>NC_137032.1:5478704-5628704 GCF_032717465.1 Coenobita brevimanus
GGAATTTTTCTAGTTTGAAACCATTATTTCTAGTTCTATCCTGTATGCTCACTTTAAGCACCTCGCTAATATCTCCCTTATTTATTTTCTTCAACCACTTAAACATCTTAATTAAGCCTCCCCTTACTCTACGCCTCTGTAGTGAGTGGAGACATAGTCTTTTTAGTCGGTCTTCACATGACAGGGTCCAAACATCATGTATCATTTTTGTCATTCTTCTCTGTACATTTTCTAACGAGTTAATATCCATTCTATAGTAAGGACACCAAAATTGTACGGCGTAGTTTAATTGTGGCCTTACTAATGCTAGATAAAATTGCAGTATTACTTTTGATGACGTATTGCTCATGCTTCTCGAAATATATCCTAGGACCCTATTTGCTTTACTTCTCGCATTAATACACTGTTGCCTTGGTTTGAGGTCTTTACTAACCGTAACTCCTAGAGCTCTCTCGCATTCCGATTTACTAATTTCTGTGTTATCAAAGCTGTAATTCGTGTCTCCAATGGTCATGTCTACGTTAAGTACTTTACATTTTTCAACGTTAAAATCCATTTGCCAAATTTTAGACCATTTGGACAGTATATAGAGGTCCTTTTGTGAGTTATGGCAATCGTCAGTCGAGTTAATGCTACGCCCTATTTTTGTGTCATCGGCAAATATGCTAATACTGCTAGTGGTTCCTAAGTCTAGATCAGTTATGTATAGGTAATAAATAATAAAGGACCGAGTACTGAACCCTGTGGTACACCGCTAGTTACTAATCCCCTATCCGACTTAGTTCCGTTTATTAATACTCTCTGCTTTCTTCCTTTCAGCCAAGATTCTATCCATTTTAAGACATCGCCGTCTATACCGTATGCACGAACCTTACTAACCAACCTTTCGTGTGGGACCCTATCAAAAGCTTTACTAAAGTCCAGATAAATAATATCATAAGCTTTATCGCTATCTACTGCCTCACAGACCTCCGAGAAGAACGACAAGTATGAGGGTCAGGATCGTCCTTGCCTGAATCCGTGCTGACTTTCATTTATATATACGATAAAATCTTTCTAAGTGTTCACTATTCTTATTTGCCAAAATTGACTCTAGCACTTTTACTACTATTGACGTCAGACTTATCGGACGATATTTCGACGCAGCTGCTTTATCACACTTTTTAAAAATGGGCACTACATTTGCTGTTTTCACGCCTCTGGAACTTCTACTGAAATTAAAGTCATGAAATAACGTTAAAAGTGGCTGACATAATTCATCTTTGGTTTCTTTTATAATTTTTGCATATACTTCGTTCGGACCTGGCGATTTTTGAGGTTTTAACATATTAATTTCTTTCAATATATTATCTTTACTAATGGTGATTTTACTAAGAATATTTTCCGCATTATCACCGTAAATATTCTCTGCTTGAGAGACGAGGTCCAGATTTTCCTTGGTAAAAACTGGTATGAAATAATTATTTAAAATGGAGCACATTTCTTTCGTAATGTCACCTGATTCTGTTCTGAGAGGTCCTATCCTATCTTTATATTTCGTACGGTACATTTAATAAATACCCTTCGCGTTTTCTTTTGATTCACTAGTAACCTTAATTTCATAACTTCTCTTTGCCGTCCGTACCTCCCTCTTTACTTCTCTATTCAAAATCACGTACCAGTTTCATAAGTGTTCAAATATTTCTTTCCTTTGGCGTATGAGTGATTTTAATCTGTTGTTTAATCATCTTGGTTCTGAATTATTCGTTCTTAACGGTTTTGAAGGGATACATCTATCTTGGCCTCCATGTATTATATTTACTAACTCATTATATTTCTCACTGGCCGAACGGCTGCTTGGTACTGGACCTGAGTTAATTCATGTGACCTGAACTACACTCCCACCTATGTCCTGACCTTCCCCAGAGACCTGGCGGACATTCCCACCTGTTTCCTGTCCCTCAGCCATGACCTGAGGTTCCCCACTGATCTGACTCTCCCTAAAGTAGCTATTCTTCCTATGGAATTCCGTTCTAAAATAAGCTCTTAATCCATCGAAATATCCTAGACGAAAATTAGGAACGGTGGAGGGATTTGGAGTAGACCAGACATCCCAAATAAATTTGAACTTAATTTCTTCATGATCGCTATTACGAAGTCGTCCACCAACCTCTATATCATTAATGACATTTTCTTTATTAGCTAAAACCAAATTTAGCCTATTATTACCTCTGGTGGGCTCCCTGATACACTGATAAAGGAAATTATCCTGTACTACCTCTAGAAATTGCTCTGACTCTGCATCCACTGTCTGATTTCGCCAATCCATCCTTGGTAGATTAAGATCTACAATTATTACTAAGCTGGACTGTAACGCTTTCCTAATTTCCTCCCAAAGGTATTTACTATCTGCTCTACTTAATTTTGGAGATGTGTAAATAGCTCCTAAGACTAATTTCTCTCTATTGTTACTAATTTCAACCCAGACACTTTCCGTGTCCCTATTTATTTTAATGTCGGCTTTACTGTAGCAGTTTAATGCATCCTTTACATAAATAGCTACCCTGCCCCCCTTTCTTTCCAGACGGTTTGACACAAAAATATTATAGCCCTTTATCTGATATTCTGCTAAAAATTCTCGAGTGTCTGCATTCATCCAAGTTCACTAATAACGGCAATGTCTATTTTCTTTGTACAGATTAAATGCCTCAGTTCATCCATTTTATTACGTAAATTCCTGCTGTTTGTGTAGTACACTTTCAGATTATTACGAGTAGTTATAGCTGTACCCTGGGACTTTATTTTAATTTTGTTCATAACTGGGAAAATTTTACTTTACTAATAAAACAATTTTTGTACTATCACTTATCGCCCCTCTATCATCGCTTGTTCTGTCCTCGTCATCGTCTGCTCCTTTTGAGGTGCCTGAGTGGATGTATCTACACTAATGGTTAAACTGTTGTTCTTACTTTTGCAAGTCTTGTTGCATCTATCCAAAATTGATGATAATAATTTCTGAGTGTAGTTGCTGTAACTTCCTGTACGTCTAATTCTCACCCTCAAAAAAAAAAAAAAAAAAAAAAAAAAAAAACACTAACTCCTTATCTATCATTCCAGCTAAAACAGTAACTCCCTGTCTAAGATGAGTCCCATCCCAACTATACATGGAACTCCGTCTGTAAAACCAGTCCCAGCCGTCTGTGAAAGGTATTGCAGTATCTTTGCAATACCTTTCAATGTGGCGGTTAAAACCTATCGCCCTGCTCAACCATTTCCTCCCAACTCCCCTCCTAGAAAAAACACCAAGTACTACAAGGGTCCCCCTCTCCCTAACCTTCTCCAACATAACCTTGTACTACCGCCACAGTACCTCACTCCTATGTCTACCAATATCGTTGCCTCCTACACTGAGGCACACAGTGGGTTTGTCTCCACTATCCTTCACGATATTTGATTTTTTTTCCATCACATTACCCATCCTGGTCCCCGGAAAACACACATGTTTAGTGAGTGGTGAATACATGGGTCTGTTTAGATATCTTACCTGGGAGTCTCCAACAATGACAATATTTTTTTTACCTTTCTTGTTCATAGAATACTTACCTATACAGGAAGTTCTCTCACCGCCCTTCTCCCCTACTTCCCTCTCTGCCTTCCCTTCATATTGGTCAGGTAATGCGTCAAATGCATTTGTGGTTTTTATCTCAGCTTGTTTCTTAAGGGTGAACTTTGTAGCACCCTTATGGGCAAGTGTCCAACCTTCCGTCTTTTTTTCTCACTCGTCAAACATTTCCTCCAACAATTTCCTCATTTCTGACTTTTCCTGCCCTAGAACCTGTATCTCCCTCTTCAATTAGAGAAGCTCTTCCTTTAACTCAAGGTAGTCCTTCCCAAAACTTGTAGCGGGGACACAACTCTCCACAGAGGAAGGCATCACCCACACCTTCACACAAAGGTATCACAGGTCACAACACAGCACTATCATAAGTCACTAGCACAGCACTATCATAGGTCATTACAACACACTAGCACAACACCATCACAGATCATTAAACTCCCTGACAATTCTCACAACAGGTGAGGCCAGTGTGGAGGTGTGGCGGCGTGAAGATGGTCCGCTGGGTGTGGCTCTGGAAGGTTCTGTGGTCGGCTTTGGTCTCCTCACCCCAGACCAAGTGTACTGCTGCTGGGGTCTGGCCGGTGGGGCGGTGAGTAGACCATGGATAGAGGCATTGATGGAGGGATGGAATGTGAGAGATGGATAGACAGATGGACAGATAGATAAATAGATGGACAGGAATGGATGGGAGAGAGAGAAAAAAAGAGAAAGATAGATACAGGTAGATAGATAGATCGATAGATGGGTGGTTGGATGAATGGAATGAATGGATGAAGGTACTGATAGATTGCTAGACAGATAGAGAGATAGATAAAATGACTGATGTTTAAGTAAACAGAAGTAGAAAGGGACAGATATACGTAAAGATGAGTAAAGACAGGAAGAGACATACAGACAAAGGCAAACAAATAAAAACAGTTAGACAGGCAGTTATACAAATGTACAGATTGGTAAATGGAAAATGTGCTTACTTGTCTGCAGGTAGCTATGGGTGTGGGCGGTGGGTGGGTGGTGGTGGGCGTGGGAAGTGAGGTGCGTGCAAGAGTGGGTGGAGGAGACAGCCCATGTCATGCAGGACCCCTCACAGACGTATACATAGACGACCCACACCTTTACACTGTTGGCGCTGACGGCTGGCTAAGAATCTGGGAAAGTGAGGCCCTACACGAAGCAGCGTTGAAAGTGGGTGGGGGTCGTGGTGGTGGTGGGGTAGGATGGGAGGAGGGCGGCGTGGGGTGGTGGTGGCTGCAACTGGTAAGAGAGATCCCGGTTCACTCGGGTCCCGGTTCACCAGTCACCCTCATCCCGGTGCCACACACTCCTGCCAACCCGGTGTGGATTGTTCAGGTAAGATTTTACCTTTTTTATTTTTTGTTAGTTTGTGTTCAGATTTGAGTATCATAGCGTCTATATTTTCCACTGCTCTCTCACACAAACTGACCTCTCACATACTGCTCTCTCACAGATCACTGTCACACACCGCTCACACACTTTTCTCTCACACACTGCCCTCTCACTCACTGCTCCCTCCCTATATTCTTTCACGCACTGTTCTTTCACTCACTGCTTTCACACACTCTTCCACTACGTTCTTCGCAGACAGACACTGGCGTGATCTACGGCGTGTGGGAGGGAGATTGGGCTACACACATTCTGCAGCAAGGTCCGAGTGGGCTTGTGAGTGGTGTGGCCCTCTCAGCACCAGCCCAACACCGCCCACTCCTCGCTGCCACCACACACAACAGATACCTCTTCGTTACACAACTCCCGCAGGTCAGTCACGAATGCATTCCTGTTGTCGAGAGGGTGATGATGATGATGATGATGGTGATGATTTACGCTCATTTTGATGGTGCTGGTGCTGATGATGTTAATGATGTCGATTTTGATGTTGATAATTGTTATGTTCATGATACTGATATTGATGGTTAAGCTAATGTTTATTACGTTACTGATGATGATGCATCTGACGATGATAATGATGATAGTGATGTTGATGATGATTATGATGATGATGATTACCTTACCGATAATGATGAAGTTAACAATGATGATGATGAGGAGGAGAAGGATTAAAAGAAAACCATATGTACACTAGACTATTTTACATTTCAGGCCACGACCGAGGACGCCCTTCTAGAGAGCGAGGGAGAGGGAGACGAGTGCAGGATTCGGCGACTGGAGGTTCCGACAGCCCTGGCCCAAGCCGAGGTGGAGGGGCGACCAACTTGCGTCACTTGGATCACTTGTAAGGTACTGAACTGATGGGATAATACCGAACATGTATTCAGTATGGACGGTGCTTTTATCTATCTTAATTTCGAGGAAACTGTCGTGCTTTTGCGGCCTATTTGAATTTGTGGCCCAGATTTGTACTTTCCTTTCTCTGTTTCTTTATCACACCTCATCTTTTCATTTTTAGTGGGAATAATTTTTGTGATGATGATGATGATGATGATGATGATGAGAGTGAGAATAATAATTATGATGACGATGAGTGAGAATAATGATGATGGCAGTGAGGATGATGATGATGATGATGATGATGATGATGTTGAGAGTGAGAATGATAAGGATGTTGGAAATGAAAATAATATTTTTTTGATTATGATGCACGACAATGATGATGATGATGATGATGAAAAGGACGATGATGGTGGTGACGATGATGATGATGATAAAAAGGACGATGATGGTGATGACGATAACGATGATGATGATGATGATGATTACTCTGATGATGGTGACAATACGTTGATGCTGCTGCTGATGATGATGATGACGATGCTACAGGTGACAGGAGAGGAAGACCTGTTGGCTGTGGGGCTGGCAGACGGCTCCATCAACATGTTCATACTCCACGTAGCCCCCAAGACACAGGACACTCGCCTCACACTGATCCAGGTGGAGCGTCCTCACGAGTGTCCTGTCATCCACATCGCCGTTCCACCTGCACCTCAGTCCACACAGCCAAAGGAGAGAGGATCCTCGGTGTGCAGTTTTGTTCAGGTTCCATTATCCTACTATCCATTAGTCTGTTATTCTGCTATTCAATATTGGTAGCATTCATTATCGTATCGTCCATGAGATTGATATCCACATTTCCGTCCCACCCGCACCACAATACTAGTAATGATACTAGCCTACTACTACTACTACTACTACTACTACTACTACTACTAGTAGTAGTAGTAGTAGTAGCAGTATTAGTAAGATCGTCTATTTCTACTTTGCCAACAGATTCTGGCCACGGCTGCTCAGGATCGCCGCATCTTCATCTTTCGACTAGTGAGGGGGGCCAAGCTTACTAAGATGGAGCCTATTGGCTTCCACCAGCTTGATTGTGTGCCAGACAGGATCCATGTGAAGGAGGTGAGTTGTGTGTGTGTGTGTGTGTGTGTGTGTGTGTGTGTGTGTGTGTGTGTGTTCATTTTATATTATTCATTCAAGCCATTCTTTATCGCATATCCCTCTATCCACTCTTTATAACATATCCCTTTATCCACTCTTTGTAACATATCCCTCTATCCACTCTTTATAACATATCCCTCTATCCACTCTTTATAACATACCTGTGGGAAATATTTTCCCCCAGAGCAGTTGCGCTCTCTACTTTTTATAATGGTCGTCCCTGGTTAGAGTGCAGAGGAAAACCTGAGATCGTTATTTACAATTCAAGCGGTTTTTACAACCCAGAAATTACGTTCTCTTTAATAATTCTTATTATTAGTAAATTAAAAGCTACTGCGTCTAACCCTAGTGGACAACTATATTGTGAACACATGTAATTATATGAAAATTTCCACTGACCTAAACTGCGTCTGCGCATTGGATGACGTGTCTGAATATGGAAAGACCCTCATGTAAAAGCAGATGAGGGTTTAGCATTTTCATAGGTAAATGGTATATTTGGTTTGGCTTTAGTTTAATTAAATCTAAGATTAATTTGTTAGATTCGCCCTGTATATGTCATGATGTAAACTAACTGTATTTAGCATTGTAATTAATTAATAGTTGGCACCCCTACAATTCTATGAGGAACTAGGGGCCCGCCATTTTTAGCACTCTGCGGACTTTGATGGATGGTTGTGGAGAGCGCAGAAGTGTATTCGTTGTTCTCTCCTTTAGCGTTATAGGGCTGCCTCACCAGCAATAGTTTTGTACATAGACCCAATAAAGTTAGGTTAGCTAGATCTCATTTTCCTCCCAGGCCTATTAGAGATATAGTAGGTGTCTATATCTACCTACCGAGATCGCCTTTGCTTACTCACCTCTGAAGTATACCCCCCACTGATCGTTCTGGGGTGTGAGATACACACAGGCACATCCTCCCGAGAGTGGTTTGAGAGGGAAATCTCAGACTAGCTGTGTCGTCCCCGGGTAATTTGCCCCTTGGTCGTTTTTCTCTTTCTTCCCACTTCTCCCTTTAGGGGGAAGTGATACCTATGGCGGACGTCCCTGCTGCCTCCCCCCCCTTCAGGGGGGGAAGTAGTCCTGACCGACCCCCGACAGTCTCACGGACGGACTGCCCCCAGACTGAACGGCCCCAGACACGTACCCCGCTAGACATTAATGTAAACAACGCCTCCTTCATGTTACTTCATGTGTTTGGTTCCACTCCCCTCTCCAGCCTCAATCCCTTCATCATCAAGAAGGTGATTGATGGGTGTGCCGGTGAGGTGGAACAGGTGAAAAAACTTGCTAGTGGGGACCTTCTAGTAAAGACCGTAAACTCACGCCAGGTAAAGGATTTGATGATGCTGAGTAAATTCCACTGTTATGATGTTGTGCCGACGATCCCTCACTCCATGAATTCCTGTAAAGGTGTTATCACCTGCAGGGACCTCATGGTAATGGAAGAGGACGACATCAACCGTGAACTTGCTCAGCAAGATGTAGTTGATGCACTTTTCATAACACTTCCAGGAAGGCAAAAGGGCGAAGACAGCCACAGTAGTTTTGACTTTTGGCAAAGTATCTCTCCCTACTAATGTGAAAGTAGGACACGAAATTATCAATTGAGACCATACATTCCCAATCCCCTTCGTTGTGCAAAGTGTCAGCTCTATGGACACCACGAAAAGGCTTATCGGGCTTCCAACTTCGTGTGTGGCAGGTGCGCGACTGTAGGACATTGTGCTGAACACTGTACATCCGAGACTGAATGTTGCTTCCATTGTAAGGATGCTCACCCCACTTCCTCTGGGGTTTGTCCCAAGTGGAAGGAGGAGAAAGAGGTCTGCACAGTGAAAGCGACTGAGGGCATATTCTTTTACAATGCTAGAAAGAGGTGAAGGAGTTGCATGCAACTCCCAAGCCTAATGTCTCCTATGCATCGGCGGTTGTGTCCCGTCCCGTGATGTGCACCGTGGAGACACAGACTGACTTTACTTTCGCTCCTCATGTCACTCGCCCTATCTCTCAGTCTGGACCCCCTGTATGTTCCAACTTCCTTACAGACATCCCTGTCGCTACTTCTTACTCTCAGGCTTCCGCTGCTCATTCGCAGTCGGTGCGGCCAAAATCGAAGTCTGACAAGTCTGATAAGATTAATCTGACCACCCTCACCAAGCCGGCACGTCCTCATGTCCTTCCCACTCCTGGTCCAGCAAGGGAGAGAAAGAATAGCTCTTCCTCGGTGGAGTCTGGGAGCCTTGTTATTGATAAGAATATGGAGGTTTCCACGAGCAAGCACCGGGATAGGTTCCCCGGTAGTCGCTCGCCTGCTGGCGGGCAGCAAGAAAAGACCAAGCACACAGGCCCCCAACGAAAATCTTAAACTGCCGCATTCACTGTGTTACAGAGGAATTGTAGGGGTCTTAGGAATAAATTACACAATATAGCTATCTTGCTTTCACTATACAGGCCAGACGTTGTTTGTTTACAGGAGATGCGCCTGGAGGATCATCCTGATCCTCCACAGTTCCAACACTACCACTCGTATAGAAGATATGAAGGTCACGGAGTTGCCATATACACACACAAATCACACCCACAAACGGAAGCGATTCTAAATTCTACTCTGGAAGCTGTCGCATGCAGAGTAAAATTTAATAACACGTATCTGTCTATTTGCTCTCTGTACTGTCCTCCACACGGCCCCATTGATAGTGATGCTTTAAATTCACTAGTTGAACATCTACCTAGGAATAAGTTAGTGTTGGGGAACTTTAACGCCCATCACTATCAATGGGGTAGCTTGAGGATTGATGGTCGTGGGGAGGAAGCAGCCGACCTAATACTACAGTCCAACCTGTCTTCTGAACGATGGTAGAGCAACTCGTGTAGATGATCGTACTGGTAACTTTTCGGCCATTGACTTATCTTTGGCCTCCCCTGGTATACAACAAGATTTCTCATGGGACCCTTATGACGACTCCTTGGGAAGTGATCATTTACCCATCTGTCTTTCCTATACACGTGACATCGTTTCGGACCCTCCACCTCCAAAATTTAACTATAAGAAAGCAGACTGGGGATCCTTCTCAAGGATCGCCAATTTAGATATATCTGGGGAGACCATAGATGTTAAGGTCGAAAATGTAACTACTTCCATATTACACGCAGCTAAGGCTGCTATTCCCAAGACTTCTACAGTTCATGTGAAGCATAGAGCACATTGGTGGACGCTGGATTGCCGAGAAGCATTAAAGAGACGCAATAGGAGATACAGGATTTTTGATAGTCAGCCCACTGAGGAAAATTTTATTGCATACAAACAGGCAAGGGCTGAGACAAGGAGAATAATAAGGGCCAAACGTGACTCCTGGTGGTCCTTTGTGTCCGCGGTGACTCGTACAATGTCATTATGTAAAGTCTGGTCCACAATAAGAATATTAAATAATAAAGGCCCATATTTTCCTGTCACCACCCTGCAGGTGAATAACACCATCTATGACGAGCCCGTGGACATTGCTAACATCCTCGCCAGGAGTTTTTCTCATATAATTAGCTCAGCCAATTATGATCCACGTATTCAACATCATAAACGCATGGCTGAGCTACAGTTAATTGACTTTGCCACAGATGACTTAGACTCCCCGTACAACCAAGAGTTTATGCTAGATGAACTGCTCCTTGCCCTTAAATCCTGTAAAGACATCAGCCCTGGACCTGACACCATCACATACGGTATGATCCAGCCTCTTAACCCCTTAACTGCGGGGCGTCACTTTCGTGACGCTTGGGAGCAAGGGATCATACCGGGGGGCATCGCTTTTGTGATTCTGTGTTATTTTGAATTCACCCGGGCTTCCAAGTGGGGGCTTGTATCATGTATCAGTACTGCCAATGTCCAACACTAGTCAGCAATCCTAATCTCATCTGTACTCCCATCCATTGTTGACAATTTAGCCATTTCTCCCCGTTCTTGACTCCCCTCCCTACCCCCCCTCCATTACCCTATCCTCTCGCCTGCCCGGCCGTGCTACGCTAAGTAAATCTTCCCTGGAATTTTTCACTGATTTCATCCATTGAAATAAGCCCTATGTCCTATTCTTATACCAAATAATATATACAAGAAAGAAATAAGGTAAGTGAGAGTGCCATACACCTGGAATTGGCTAATTATCACCTGACAACACCTCACGTGCACTCGTTCGCTAATTTTCGCTGTTTTTTTCCCCTTGAAATATGCCCTATAATCTATTTTCGTAATAAATATACATGTAAGGAGGGAAGGGAGAAGCCTAAGTGATATTTACATTCACCTGGAACTACCTAATTTATAATGTATTGTCTAGATTTCCTGCCAATCATATCAGTGCTAAACAAAGATGTTTCAAGATCTAACATTGGTAGCTCTGAATATATATCTCCTAGTAGGCCTCTAATCTATTTTCGTAATAAATATACATGTAAGGAGTGAAGGGAGAAGCCTAAGTGATATTTACATTCACCTGGAACTACCAAATTTATAATGTATTGTCTAGATTTCCTGCCAATCATATCAGTGCTAGACTTAGCTGTTTCAAGAAGTAATATTGGTAACTCTGAATAACCCCTTAGCAGGCCTCCATGCTGGCCCTCCGTTATCAGTTTACTCTCATCTTCCGAAGCGAGGATACGTATGTTTCTTCTTGCTGACTTCAAGGCCTTTTTTCACCCCCATGCAAATGGCCCTGTGACCTTTATCCCCTACTAAACCTCGTGTGGAAAGAGGTAAAGGGCTGACAATTGACAAAAGAGTGACTACGATCTTTCTATTGAGTAAAACAGTGCAAGTGGAATTGTAAATAATGTGTAAATAATGTGTAAACAGCAAGTGAAAGTAATGAATGTAAATATACGTGAACAATGGAAAATAGTTTTATAAGTTATTTCAAGTGACAGTGCACAACACAGTGTAAATAAAATAGAAATGTAAATAACGTAAATAAAATAGAGAACGTAAATAGAAATGTAAATGAGTAGTATTATAAGAATACGAGTATATACCCTAGGAGTAATGAAAGTGAAAGTTTCACTCTAGCATGTCTGAATGCTATGAGTTATGAGAGTGAAGATGAAAGTGACATTCACTCTCAATGCCAGTATACAGGACGAGAAAGTGAATGCTACGTATTTTACTGAAAGAAATTGAATCCCTACAGTGACAATAAACTAATACTACTGAAGGACACTTATGGATAAAGACTGTAGATATATATAAGTGTTATATAGTAATAGAAATATAAAGTGTGAGGGATTTTATGAATAATAAATGACAGACTACCAAGAGCGAACTAGTGCCAGTGCGACGATCAGACGCGCTCGTAATTTCCATTACTTTCACAGTGTTTTTTTTTTTTAGTATGGATCCCAAACTACTTGAAAATTGTAGAATAGTGTTTATAGTGTTTGTATCTGGCTGTGGTAATCATATTACGGGTTGTCGGGAAGTGTAAAATGGAGACTTCGTTACCCTACTTCAGAGGTCTCCACAAGTCCTACGGTAACCGACGAAGGCTCAACAATCATTCCAGGAGAAAGCTGAAGGTATGTGCCATAAGCATATGTAATTTTATTATTCTAGGATTAATAACTGATTTTTGGCAAATATTTTTTGAGAGTCTGTCGGAGCCCAAATAACCCCGTGGCACACGCAAGTCATTGGTAAACAAGCCCGCGGTGTAGGGGTTAATCAGGACAGCCTAATTGTGATGTTAGCATTGTACAATGAGATTTGGGCATCTCGAACGTTCCCAAACCCACGGCACTTTGCGCACGTCATACCGATACCCAAAGAGGCTGGTCGTCTTATGAATCCCACTTCATTTCGTCCTATTGTGTTGACTTCTTGTCTATGTAAGGTCATGGAACGTATGGTAAACAACAGGCTTCTTTTTGTTTTAGAGTTGAAGAATTTGTTAAATGATCAACAATGTGGCATCCATAAATACAGAAGTTCACTAGATCATTTAATGAATTTGGAGCCTTGTATTGCAGAGGCATTTGCCAAGAAAGAATTCATGATAGGGGTGTTCTTGGACATCCATAAAGCCTATGACATGACATGGCGATACGGTATACTAATGAAGCTCTATGCTTATGGTTTAATAGGAAATTTGCCTATTTTTATTTCAAATTTCTTAAGGGACAGGACTTTCTCTGTCAAATTGCCCTGTAACGTAACATCAGATATATTTATCCAGGAAAATGGGGTGCTGCAGGGAAGTGTGCTTAGTCCTACTTTATTTAGCATTATGATCAATGATATTCTGTCATCAGCTCCCATCCCCAGGAATCTTAAATTCTCACTCTACTCTGACGATTGTGCAATATGGCACTCTTCCCATAACGCACAATTTTCGGCTGGGCGGATTCAAGCAGCCCTTGACTCCGTCCACGAATGGCCCTTGCAGTGGGGATTTAAGTTTTTCGTTCCTAAGTGTGCCGCAGTAGTCTTCACTAATTGTAATGTACCAAATTTGTGCTTAACTTTGGATAATCAGGCGGTACCTTTTCTTCAGAATTCTGTAAAGTTTTTGGGAATACATTTTAATCGTCAGTTGAACTTCAAAATTCAAGGTAGGGTAGTGGATGTTGGAGTGCCCCTGGTGAGAGAGGATAGTGTTTGGAAACTCCCTGTACTGTTGTTTGCAGATGATACTGTGTTGTTGAGTGAAGACGAAGGGGAGCTGCAAGGCTTGGTGGATGAGTTTGGGAGTGTGAGTAAGAAACGGAATCTAAAGGTGAATGTAGGGAAGAGTAAAGTGATTGTCTTTGAGAGAGGTGAAGTCAGTGAATGTACAGCGAGGTTGGATGGTGAGGAATTGGAAAATGTGAGTACATTTAAGTATTTGGGTAGTGTGATGAGTAAGGATGGAGGTTTGGATGGTGAAGTGCTTGAAAGGGTACAGCAGGGAAGAAAGGTTGCTGGTTCTTTGAAAGCAGTGATAAGAAACAGGGAAGTGAGCATGGAAGTGAAAAAGTTACTACATGACAGTATTGTGGTACCAACTCTAACGTATGGAAGTGAAGCTTGGACGTTGTTGGAAGGACACAAGTCAAGAGTGAGAGCAGTGGAAATGAGTTATTTAAGAGGAGCCTGTGGAGTCACATGGAGAGACAGGCTGACGAATGAGGATATAAAGGAGCGTTGTGGTGTGGATGTGATGTGGATGTGATAGGAAGCGTTATGAGGAACACACTGAGGTGGTTTGGCCATGTGGAGAGGATGGAGGGTGAAAGACTGACGAAGAGAGTGTATGTGAGTGAGGTGGAGGGGGGAAGAGGGAGGGGGAGGCCGAGGATGAGATGGAGGGATAGGGTGGAGAGGTATATGAGAGAGGGGTGTGTGAGTTGGGAGCAGGGGAGTGAAATGGCAGGGGACAGGGCGACTTGGAGGCGATTTGTTTATGGTCACCCCAAACGGGATTGAGGCGTCTGGCAATAGATAGATAGATAGATAGAATTTGCTTGCTCGTTGTGATAAATCAGTAAATGTCCTCAAGTACCTAGCGGGTACTACCTGGGGTGCCGACAGAAAATCGTTATTAATGGTGTATAAGTCCCTTATTCGATCGAAGCTAGACTATGGCACACAGGTATATGGCTAGGCATCCGATGCCACGCTGAAAGGATTGGATGTGTTGCAGAATAAATGTTTGCGAATGTGTCTTGGAGTCATCCAGTGTACCTGTGTAGCTCGTATGGAAGTGGAGGCGAATGTGCCTCCCCTCCGTATTCACCGTGACCACCTGGCTTGGTCCTATGGCTCAGAACATCAAGGAAAAGTAATATCGGCAATGTGGCCTGTACCCCCCTGCATCAATACCACCACCTTCTGCGGGGGGTGCGTCGGCCACTTGCCATTTGCCTCCACTTACTGACTCAGGAGCTTGGTGTGGACCTCAGTGACTGTGACAAGTTGGTGTTTAAAAATATAGCGCCTTGGGAGCCACCTGGGTTTACTGTTGATGTATCATGGCTCCCAGCACCAAAGGCCCAGGCGCCGGAGGCGGAGGTCCATCACTTGTTTTGTAACATCATCATTCGTCACTTGGGGTCCCACCAATTGTACACCGATGGTTCCAAGTCGAGTGAATGTGCGGGTGCTAGTGTATGGTCGACTGAATGTACCCTCAGGTATTGGTTGCTGACTCATACATCTGTGTTTACCTCCGAACTTTTTGCTGTTGACAAAGCCATAGACTATGCTTTCAATAGGCATGACTCATTTGTCATATTTTCAGATTCAAAATCAGCCCTTCAGGCAATTGCATCTTGTACTACGGACTCTCACGAGATCCAGGGCCGCATCGTTAATAAGTTGCATTCATGCAACAAGTCATTCACGCTGATCTGGGTGCCTGGTCATTGTCACATCTACGGCAATGAGCAGGCTGACTTACTTGCAAAGTCGGCTGTAGAGCTCGAGGAGACTTTGGGACGTTCCTCGTGATCTACGGTTGAGTCTCTCTCTCGGAAAGAAATCAATAAATCTTCTGTGGCAAGGTCAGTGGATCAGACTAAATATTCGAACGTGTAGGCCGTACCTGGGCGACTGGGCCACTGCCAACCGTCCCGGTCGCCTGGAAGAAAAAGTGTTGGCGCGGTTATGGCTTAATGCCACCATGCTTATTCACATGAAACCTTATATGGAAAAACGATTCCCACCGCACTGTGATATCTGTGATGCGGTGTTATCTATCAGTCATATCATCCTGCACTGTCGGCGATTTATTCGTGAACACGCTTCACTTATAAATTACCGCGGCACAGCAGACGTCCCCTTCATCCTTTCCACCATCCTGGGTGATGGGGACATTGTTATGATTGATAAATTGATGGCTTTCTTGAGAAAGACCGGACTGATCAGAGTGATGTGACTTTTTTACTATATGGTTTTGTTTTTTGACTGTAATTATGTATATATTGTACTATTAATTAGGGTTGACAGTTGACATATTTGAAACAGTTCCTCCTTCCCACTCATCTATTTCTAATATTGATGTCTCCTACATTAAACCCCGTTCCTCGACTGACAGTCACCAGCTGATGAGTGTAACTGTGCAATATAGAAAAGTATTGGGCAGTTGCAGTCGATGGTGGTCTGTTGGGCGAGGTCCTTCACTTTTAGTACATGTAATGTAAATACCTTATACCACCATATTTAAGTTGTTCTAATTAGGGCCGACAGCTGACGTGTATGGAAATGTTCCTGACTCGTCTGGTTCCCTTTCATATATTGATGTCTCCTATATTAGGTTGTGCCTCGACTGACAGTCACCAGGTGATGAGTGCAGGTATGTAATGTAGAAAGGCATTACATATCTGCAGTCGATGGTGTTCTGTTAGTCGAGGTATTTTTACCATTAGTGTTGGTCTAGCTATTTGTCTCTGTAGGATTTAGTATAGGTTAGCGGTTTGTCTGTTAGGTGATTAGTTTTAGGGTCCTTAGATTAAGTTTTTCTTTATAATATACTGTAAGGTATAAAAAATATAAAACCAAGAAAAAATTTAAAAAATAAAAATAAAAAAAATAAATAAAATAAAAATTATTATATATATATATATATATGTACGTGTGCATGAAAGTGTGTCTATATGTATGCATGGAAGTGTGTGTGTGTGTATGTATGTACATATATATGTTTGTATATATATGTATATAAGTTTATATATATATATATATATATATATGTATATATATATATCTATATATATACACATACATATATGCGGCCTTAATGACCAGGGGCTTCGGCCCAAATGGTTGATAGGCCAAAAAAAAAAGACCCCCCCCCAAAAAAAAAGCACTCTGCTCCTAGACCTCATCGAGTTAGCACTTTGCTGCTAGACTCCGTCGAGCTAGCAGCTTGTATATACACACCTCAAAGTCGCTTGACAGCCCAAGCAACGACACAAAAGCAGGCTCATCGTCATCTGTTGTTCGAGACTCCCTAGCTAAGTAACCTTTACGAATTGGCCAATTCAAGGGGGGATTAGCTAAGAGATAGAAGAGAATTAGTAGGTGAGTTAAGGTGCAAGTTATGGTTCACCTAACCTTATGAGACTTGTCTGAATTTAGTTAAGGACAATTTTAGGGACGAGTGGGGACCTAAGAGTTGTTTACTAGAAATTTCTTACATCTTGGTGTCCGACCGAGGATACCGAGTTATATTAGAATAAATATTTTTCACACTTCCGGTGCCTTGAGTAAGGAGCCCCGATTTGTTTACCAGAAACTTAAATATTTTTCACATTTTTGGTGCCCCTACCGAGTGAGGATAGCAGATGTGTGCCGAAGCACTGAAGGTGTTTAAAGCTGGCGTTGTTGGGCATAATTTTTTCTACCACGTTCGGTTGAAGTGGATGACGTGGAAATACGCATATACAGAGCCCCAGGTGGAAGGGCAAGTTCCTTCTTTAATAAGATCTGGTGTTCTGGGGAGTTTCCAGCTTGTTGGGGTGTTGCTGTAGTTATCCCCATCCCCAAACCAGATAAGGACCACCTACAGGCGACGAATTATCGACCTATTTCTTTGACGTCTTGTATATGTAAAGTTTTGGAAAAGATGGTGAATGTTAGGCTTGTGTGGTTTTTAGAGATAGGTGACTTCATAGCTCCTGCCCAGTATGGTTTTCAAAAAATGCGATCTACCTCTGATGCACTGCTGTCCTTGGAATCTTCTGTCTGTGAGGCTTTCTCCACTAACCAACATCAGGTCACAGTCTTCTTCGATCTGGAGAAGGCATATGACACTGCCTGGCATCATGGCATTTTACTCTCTCTTCACGATTTTGGTCTTCGTGGGTGCTTGCCTATTTTTATTCAACAGTTTTTACCTAACAAAATTTTAAGGGTGCAAATGGGAGGAGTGCTTTCTAATGCCCGAGCACTAGAAGATGGCGTACCACAGGGGAGTATCCTTTGTGTTACTCTGTTTGCTGTAGCTATTATCAGTGTTATCAGTGTACTTCCCGCCGGTGTAAGAGGATCACTATATGTCGATGACTTCTCAATTTCCTTCACCGTGTCTAGAATGTCTCTGATAGAGAGGAAGTTGCAGCTCGCTCTCAATAGAGTTTCTGATTGGGCAGAATCTTGCAGTTTCCATTTTTCTTCAACAAAGACAGTGGCTATGCATTTTTGTCGTCTTCGAGGGGTTCACCCAGATCCTGACTTGTATCTCTACGGTAGGAGAATATCCTGTGTGGAAGAGACGCGGTTCCTGGGTCTTCTGTTTGATAGACGACTAACCTGGGTTCCTCATATTCGTTCTGTTAAGGTGGCTTGTCTTAAAGCTTTGAGTCTTTTGAAAGTTTTAGCCTCTTGGGGTGCTGACTGTTAGACTATGCTCATCTTGCATTGGTTTCTTATTCTTCCTAAACTTGAATATGGATGTGAGGTCTACTCCTCTACAACAGATGCCCGTCTCCAGTTGTTAAATTCTGTGCATCATGCTGGTGTACGTCTGGCAACTGGGGCATTCAGATCATCCCCGATTCCATGTTTGGTGGTGGATGCTGGTGTACTCCCCTTGGATTTGCGATGCCAGTTGCTAATGATGAGGTGTTGATATCATCTTCACCGCATTCCAGACTCAATTTCTTGTGCAATCGTCTCCCGGGATTCCCAATCTTCTGTTTATGACACCCATCCTAATTTCCCAAAGCCATTTGGTTACAGGGTCCGGTCTGTTATGTCAGCCCTCTCTGTCCCGAGACTGGCAATTTGTCCACATTGGATCCAGAGGGTGGATTCTTGGCTACTCCTTCATGTGACATTTTGTAGATCCCTTGTTGAAAAGAAGGACTCACTTCCCTCTCAGGTGTCTCTCTCTTTTTAGAACATGCCTCCATTAATGAGGGTTCTGTCCCCGTCTATACTGACGGGTCTAAGACTGATACTAGAGTAGGATTTGGTGTTGTCTTCCCTTCCTTTAGTAAGGAAGGTAGCCTTCCTGGCATTACATCAGTGTATATGGTGGAACTGACTGCAATTTTATATGCTCTTAAAATCATGTTTATTCTCCCCCAATCCGTGTTTGTGATTTTTACTGACTCACGTAGTGCTCTGTCTGCGCTGGAGTCTTTTAATGCATCCCATCCATTGATTATATCAATTTTAGAGTGGCTTTTTTTCTTGGCCATAGTGGTCGCCATGTGAACTTCTGTTGGGTTCCCGCACATGTTGGTGTGGTGGGCAATGAGAGGGGAGATACTTTAGCTAAACCTGCGTCTTCTCGACAACCCCCAACCAACTACCCACTTCCTGCTTCCGATGTAACACCTTACTTGCGGTACGCAGTTCGTACATGTTGGCAGAGACACTGGGATGTTGTTTCTCATAATAAACTAAAAGAAATCTTTCAGAGAGTGGTTGTGCCAAGGGTTCTTCCCTCCATGTCTCGGCGACTGGAGGTGGCTCTTGCCAGGCTTCGCATTGGGCATTCTCGGCTTACACATGGATTCCTCATGGGCGGTGAGACTCAACCGTACTGTGATGACTGCCTTGTTCCCCTTACTGTCCGTCACTTGCTTGTTGAGTGTCCGTGTCTGGGGGATCTACGTCGGAGATTCCTCTACAGGCATAAGGGGGCAGATGGTGCCTACTGTTTGTCATCGATGATCGGTGAAGCCTCTAGCAATTTTACTGATGTTTTTAGTTTTCTTCAGGAGGCAGGCCTCCTTCCACTTTTTTAAGTAATTGATATTTTATATATTATTCATTTATTATTTTCAGTGTTTTATTCCTACTAACAGATATTAAATTTATTTTGAATATGCACTTTATATTTTGCTGCGTCTTTTATTTTGTTGTTCGGCGGCATATGACCCCGGCAGTTGCGCCGCCAAATTTTAATTATTTTCAATCAATCAATCAACATCTTGGTGCCCGACCGAAGATACCGAGTTTTATATATATATATATATATATAATTTTTTTTTCACGTTTCTGGTGCCTTGAGTGAGAAGCCCCGATTTTTTTACCAGAAACTTAAATATTTTTCACAATACCCCTCTGTCCACTTTTCATCACATATCCCTCCATCCACTCTTTATCACATATCTCTCTAACCACTCTTTATCACATATCCCTCTATCCACTCTTTATCACATATCCCTCTATCCACTGTTTCTCACATATCCCTCTATCCACTCTTTATCACATATCCCTCTATCCACTCTTTATCACATATCTCTCTAACCACTCTTTATCACATATCCCTCTATCCACTCTTTATCACATATCCCTCTATCCACTCTTTATCTCATATCCCTCTATCCACTGTTTCTCACATATCCCTCTATCCACTCTTTATCACATATCCCTTTATGCACTCTTTATCACATATCCCTCTATCCACTTTCTACCTCCACAGGAAGTAGTTCAAGCTGAGTTACCAGATGGCCTAATGGTGGAACTCCCTACCTGTTGTCCTTCCACCACCACCACCACCACCAACAACAACCTACCCTCTCCCTCCACCCCCACCAACGTCCCCGCCCGCACCGCCACAGACTCGTGGCTTCTGCAGCAGTACACGGGCGCGAAGGAAGCGTGGCAGGGCGTCAGGGTGGTGAGGCAACAGCTTCTGCGTGAGATGGCTGCTGCGTCTCACCCTCAAGGAAAGGAACTGCCGATCATAATGACTCTTGCCTCGTGAGTAGCACTGTTTTATTTATTTTTTTATTTATATTATTGTCACCACCAGATATCATCACTCAGCTTAATTCCTTCAGGCCGATGACGTATTTTGTATTTTATTTTCGATACATCTAGTCAGTTCAGTTTACCTTTGAACAGATTCTCAAAATTGAGGGGTTACATATCTGAGTAAATTTGAAGGCGGGAGGAGACTTGGTAGTCACAGTAGATTATGAGTGTGTGAGAAAGAGAGGTACCACGAGTGATCGAGCTGGCTGGATGAACCTTGTGAGGAGCGTATGACCAAGGATTGGCGCCCCTTTTTACAAGGACACTCGTCGCATTGGCTCTGTCAGATAAGTCAGCGTCATAGTCTTTTTCTTTTTTTTTCCTTACTTTCTTTTTTTTTTCTTTTTTTTTTTGTCTCTCTGGACCTTACTTCAACCGTTCGTGCTTCCCCCAGGCGTGACGGGAGGGTGGTTGTGGGTGTGACTGAGGGCGGTGCAGTGATTCATTTACACGGGGCGGGCTCTGCCTACACACTCAGAACATCACCAGTATCACCAGGAGCCGGGACGAAAGTACTGGGATACACCGGGGATGGGAAGCACACCACTGCAGACACAGGTAACTTCCGGAGCTTAGATGGTGATGATGATGATGATGATGATTTTGAGGACGAGGATGATGACGATACTATTACCACTGCTGTTACTACTACTGGTACTATTACTACTACTACTACCATTACTACTACTACTACTACTACTACTACAACTACAGTACTACTACTGCTGATAATAATAATAATGATAATGATGATATTTGATAATAATAATAATAATAATAATAATGATGATGATGATAATAATAATAATAATAATAATAATAATAATAATAATAATGATGATGATGATGATGATGATGATGATGATGATAATAATAATAATAATAATAATAATAATAATAATAATAATAATTTTCCTAATAATAATATTTGTAAAATAGTGATAGTGATGCTAACGACGATGTTGATAATGACAGTGATTTTGTACGGCAGAAAATTATACTCAGGATATTCTTTTCACCAGCTCAGCACAAGACCTCCCAGCAGCAAGAGGGCATTGGTGAGCATGAAGGAGTAGGGCGTGGAGTGGTGGGGTGCATGAGCGATGATGGAGGGTGGGTGTGCGTGTGGGCATATGAGGGGGACCTGAGTGTGTATAGGGCCAGAGGAGGGTCATTTCCCAACCTCACCCATACCCACACTCACAGGCGTCTCAGACACGTGGTTGGTACCCCTCGCCTCCCCTCTCTCTCTCTCTACACACACACACACACACACACACACACACACACACACACACACACACCATACCTAGCCTCAGAGTCCTGATGCAGCTATGCCGGTAACCAAAAGATATAAATGACATTCAAGAAAATAAGTAGATGTAAGGTGTAAAATAAAAATCGCCAAGGAAGAGGTGCTATGAAGTCTGCTTTGCCTCCCAGAATAAGGCTCTAAATAATGAAACTATTTGGCAGGGTGTGCGCGGTGTGGCTGGCGGTGCGGGAGGAGGGAGCCTGGAGCAGAGGGCGCAGAAGGAGGCGGCTGAAAGGAAGAAGGCAGGCATGGAGGCAAAAGCAGCAAGTCTACAGCAGAAGCTCTCTAAACTGAAGTGGGATTTCAGGAAGCTCACCCTTAGGGCAGAGGAGATAGAGGGAGGAGAGAGCTTGCTGGCGGACATCCCTCTCCACCCCTCCATCACCAGCGCCCTCCACCAACAGACCACCACCAACATGAATAAGGTTGTGAGTGGCAGCAGCATGGAACAGGAGCGTCTCGAAGTGTTGGTGGGGAAGTTAAGGACACTGTATTCTTGGAACCCTTTGGTCGCCGTCCCTATGGTACAGTCATTAAGGTCAGTCACTCAGATGGGAGAATTATTGTTAGAATAGGGTTCAAGCTCGGCAAAATAGTTGTTGATGATGATGATCACGATGATAATTAACGATGATGATAGTGATGATAATGATGATGACAGTAAATGTTGATAACGATGATGATTTATGACGAGAGTGATGATGACAATAATGGTGACGATTGATAATGATTTGTCATGACAGGAGCGGGGAGATGATGTCAGCAGTAGACCTATCCGAGGAAGTGTTCGCCCTGTTGAGTCGCCTAGCACAGATTCGTCAGGGCGGGGACGAGAGAGGTGCAGGGGAGGACACTGAGCTATTGCAGTCCGAGACCATGGTGCAGGTTGGTGAGCTGTTGGAATATTGGCTGAAGCAGATAAGGGAAGGCCACCACCGGAACCGAGATAAGAAGAGTGCCAGCAGGATGGGGTCAGGGCGAAGAGAAGGTGCGGAAGGACGGAGAGAGATACTGGAGGACAGTGCCAAAGGAGTAAAGGGGGAAAGAAAATTAGCCCAAAATCCACAGCAGCCACCCAGTCCGCAAAGAAAAGGATCCAGTGATGGTCTGGATAGAGAAGTGGAGGGCAGTGACGAAGGGGACAACCAAGACTCTCTCGCTGCTCTACAAGCTCAGGTACATGAGGCAGTGCGGCGTGCAGGGTCAGCTGGTGTGCGGCCTGGCGGTGCTGACGTGAGCCCTGAAGCTGATCTTGATGTGGGTGGTGATTTACGATGCCGCAAAGTCGCCCTGAATCGGCTTCACCAGGTCAGGTCACGACAGCAGGCCAGGGCTCAGGAGCTTGCCACGTATAAAACAAAACATTCTTCGACGCACCAGAAAGGCAGCAAGAAGGCAGACGAGGGCGAGGAGGAGGGGGAGCACGAGGAGGTGGAGGGGGAGGTGGAGGAGGAGGTACAAGTGCCTCCTCCAAGCATCAGTGTGGAGGAGGTGGAGGCGCAGTTGTGGACGCTACTCGGCAAGGTGAGATGGGGAGGTAAACAGGGAAGAGAGATGAGTCGGAAAGAGAGACGTAGGGGTATAAATGGGAGGAAGGAAGAGGGGAAAGAGACAGGGAGAATGGAGAGAAGGAGAAAAAGATGAAAGAGAGGTAGGAAAGGACAAAATGGAAGAAAGAGGAGGGAGAAGGCAGTGATGACGTTCTTGCTGTTGAAAATTATAATACTGTTAATTGGTCATGGTATGTTGATGAGTATGGTATTAATTTTGATGATGGCGACTACAACATTAATTAATTACAGGTGGAGGAGGAGTGCGTGACGGTGCGTGATGTGGTGGAAGCTGTGGTGTCTGCTCAGGTGGCTCTACTGGGAGACGTGAATCAGAGGAGAGCAGAATGGGGTCACGTGCCCCTCACCCTGCCACACCTGCCTCACCATCAAAACGTCCAGGTGAGTTTACCCAATTCACTCTTTCAGTATAATTACCTTTTTTAGTCCAAATACTTGATACTATCGTAATGCTCTGAAAAAAAAAAAAATCTCATAGACTAGATATTAGTATGTCAATGAATCACGTGTAAGTACATGAGTACACTGGAAGGCTAGGTAATATTCGTAACTGGTCCATAAAGAGGCTATCTGCCGAAAAAAAAAAAAAAATCTAAAGAACATGTATGAAAAAAGGATAGAGAAGAAAAAATTATTTATTTACATAGGCCCTATATTTTAGCTGTAGTGGCAGTGAGAAATAGTATAAATGGCTTCTAAAATCCAGCTTTTCTTCTAAACCTTGGCCCCCCAGATGATCCAACCGCCTTTTGAACCATCCACGTATGGACACCCTTTCGTTTAAACCATCCACGTCTTGACTTTGATCCATCATGTCCTTTGAATCATCCAGTCTTTGACTTTGATCCACTGTTCTCTTTGAATCATCCACTTCTTGCCTTTAAACTATTCCTGTAATTATTTTGAGCTCTTCTTTTTGAGCCATCCATTTTTTTCTTTGATCAATCCTTCTTTTTACACCATCCATTAAGAGCAATAGATTCATTTTTTTTTTTTCTCTGAGCCATCCACAGTACTTTCCAACCACTCAGTCGTTCTTTTACACATCCATTTACTAGCTAATCCATCCATTATCCTGAACCATGCACTTGTTGAATATCCTAGTCTTCCTTTTGAATCATCCACTTCCTGACTCTGATTTTTTCAGTCATCCACTTACCGACTTAGATCCACCCATCCTTTTGAACCATCCACTTATCTTACTTTCCTTTTGGACTACTTTATAGCTCAGTCGTATTCAAAGTTTTTATTCATATTTCTTGCTTTCTGGACCTTACTTTATCTCATTCTTGATTGGGAAAAGAGATATGGATGAGGATGAGGATGGCATTAGTAGCAGTAGTAGTAGTAGTAGTAGTAGTAGTAGTAGTAGCATTACCAGTAGTAGTAGCAGCAGTAGTAGTAGTAATAGAAGTGGTTGTGGTAGTAGCAGTAGTAGTAACAACAATTGCAGTAGTATTCATTTGTTTATTGTTATTTATTTATTTACATTTTTATTATAATTTTTCAGGTAACGGACGCCCTAGTCAACGAGTTCTACTGCGACCTACTGGATCTAGAAGAACCTGGGAGTGGAAAGGGGGCAGGAGGGGTGCGGCGAGGGGGGGCGGGGGGAGGGGGAGGGGGAGTCAGGACCTCTTCTCCTCTCCTTGCCACCGCCAGGAGGAAGAGAGAGGGAGAGGGGGTGAGTTACAGCTATATTCCTTGTCGCTATTGACTTCATGCTTCTTATTGTTATTGTTAGTTGCTGTCATCGTTGTCATTATTATCGTCATGGTTATCACCCTTAACCGATGGCCTGATTAACATCATTATTGTCATTATCATTATTATTTATGTTATTCAGAGGGGATCAGTCACAACCATGTAGGAGATTTCACAAGGGCACCACCTGGCTATAGAAGAGCCTATGAAGAGAAGAATTTGGCAGTGTCCAACGAAGGTCTAGGGTGGAAGATCGCTTCTACTAGACCTTTTGCAGGTGGTGCTGAAATACCTCTAAGGACAGTACTTGCTGGTGGGTCGAGGGAAGACGGGATCCTGGTGCACTGGTACTACAAGACAATCTGATAGGTTGTCCTTATCTATAGTGTCGGCCTCAGGAACACTTCCAGGGAATTTTTCCTTCTTCAGCGCCTTCTGCAGAAGCTATAGTTTCACCTAAAGTGAACCAGTGGGAACTCTCTCTTGTGAGCACCTGATGGTGGGGCTCTCATCAACAGAAGGGCTGACTAACGGTGCAGGCAGCAGATGACAATGGCATAAAAGCCGTAGGAGGGTTTTGTTAGCGGGCAGGACTTGAGATATGTTTTGTCTTCCCCGCTGGCCTGTTGCCTTTTACTTGGTCTAAGCAGGTTGGTTGCTTTTAAATTTCTGTGTTAGTGTTAAACACTTACATGTGATGGTGCTGCTTCTTACCAAGTTTATGGTATTTAGTGAACCTTTTAACCCACCCCAGCCACCTCCTATATCATACTGTACAGCAGACATCCTTGAATGTACTGCTTCTCTCTCTTCCCACACTGTGCTGTACAGCAGTCATCATCATTTTTGACAACATCATCTAAACAATTTACCACGTTCACAAGAGACAGGGAGATCTAAAGGATGGCTCTTTGATCTTACCATGGAATGAATCAGAGGAGAAATCTAAGTAAAATGTTTCTTCCCCTCTTATCTCACTCTTTCCTGCAGGATGGAGGGTAAGAAAAGGAAACACAAGCGTAGAGTGACAAGGTGGCCATATTACTATACCAGTGCAACAGGTTCACTCCGGCCCCTTTTAATAGTCTTTTATGACGTGTATGGAACACAAGAGTCGTATTTCTTCTAATTTACCTATGATCTTTCACTTCTTGTATTTTTTTTTTAGATTTTAACATTTTGCTCTTCTTGCTGTGCACAGGCCGAAGTTCCGCCCTTAAGTCTGGCCGGATCCCCTCGTGTAGCCGGCAGGACACCCAGGGCAGCCACCACCATCAGAACACCAGCCAGCTCCACCCAGGACACCGCCAGGACACAGAAGACGGCAGGAGCGTCAACCAAGTCAACCACCACACCTAAGACCACCCCAAAGACCTGTGCCACCACACCTAAAACAACCCCTAACACACCAAAAACATCTGTCAACACACCAAAATCCACGACTAGGTACCATATCCAAAAAGTTTGTTATATTAGTTGTGTATAAGACTGTTTGTTTATTCTTTAACTACCCAAAACCTCTGTCACTACACCTAAAACAAGCCCTACCACATATAAAACCTCCACTACCACACCGGAATTAAGTAAAGTGGAGTCGAAAGTTTGCTTAATATTTTATATCACTTATTTCTCACTCCCCTCTGCCAACTTACATTCCTAAGCTGAAAGAGTCTTGGAAATATTTCATCTCTTTTACCTCTCACTTCCCTCTGCTAGCTAAGATTCCTAAAGATATTTGGTAATAGTTCACCTCTTATGTCCCTCATTTCCATATTGTTTGATAAATCTCCTTCTTTGCATCGTTCTTCTTTGTTTCTGGAACCTACCTTACCGAATGTTTTAGATGAGAATTACGGTTGAGATGAAGATGATATTTCAAAGTTAACTCTTCACTCCATATGACGCATTTGGTATCATTGCATATTCTTCCTGCCTCCAGGAGCTTTGGAAAATCCTTTCGCGTTCAAGGAATCGATGATACAGTAGCTATATCCAACCCCTCTTTCCTGAACTGAATAAAATCGTCAGGAGGTAGCAAATCTAAAATACAAAAGACGTTCCCTATTTCAATGGGTTATAATACCCATCTTTACTTGGGAAAAAGACAGGGGTGATAACGATGATGATGATGGTGATGATGAACACGTCCTCCGCAGGACACCCAAGACGACGACTCGCACGTTCAGGACAACACAGAGGAGTGGACGTGGTAGGAGGAGCGTGAGGGAAACGCCACGCCCACCTCCAGCACCCCGCCCTGCACACACACTGAATCAAGTTCAACACATACAGCGCGCCAGAACTCTCTATCTCACGTCGCTCTCACAGGTAATGTAACTGTATAACATTTTCTGATACTTCTTGGTAAATATAAATTATTTCTGCTACTTAAAAATTCACTCGGTAGTTTAACTCGTACAAATGGCGTGTTCTGTGCGTTCCTTCGCTCTCATAGATGATAATGTTTGCAGTCACAGTTTGATGCTTCTTTTTTATTTAGTCAGTAATTTCATAATCTTCATCATATTTCGCTCATAATGCTCTGTTAATTTTGTTTTATAAGCACACACTGAGTCGTGAGCAGAGCATACAGCAGATCTCTCTACCTCACGTTGCTTTCACGGGTGATGATGATGATGATGATGATGATGATGATTATTATTATTACTGTTATTAATGATAGTGTATTTCTATAACTCTCCATGGGACATAAACCTTCATGCCAGAATATAAACCCCTTGCTAGAACAAAAACCCTTTCGCTAGAATACAGGTCCTCTTGCCATGACGTACAGCCCCATTCTATGATATAAAATCTTTTGTTGCTAGGATATATCCTGTTTAGATTACCAGGTGTAAGCCTAGTCGTATCTCTGTCAGTAGGTCAAACCCTAACATAGCCTATCCTTATCTAACTAAATCAGATGTAAGCCTGATCGCAGCTCCATCAACAACGGCAGAAACAAAACTTAACCTACCTTACTTTAACCTGACCAAAGACAAGTCCAGTTGTAGTTAGGCTACATGAACAGGTGCAGGAACTTACCCTAACCTAACCTAGCCAAATGCAGACCTGATCACAGTTCCATTGACAGTCGTATGAATCTAATCTAACTAACCTATCCTGACCTGACCAAACCTGACCTAATTATCCTAAATGCAAGCCTGATCGTAGCTCCATCGCCAGGTGCCAGAGACGCTGCAGAATAGGGCTGAGGAGGTAGAGGATCGGGTGGCTGCGTGTGGGCGTGAGGTGAGCAGCGAGAGTGGGCGGCTGGCGTGGGCGGTGCTGCGGGCGGGCGGACTTGTTCGGGAGGTGGGCGTGCGGGCAAGGTACAGGAAAGAGGAGGCCAGGCTGCGGGCGGCACTCAGGGAACGGATCAGGGAGCAGAGGGCGGTGAGAGAGAAGGTGAGGACAAGGGAGGAAAGAAGGAGAAGGAGGAGGAGGAGGAGGAGGAGGAGGAGGAAGGATGGAAGGAAAGAAGGAAGGAAGAAGAGAAGGTCGGAAGGAAGAAAGAATGGAAGGACAGAAGGAAGGAAGAAAGGAAGGAAGGGAAGATGCAAGGGGAAGAGGAACGAGGGAAGTGAGGAGGGAAGAAGTAAGACTGCGAGGGGGATAGAGAAAAGGGGAAGGAAACAAACGTGGGAGAGTGAACAGAAGAAAAAGAAGGGAAGGAAAGAAGGGAGAAGGGAAAGAAGTGAGGTGAGCGCGTTGGTGAGTTTCGGGCAGTATTCTATAAAAAAAGGCTGTCAGGGAGGTGAAGGGAAAAGACAAAGGAAACTACAAAAAAAAAAAAAAAGGAAAAAAGCTGAGGAACAGGTGGCAGGAAGGGGGAAATGGGAAGGAGGAAAGGGAGTGGAAGGAAAGGTAAGGATGGAAAGGGAGGGAGAGAAGGGAGGAGTGAGGGAAGAGGACACAAAAAGATGAAACAAAAGTGAATGGATGGAAATAGGGAATGTAGGTGGAAGAGCAAGGAAGAAGAAAGCAGAAAGGGGAAGGAAGGGAAGACATAAAAGAAGAGGGAAGAGGAAAAGGGAAGAGGGGAAAAGTAAGTGAGAGGAAAGAAGCGAGGTGGGTGTGCTGGTGTTGAAGGAAGTCTGGTTGTTGGTCGTACTCAAAGAACGGATCAGGGGACAGCGGCTGGGTATAGGGAGGTGAGGGCGAAGAAGGAAAAGGAGAAATTGTAGGGGAAGAAAGGTGAAGGAAAGAGAGAACCTTGAGTGCGAGTGGATCCTTCTGGTTTCCTTTTTTTTTTTTTCACTCATAGGACATAATATATCTCAACCATACCCCACATCCCCCCAACAAAAGAAAAGAAAAGAAAAAAAAAAAACGGTTTGCTCACTTCCTCGGCGCTGGTTGAGGACCTCCACCACACCTCTAGGTACGACGATCGGCTGGACTTGGTAGATGATCTGTCTCCATATTTATTGTAAAGAAGTATATTACCACTTATGTCCACAACTGTATCCTAGATCCTCCACTCATCCCTTGTTCAGGCTGAGGGCCCCCGTCAGCGCATCGGCTGGTAAATGAACGAAGATCCTTGGGGGGAGGGATAAATCCCCCCGTGTAATTGGGCTGGGGGATATCCTATGTAATCATCCCCCAGTGCAATTTAAATAATCCTAAGAAAATGCAAAGTTAAACCTACAGTTACCCTCAGAGTAGTTACATCTTCACGCTGAAAAAGCAGCTATTTGAAAAATGGGAAAACTGAAGTATCAGGAAGTATTATAACATAAGTTTGACGATGCAGTGGTGTCAGATCTGGCTACAGTTAACGAACCGAATCACTTTTCTTATTCTAGTGCTTCGTAATTGACATTTTGCCTACTTTCATAAAAGGTATATACAAGTAAGTATCAGCTCACTTCTCTCGTCTCTCCACATCTAAGTACAGTTTAGCTTCAGATATCATCCCCCTCAGAAATAACAATTAACTTTCGCCAATGGCCTAGTACGAGGCTCATTGCCCGAGCTGTAGAAGGAGTTCGAGGACGTGGATTAGTTATTATGTCCGCACCGTATATGCCTCTGCTTTTCTACCCAGGTTGAGGGGCTCCGTCAACGCATCTCAGGGTATGAAGATCAGCTGGACGTGTTGGCTGAGCTGGAGAGCGAGCTGGATCGAGCCTTCGCCCACCTGGTGTCCGACAACGCCCAGTTTGAAGTGCAGCTGACTCAATACTTCGAGTCTCGTGGCAACCTGGCCCATCAGAACCGACCACAATCAGGTACGGTAGAAAAATTAACACTTTAATACTTCTGTAAAACTCCAGTTCCTATTAGGTTCCTGTGACTCTCAAGCTTGTATGACTAAGACTCCTATGATATGTAGCAATCAGGTACACCGGAAAACTCAACGCTCTCAGGTTCCTATGACTCTCTGGCTTGTCTGGCTATCGAACTTCTATGGCTTTCAATTTCCTGCGACTAAGGTTCGTGTAGCTCTCAGGCTTCATTGATTCTCAGGCTCCTATGGCTCCTATGACTTTTAGGACTCTCAGGCTTCTACTGTATGGCTCCTATGACTCCAATGACTCGCAGGCTCCTATGGCTCCTGTGACTCTTATGGCTCAATCAGTCATGTATAGTAGAAAGGTTAACACTCTCAGGCTGCAATAACTTACTGTCAATCTCAACTGAATAAAATCGTTTGGTGTTAACTAGAGTAAAATACCAGATTTGTCCCGACCGTGAGATGGTCAATAATACCAATTTTATCCCACTCAAGCTCCTGTTTTCACTCTTTGTTAAATAAAATAGCCAAACGTTAGTTGAAACAGAATACTGTGGTTGTCCAGAAAATAAAAACAACCCCTTCACTCCTCTGATATTTTATTGCTGTTATTCTTGCTACTAGATTTTATTCAATACTGGAAGGAACTCTGGCTGAAGAGGAGGAATATAAAGGGTGTAAGTAATCCTCCCCACATCAAGCAGGTGACGAAGATGATGATAACAGCGACGATAATTACTACTTCGTCCATCCCAGCTAGCAGTGATGGTAGTGGTGACAATGGTGGTGACGTGGGCGGTGATGATGGCAGTGATAGCGGTGACGATGACTCCGGGCTGGGCACTGACGAGGCACGGACTGACGGTGTAGGGGGTGACGTGGCAGCGGGTAGGCCCCCTGGATGCGACCCTTCTGTGTTCTCTCTTGTCACCGTATTGAGAGATCTGAGGTGGGTTTTGATGATGTTAATGATGGCTGTGGTGATGATGATGATGATGATGATGATGGTTAGGGTAATAATGCTAATGCTAATAAGTGATGATAATAATAGTACTAATGATTATTAATTTGATAATGACCGTGGTGATACTATTGATAATAATGGCAATAATAATAATGAGTATGATAATACTGATAATGATAATTTTGGTAGTGCTAATAATGTACCAATGATAATGATGTCTGTGATGATAATGGCAACGATTCTATATGCTTATAATGAGAGGTACAATGACAATACTCCTACCAATATTCATGATTATGCTGCTGCCGGTAATGATGATGATGGTAATGCTACTTAGGACAACGAAAATGGTGCTGCTAATACTACGTGACTTTGAGATACAGGTGGTCAGTACGAGGGTGGGTGGATGGGTGCAGGCGAGAGAGAGGCACGGAGGAGCGGCGTCATGCAGCTGTCATGAGGCGGCTACAGAGGGCAGCACACGCCACGCAGACCGCCCTCCAAGCCCTCACTTCACTACAGGTACTGACAACACACCACTGTAGTCGGTGTGTTGTCATCTGAGGGAACTGGGCCAGACGAACATTAAATTCCAAGTCATGTTACATAAAATATGATGCGCCTTAATTTTGAGGTAGGAATGAGTCTTCTTGGTTACGGTTCAAATCTAGCCTCCAGTCTGACTACACTTTGCCATCTACTGAGCTGAAAGGGGGTTGCGGATCTTTGTCAGATGAAAACAAACCGACTATGGTACTGCCAACATATTCTCCAGGTACTAACAACATCGCCTGGTACTGCTTTTATTTTACTAGTTACTGACAGCATCGCTGATACTGTTTTCATTTCACTGCATGTACTGACAACATCACTAGTACTGCCAACATATCCTCCAAGTACTGGCAATAGTTTTGCTGCCAAATATATCCCTCACTTTACATGTGTTGTCAACGTCACAGATATTGGTTCTCCTGCTGTAAACACTACGCTTCATGATGACAATATTAAATATTGGAGGGCGTCTGCTTTACTGTGTAGTGATGTGTCGCAGTCAAGTGTTATGATGTTACAGAAAGAACGTGAGGCAGAGTTGGGTCTTGTCCCTTGTGTGGTGTGACCGAGGCAGCGAGTATATTGCTGTGGTGTTGCATAATGAAGCATTACAATGGTGTAGTGTTGCAGAGTGAACGTGAGGAAGAACTGGGTTTTCTCCCTGGTGTGTGTGGGGAGGCGGAGTTATTATTATAGTGCTGCAGTTGTTGTCGTCGTTGGGTAACCCTAGTCCGTGTAGCCGAGCAGACCCTCAATCGTTGGCAAGCAACCGCTTCTGCATGGCCGTCCTGTGTGCTGAACCGATGTTTCTTCGCGGAAGACAGTGCCTTGCCACGGCGAGGTGCGGGGATGAGTATGAAGATTTGGTTCCCGGATGGACCCCTCATTTGCGCCTGTCCACCCAGTTAACTGAGGCATCATAGTTGGTCCTACATCACCCCGTTGTATGGTTATCACCCAGTGTTGTAAATAGTTTCCTGGCTTACAGGAAACCACTCGGCTTGTCACTCAGTGTAAAGCCACTTGAAGAGGAAAGATGAATGATAAAAAATGACAGGAGGGATGGGAGAAATAGGGAGGAGGGTAGACACGGAAAACGAATAATAAAGATGAAGTATGAAGTAGGTAGCATTGTATCAGGTGAGTAGATGATGGTCTCCAGTTGTGATAAAGTGCTGCAATATAGTGTTTCGGTGTTGCAGAGCGAGCGAGAAGCAGAACTGAGTCTGATCAGCAGTGTGGTATGGCTGAGGCTGAGTCAAAGCACCGGGGCTGATCTCACTCCACTCACAGTCCTGCCTATCCCAAACACTGAGGTGAGAACTATTACAGCTACTTGTACTTTATCAAGACACGAAATTAATGAACTTTCAAGACGCGATATTCATTAACTTCATACATATGAAATTTATTATCTTCCAAGACATGAAATTAAACAACTCGAAGAAACGAAACTAATTCCACTTATCCTTGGCCTTCACCCTAGTCTTGGCTGGGAAAAGAGGTCGTGATAATGATAATGATGATGGTGGTGGTGGTTGTGGTAGTGGTGATGACGATGATGATGATGATGATGATGATCAATGTATTCAATAATGGAACGTCTTTTAACAGGTAATTTATTCTAGCTAATCTCAAGCAGTTTCTAAATGGGTTGGCCTTCAGAGTTTCTAAATTGTTACTTTTGAACTACTTCTAAATGGTTTGCCCTTTATGTATTTTTTAAAGGTTTATCCTTCAAGTGTTTCTAAATTGTTTACCCTTCAAATATTTGTGAATGGTTTCCCCTTCATATATTTTATAAATGGCCACCCACACTGCCTCCATCTACCCGTTCAGGACGAGAATGTATCGTGTGTGATGTGGGTTAGTGACGCGACCTCGCCTCCCCCTGCAACCCTGCTGGCCCGCGAGGATCTGGACCACCTACAGCACCGTGTTGCCCAGGCCAAACTTGCTCAGCAGCTGGCAGCAAAAAGACACAGGTCAGTATAAACAAGTCTTGGTCATTTATTTACTTGTTTATTTCATTGATATGTTTATTTATGTATTTATTTATTTATTGTATTTATATATGCCACTGACCACAAGAAGTATTACTTTAAGAAGAACGTATGTCTACAAACTTAACTGTTTCGAATTTTTCATAACGTACTTGTTATGCTAGGTGTTTTTAGGCCGGCTTTCCGTCCTAAGAACGCCTGGCTTAGTATTGGGTTCTTTTCAAGACCGGGTCAATACCACAAATGTAGGAGGAACAGGGCATAAAAACTCAAGGCAACAACCTACACGTATGTTAACAAATCTTACACAAGGGCAGTAGGATGTCCCACATTATTTCTGACTCATCAGTTCTTGGGCTGCTGAGTGGGGCAAGCGTATCTCGCAGGATACGCGATAGACACAGTTCACATTTCAGGGTGGTACAGTTTACAATATGAATCTGGGTGCTTCGGGATCATAATTTTTTTACAGTCTCTAAGATTGGTGGCTCTGGGTCACATGAGAGTCCTTATGGTCACCATTGCCACGATCACTGAGGGGTGCACTGACTTGATCTTGTTCCTGGGAAATGGGCAGGGGAGGAGAGAATTTAGGTTGACACAGGTGCAAGGGGGAGGGGGGGGCGTGCTGAGCAATAACGATCACTGCTTTTGACACGGGAGCCTTGCTTCTATAGCACTGCACTTTAAGTCACTTTCTAGGCATGGTCACTTCATGAATCCACTTTTGGCACTTTCCTATATGTTGATCCACTGAACCACACCTGAGTCCGTTATAGTCCAGGTGGGTTGGTGTCGTCCCTCATGGGCGTGATGAAGGGTGCCGGGTGCTGGGGGCTCGGGGCAGAGGTCTGACTGGCGGGGTAGGGGCCAAACAACTTCTCCAGACACCTCTGGAGCTGCTGGGTGGAAGATCTATGTCGCCTCGGCCAGGGGTGGGGTAGGCCTCGCCCCGGGGAGCTGGGGGTGCCATCCGGGACCCGGGGGCTGCTGTCCGCTCTGGGGTGCTCTGCCATCAGGAGGGGACTGCAGCGTCATTCCGGGGAGGGGTCCGTCAGGGGCAGGTCCTCCTCAGGGGCTGGCTGCAGAGAGAACAGCCCTGGGGACAGTACAGGGCCCTGCCACCTGGCTGCTAGCGGTGGACTCCCTGGCTGGAGACTGGTACTACAGCAGGTGGATGCGGGAGGACGATGTGCTGGCTTAGAGTGGCTGAAGGACGTCTCTCGTACGCAGGCATGGCAGGAGGTCGTCGCCTGTGTCGTGTCCTCAAGACCGCCACCGACCCTGGGGGTAGTCCAGAGGGAGTGGCTGGAGGCCATCTCAGAAATGGAGCAGCTGGAGGCTGTCTCTTTGGTGTAGTGGCTTGAGGCCTTCTCTTTTGTGGAGCAGCTTGAGGCCATCTCTTTGGTGGAGCAGCTGGAGGCCATCTCTTTGGTGGAACGAGTGGAGGCCATCTCTTTGGTGGAGCAGCTAGATGCTGTCTCTTTGGTGGAGCAGCTGGATGCTGTCTCTTTGGTGGAGCGGCTTGAGGCCGTCTCTAGAGTACAGCGGCTTGAGGCCGTCTCCAAGGGGCTGTATGGAGCGTAAGGTTCAGCTCCACCCTGATCCCGATGCAGGCTGGGCTGGTGAGAGTGTAGTGCGTCCGGGCTGAGGTGTACGGTTCGGGTCGGTTCTGGGGAGTGGGGGCGCGCAGCTACCCGAAACTTGCACCCATATAGTATGGACACCCCGTACGCTACATGTAACCCTCTATTGTCGCCTCTTGGGGGTGTCGTGTTGCTGCTAGATGTTATCATTTCACTACTTGCTTGCATTTCTTTTGTCAGGGTGAATTACTGATCGTATTTTATGGCATTTTCATTATACTGAAATTTTACGACGAATAAAAACTTTTTTTTATACAAATAAATAACCCCTTAAGCCCGATGTGGACTTTGTATATTTCATTCTAGCTGTTTTAATACTATTTAATTCAGATTATGGAGGGACATTAGGTTGTGAACAGATTAATGAAGAGTATTAATGGCTCCATCACTATAACTAGTAGTAAAAGTAAAATACAAAAACATAACAACGGACTGAAGGAGTAGCAATAGCCGTAGAATTTTTATGAAGGTAATATTAGCCCTTCCACAGTGAGGACAACTCTAGTATTCAATTCCACCAGACACTGAACTATTATATTCAGCTAAGAGTGAGTCATGAGGGGCCTGAGAATGTTCATGAGTGTTATTGTTGTCAGGGAGGGTCGTGCTGAGAGGAGGGCCCTTACTCAAGAGGTGGAAGAGCTGCGGACCCAGCTGGCTGCCCTGCGACACACCTACCAGGTATGCACCCCACCCATCCTTCTTACACTTTTTTGTTTTTCATGGTATGACCCGGTCTGTCAGTCACTCCATAAGATTTTTCACAAACAAGATGCTTCACTCCCACTGACTTTAGCAACGCTCCATATTTCGGCCGTACTGTACTGGTTCCACATGTCTAGTTTTTTTTTTTTTTTTTTTTTTGAAGTTAACAAAGACTATATCAAAGTCTTTTGGTTAGGAGAGGCTACTTTTAGATCAATAACTTCGTCTGGAGATGGCAAGACTAAGATATGGGTCATGTCATCCAAGTAAAACGAATAATTACAGCAGAAACTATAATAAGAGCTACCTTCCCTAACAGGTGACCAAGGAATGCAAGCTTGGACCAGGCTCCGAAGCTGACCTTGGCGCTGTGGCGGGTCAGCTGGCAACCAGTCTTGACCTACGCTGGCCTAGCAAAGTCTCCAGTCAGGTCTCCAGGCATAACACCACTATGACTCGCCTTCAGGTACGTCCATCAGCTTGCCATTCTTTCTATCTCTCTATCTCTGTCTCTTTTTTCTCTGTCTAGCCAAACACCTTAAGCCTGTTGAGGTGACCACTTAAAGAAAAAAAAATCTCCTTCACCTCGCCCTACCCTCTACCATCCATCAACCTCAAAGTCACCTCCCACCATTCTCTTCCATTAACCTCTCTACCCCGTCAATCCACCTCGTCCCCGACATTCCTACCCCGTCTCTCACTCCATGATTCATTTGTAGTTTTTGAGAAGAGGAAACAAAATCACTGAAAAAAAAAAAAATGCGTGTACTTATGACTGTAATGAACTCAGACATTATTATATGAATGACTGCTTACCGACCTAGGCACTGTGGCAGCAATTAAACTCACTGAAACAGAAATGACATAGGCTCATAAATCAGTTTAACTGAAAAAATGCTGCACATTTAGAGTAACAGGTTGAATATGTGTGATTATATGATAACACTCTGTGATAACTCATTTTGGCTGAAAAAATGAGCCACAGGGATTTATGCTATCAGGTTGCCGATGTGTGTGTGTGTGTGTGTGTGTGTGTGTGTGTGTGTGTGTGTGTGTGTGTGTGTGTGTGTGTGTGTGTGTGTGTGTGTGTGTGTGTGTGTGTGTGTGTGTGTGTGTGTGTGTGTGTGTGTGTGTGATTATTCTTTGATAACTTACTTTGGCTGAAAAAATTAGTCATGGACTTTTGCAATGTGCCTGATGGTGTGTTCATGTGATGGTTCTCTCTGATAAATCAGTCAGGCTAAAAAAATGAGCCTGGGATTATTGTTGTTATGCCATGTGTCTGTGTGATAATTCCAGGGTGAGGTGAAGAGCCAGACGCGAGAGTTGAGGGCACTACAGCGAGAGGAGACTGCTTTGGCAGCCCATGTGCTGTCACTGAGACAGGAGAAGGACCATCTGCTCTACCATCTCACCCATGCTCAGGCTCAGGTGGTCCGTCGCTGTATATACCACTGCAATACCTATAGTCCTTTCACCTTAACTTAGCGCAGATTTTCGTCCTTTTGTAGCTTATTTCACATAGCTCAGTGAAAGAAAAGGAAAGCATTTTTGTCAACTTCTTCATGACTATCATCATATTCTACTGTTAATCTGTTAACCGTTGTTGTAACTCACTATGCAATATAGAAAGATGGCAGTTTTAGACTAAATTAAAAGTAGTACAGTTCGGCACGTTTTTGTACATGAGATGTATACTTATAGGCATCATTCTGACACGATGTTGCAGATCTATTATACTATGAACATACTCTCATAAAAGATCATGTAGGTCTGTGTAAATGTACTGTAGATGAATCCAGTCCACACCCTTTCTGGACAAGGGGTCTGGCCACGTGACAAAACACACACAAACAACTCTGCTTATTGTGTGTGTGTGTGTGTGTGTGTGTGTGTGTGTGTGTGTGTGTGTGTGTGTGTGTGTGTGTGTGTGTGAGTGTGTATTTTCTAAACACAGACTTACCATCTAGAAAGGGTTGGGGACTGGATTCACCTACATTCCAACAGATTCCAATAACTTTTATATGAGTGACAACCATCTTAATCCCATGAATCCTATGACACGTACTTATGTAATTTTATTCTTGCATGCTTCAGACGATTTTACTCACCTTGGGAGAGACTCAATGGTAGTGAGGTGCCCAAGGAAATCCGTATCAAATCCCTCTAGTTGAAAAAGTTCCTCCTTCGCTGAATGAAAGCCCGCGAAACCAGCAAGAATAAAAAAATACGAACTATGTCATGGGATTGCAGTGGTTAGTCCTTCCTTTAGTTTATCATATGCACGTACACACAGGTGGGCCGGGATGCAGGTGGTGTGGGCAGCGGTGAGGAGGTACGGCAATTGAAGGCCACCATAGCCAGGCAGGACCAAGCCATCGCCAGTCTCAAGTAGGTTTGGTACACGTATTATTTGGTGGATGATTTTGGACGATTTCTCTCTCTCTCTCTCTCTCTCTACCTATCTGTTCATTTCCCTATGTCTCTGTCTATCTATTGCTTGTTAATCCTTACCCACTTATATTTTTACAGACAAGAGATGAGCACGTTATGAAACAAGACAGGCTCAGTGACTCTCCATGGGGCAGCACCCTTACCCAGGACATCACCCTCCCCTTGTTCCCTACTCCATCTATCTATGTCTCTATGTCTATCTATCTATTTATCTATCTATCTATCTGTCTGACAGTCTTCGTTATTAATCATTCTCTCGTTGTTTTTCTCCAAGGCGAGAGATCAGCACATTAAGAAGCAAGACGGGCTCAGTGACTCTCCCCGGGGCAACACCCTTACCCCGGACATCACCCTCCCCTCGCTCCCCATCCTTGCCCGCCAGCATCCAGGCCTGGTCCGATCACCAGTCACAGCAGGTGCAGTACTTATATATTTTCTTGAGTTTGTTGACTGTGTCGCAAGATGCCAGGCAAGTGAATGTAACACTAACTGTTTCCTTTCTTGTTGTTGTTGTGAAGATCTTTAGTCGCAGTACTTGTATCCTGTGCCTATGGTTCATCTGTAACGAGAACCCAGTTGACTGCAAGCTGAAGTATTCTTTCTTCGGCACTCCACCATCCTCCTTTTGGGGGATTGGGAGGGAGATGAGGGATGTTTGTATAACTGAGCAGTGAATCCACCAGGTTATATTGGCGACACCACGGGAAGGCGTCCCTTTCCAGCACCAAGAAGATCTTTGAATAAACCTTTACCTCACTCAAATGATTAATTCTTCAGGGCACTTTCCCGCCCCTCACCATAGTTCAGGTTCATCTCACCCATGTATGTCCCCCACACCCGTTTCTTTAATGCTTTCATATATTTTCGTTCTTGGAGGATATTTTGAAATGTCTCCGGTAATTCTACAAACCCAAACCATTAATTCTACAGCACCTTTTCTCACAGGGTATACATTCCACCCTTCACTAACATGCCAGCCCATCCCACCCATTCCGGTGTTGAACGCTCATTTCTTTATTCCCCTTTGGATAGTTTTATGGCGCGACGCAGGTCAAGGGGTCGACGAACGAGCTAGTTGTAGTTAGTAATGCTTGGTTATACATTAATAATCACTCATGGAGCAACAAATTATTTAAAGCGGATGTAGAATGAATGTGGAACACATGGTCTATCCAAGGGACTTTCGGGAATAATTTAGTGCAATGGAGGTTTGTTTATTTTCAGCTGAGAGACTTCTTCACCTGGTGGCACCGATATAGCCTGACAGATTTACTGCTTGGTTGTACAAACATCCCTCAGCTATTTACCTATTCCACAATAATGGCCTGCAGGAGAAGGTCAGCAAAGCCTCCAGTCCACCGGGTTCACATTTCAGGCGGGCCCGGATCAGCAGCAACAACAACAACTTCTACCACTACTACTACTACAACTACTACTGAATCTTTCTATGAATATTTTCCCCTTAGGCGTCGAGTCGAGAGCAGGAGGATCCTCCGAAGGCGGAAGACTACTCGAGAGACCAGTCAGGGGTAGATGACGAGGACAGGTGTAGTGGCAGCGAGGACGACAGTAGCTGTACTTCATCTTCTGATTAACAACTTCATTCTGATGGCATATTATATTTAGTAGTAGTAGCAGTATTACAATTATCATTATTATTATTAATATTATTAATAGTAGTAGTAGTAGTAGTATGCTGTCATCATCATCACCATCATTATTTATACCATCATCAGCGTCATTATTATCCAGACCTCCCTATTCCACCCACAGTACTTTGAGGTAGGGTCCAAAGAACTAGAAAAAGAAAATACTAGTAAAAGTTTGCCCTACTGAATGAGCCTCAAACACCTTCACTCACCATTCAAGCCTCCGGAATCCTTGATGTTAAAAAATATTCAACACGTAGCTTCACACTCACCTATCTGACAGAGTTAATTCAACTACTGTCAAGTTAAAACGAGGTGCCAAATCCTGGTCATACACTCCTGCGCACAATATTCATCCAGGCAGCTCGATAACTTGTCAGTTCCCTAGTGTACGAGTAGTTGATCCCTATACCTCTCTTTCTCACACACTCATTTACCATATCTATCATCTTTCTTCTAGGCCTTCCACACCTCCTTCCTCCTTCAAATTCGCTCGTACATACCCTTTTCACCACTTTATTCACACCCATTCTCTCCACATGCCCATACCATCTATGCACATTCTCTTCAGCTCTGGTGTCCACAGAATTCCTCACTCCACATCTTTCACGAATCACATTAGTCATTATCTCATCCACTCTCCGCATTCCACACACATTCCTCAACAGTCCCGTCTCCACTGCTCTGACTTATGACTTTCCTTCCATGTCACACCATAGTCTCACACCAGTACGTTAGAGTAGGGACTAAACCGCCTTTATTATTACCACCCATGTTGCGAAGCCAGCGGAGTGATCATGTTTTCAGTTGTGAGGTTGGCTGGCTGGCTTTGTTTGTGAGTGGATTAACAAGATATCTCATGTACGGCTTGAGCTGTCAACATGAAACTTTCAGGGTATCAAGACATGGGCAAAATCTTGGACGAGTTCGAAAACGGGCACTTGGGGTCAAGGTCACCAAAATGGCTGCCAAAGGTTAACTAGTTGATCTTTGGTGCCCTTGACCTTGACCCCGAGAGCCCATTTCCAAAATCTTTATTACAAAATAGGTACGAGAACCCATGACTTCCATATAGCCTTTGTGGTGCCTGAGGTTCACCAAATTGGCATCCTTACCTAGACATGTGACAATATTAATATAATAAAAAATAGTACCTGCCGGTTCTATAAAATTACTGAAACTCTTTTGTACCATTTTGGCTTTTGTTAACAGAAAAGTATATAATAACTGGAAAACGGAAAAAGCAGTGCTAGAAGCAAAGTAGACTTTAACATAGAGATAAAAAGCTAGAAAGCAAAACATTATAGAAAGGAAGAATATACTGAAAGTAAGGCAGTGAGAAAAAGAGTAACTTACAGTACAGAGCAACAGCAGTGAAATAAGAGAAATGACTATCTCTCTCTCTATCTATCTATAGCCCGACGCCCTAATCCCGCAAAGGGTGGCCGCAGACAAAACGCCTCCAAGTCGCTGTCACCCACCATTTGACTACCCTCCACCCAACTCACTCCCCCTCCCTCATATACCTCTCAACTCCATCCCTCCACCTCATCCTCGGTCTACCCCTCCCTCTCCCTCCCTCCACCTCACCTACATACACCCTCTTAGTCAGTCTTTCATTCTCCATTCTCTCCACATGTCCAAACCACCTCAGTGTATTTCTCCTAATCTTCTCAACCACATCCACATCCACCCCACAACGTTCCTTCACTTCTTCATTCGTCAACCTGTCCCTCCATGTCACTCCACATGCTCCTTTCAAGTAACTCATTTCCACTGCTCTCACTCTTGACTTGTTCCTCTCTTGCAAGGTCCACGCCTCACTTCCATACGTCAGGGTAGGGATCACAATACTATCATGCAGTGACTTCTTAACTTCCATACTCACCTCCATATTTCTCATCACTGCTGTCAGTGAACCAACAATCTTCCTTCCCTGCTGTACCCTTTCGCGCACTTCATCCCCCAAAGTTCCATCCCTACTCATCACACTCCCAAGTACTTGAATGCACTCACATTCTCCATATCCTCACCATCCAACCTCACTGTACATTCTGTGACTTCATTCCTCTCAAACACTATAACTTTACTTTTGTTTACATTAACTTTCAGATTCCTCCTCCTACATTGTCCCAAATTCATTCACCAAACTTTGCAACTCCCATTCATCTTCACTCAATAATACTGTATCATCAGCAAACAGCAAAACCGGAATCTTCCAAATCTCACCCTCATTCATTAGAGCCACTCCAACATCCACTGCCCTACCTTGCACCTCCTTTACAACACCATCCATGTATATATTAAACAGCCATGGAGACATCATACAACCCTGTTTCAGTCCCACATTGAGATCAAAGAACTCACTCAGCTCACCATCCACTCGCACCGTAGCCCTAGCTCCTTCGTACATACTCTTCACAGGACTCAGCAATTTCCCCTCCACTCCATATATTCTTAATACCTTCCACATACCTTGCCTATCTATTCTGTCATAAGCCTTCTCCATGTCCATGAAGGCAGCATGCACTTTCTTTCCCTTCTGTAGATACTTCTCCACTAAACATCTTAGAACAAATATCTGATCTACACACCCTTTTCCCTTCCTAAATCCCCCTTGTTCTTCTCCACCTAACTCCTCTGTCATATTCCTAACCCTATCAATGAGTATTCTACCATATATTTTATCAGTCACACCAAGAAGGCGAATACCCCTATGGTTACCACATACTTCTCTCTCCTCTTTTCCTTTGTATAAAGGAGCAATTATACCTGATTTCCAGTCCTCTGGAACCCTTCCCTCTTCCCAAGCCAATCTACACAACTTCCATATCCACTCCACAACAATCTCACCCCCATACCTTAGCATTTCACCACACACTCCATCAATTCCTGGGGCCTTTCCCAACTTGATCTTCTTCACTGCTTCCACTACTTCCCCCCTACTGATCTCTTCCTCCTTCCTCTCATCTCTTCTTCTCCCAGCCATTCCCCAACCACTTATACTCGCACTGCTCTCACTCTCTACATTCAACAAATTCTCAAAGTGCTCCTTCCATCTCCTCAATTTCTCTCTCTTCTCCACCAACAAATCTATTATTCCTATCTTTCACTCCCCTACTATTTCCCCTTTCACACTGCCTTACTTTCTTTACCTTCTTCCAAAACAATTTCTTACTCTCCCTCCATTTCACACTCAGATTCCTCCCAAACTCTTCATCCACTTTCTTCTTACTCTCCTTCACCAGTCTCTTCACCTCCCTTCTCCTGCTCATATATACCTCTCTCTTCTCTCCCTCATCTTCTCCCCTATCTCTCCTCTCTAACCATTCACTATATGCCTTCTTTTTTTGTTCCACAGCCCGTTTCACCTCATCATTCCACCATGCTGTCCCTTGCACACCCTTGCATCTCCTCCTCACTCCACAAACCACCGCACACGCTGCACCTATCTCTTCCGTGAATGTCTTGCATACGTCTTCCACCCCTTATATCTGCTCTAGCTCATACCTTCCCAATCTTTCTTCCACTATGCTCTTATACTCTGCCATTTTCTCACTATCTTGCAAATTCTCCACTCTTCTCACAGGAGCTGTTTCCTCCTGTCTTCCCCTTCATCTCCTCAACCATTTTCCTTGCAGCTTTACCTTCGCCATCACTAAGTGATCCGAGACTCCATTTCCCCACCCTATCCACACTCTTGCATCCAACACTTGTCTTCTCATTCGCTCATCCACACACACGGTCTATTATTGCCTTTCGTTCAACAAGATCACCATCCATCCTCCTCATTACTCTCCATGTATACCGGTGGCTCAGCTTATGTCGAAAGTAGGTGTTGACAATTGCCAACCCCTTATCAGCACAGATGTCCACCAAAACACAACCATTCCCATCTACATCAGCTGGCACACCCCACTGACAAACCACTCCATCCACTCGTACATTCCCAACTTTGCCATTCATGTCTCCAATCAAAAGCACTCTCTCGTTCCCCTCAAATTTTTCCTTACATGCTTCTACTCTCGCCCAAAACTCATCTTTCACTCTTGCCACTCGGTCCTCTGTCGGAGCATACACAAATACAATTGCCCACGCTTGTATACCTACTTTCATTCTCACCCATACAATCCTTGCACCCACTGTTCCATACTCACTTACTTTCTCATTCCACTTCTTGCTTATCATCAGACATACTCCCTCTCTTGCCCTCTCATTCTAATTTAATGACAATCATTAGAAATAATTTACAAAATGCTGTATACTGTACAGCATAGTGGGCAGAGAGAGAGAGAGAGAGAGAGAGAGAGAGAGAGAGAGAGAGAGAGAGAGAGAGAGAGAGAGAGAGAAGGTAATGAATTGTAGATGATGGAATAACTCAAATCCCTAATGTATGCAGATGAGTGTTGCTTGCTGATAATAAACACGAGGCTTCCAGACTGAAGCTGGTTTGTGGAGTCTGTGAGTGTCGTGCTTTGATACTAACTGATGATTATTGATCTCTGTTAAAGGAGAAGCTGATTCCCAGTATGGTGTGATGGCGAACGGAGAGAGACTTGAACTGGCAAGGGAGTTTACTTTTTCCTGCGTGGAATAATATAGAGTTAACTGCACAAAGAAAGTGGAAAGTAGAGTAGCACATGGAAGAAATTGGCAGGTGCTTTGGGGCCTTGATACTACACAGAGGTCTAGGTGTGAAGGCTGCAAGAGGATTGAATAAGTGTTTTAGTGTCTACAGTACATTGAGGCATGGGTGTGAGATTGTAGTGCGGCAGGAGAATGAAAAATCATGAGTAAGAGTAGTGGAAATGGGGTATTGAGGAATGTATGTGTAAGTTACAGAGTACAAAACGTGATTAATGGAAGACATGGAGTTAGAAGTATTTTGACAGTAGAGCTGAAGAAAGTGTGCTCAGATAGTAGGCCTTTGGTAGGTCGAGAAAAGATATAGGTAGGGCGATGAAACAGGTACCTGTGAGTGAGGCTGAAGGCAGGAGGAGATGTGGTAGACCATAAAGATGTTGGATCTATATGGTGAATTAGGATGTGAAAAAATAAGGTATAGAGTCGAGGTAAGTGAAGTGATGGGAGTGAGTTGTCGGATTGACTTTGATAAATAAAGTGAGTCACTTAAGGTTTTTTATTTTTATAAGTGTCATTTGTCATGCATGTGAGGTAGAATTAGGATTCCAGGAGCTTGCATGGGAGATAAATGGGTGTGTGTCCCATTACACTGAAAATGCTGTTAATTAGTGCTCCCTTTTTGTTATCCTCTTTTCTTGCCTTGTGGACCCTACCTCACCCCACTCTTAAAGGGGAGGAAAAGAGGTTTGAATGATGATGATGGAGAGTGACACGTAATGAGAATGACTGTGGGGAGGAAGCATGGTGACCGGTAAACACACACACACACACACACACACACACACACACACACACACACACACACACACACACACACACACACACACACACACCGCTCGCTGGTGCAGTGGTAACGTTCTCGCTTGCCAACTGGTGGACGGGAGTTCGCGCCTCGCTCAGGTTGCGAAAAGTTTCACTGACGAAGTGGGAGGTTACTGTCCCCCTTGAGCAAGGGGACGGGTGTGTGCTTCTGTGAAGGTCACAGCCTTGCCCTTAGATCGGACTATATGAGCTCTCAGCTCCCTTCCGGGAGGGTAAAAGCTGACCATCACGACCATCAAGTGATCCTGACCGACCCGGTGAATTACACACACACACACACACACACACACACACACACACACAGACACACACACGCCCGCGCGCGCGCTATTAGATCAGACATGAAGATCTGACTGTGATTAATCACCATCCATGCTTGGACTGTGTTCTGTGTTCTGTCATAGGTCAGTGGCCATGCAGTCAAGCTCTCCTACTTAATGTAGCTAGTACTTTATGTTATACTGTGTTTTCAAATGAAATGGAGTAGACAATTTGAAACCAATATTTAATTAAAATAAAAGTAGTAAAAGAAATCTGTATTTCTTAGAAAGTTGATACCCACTCAAAGTACTTTGGTACAGTACTAAAGTAAATTTACTTTGTTACATTACAACTCTGCCACCCAGTCACATTGGTGCCACAGCTCGAAAGCATCTCTCTTCACCATCAGGAGCCTCATTAAATGGTGAGAATACGGGCCTAGAACCTGGCCTCAACATAGACTTTGTACTCAGGTGGCCCCAGGGTGAAGCCACCTTTGCCTTCAGTGTCATGTACAGGAATAGCAGGATCCAGCTTGAATCTGAGGTGCTGTAGAAGGGCTGTGAAGAGCAGGAAGGTCGTCATGCGAGCCAGCGATTCCCTTAGGCACACCCTCCGGCCTATGGGTTAAAGCTTGTTCTAGTCTCCATTTCGCTAGCTTCATGATTTCGATCACTTCCATTGTGTAATATGCTTCTCAAACAGAACTTCATATCTTAGCTTTCAGTGTCCTCAGTGGCTTGGCAATGTTCTCCAATAATACCGGTAATTCATATAAGATGTCCAAACCAATTTCGGTACTCATGATATCTTTCATAATTGCTGTCGAGGCCGTTGGGGCTGTGAGGCATCCTTGCCTTAATATATGTTGAGGGTCTAAGTGAGCTGATCGTCCTGCTATATAGATGAGAATCCATGGTATAAGTCCGCTCATCATTATCTATTAAAAAAAATCTATTAATTAGCTATTCCAGTCATGCTGAGATCAATGATAATGATGGTGCGCATTACAACTGGCTCTTGGCGAACAATAACTTTGCTCGTTGCTTCACTTATAGGAATTTAAATCGATACCTACTGTAGCTCATGTAAATGCTGTATTGTGGCATTTGAGCAACAGTTGCACCAATTTTTTGTTTGTTATGAGATCTTAATTTATTTTTGTATGTATTGATTTCCTATAGTTGATTTTCATCATTAGTGTTCGTTTTTTCGGTGGTGTCCAAGGTTGCATAATTGCTGGCTAAATTCCTTGTGACTCCTTTTTAAATGATCGACATGAATTAGTTTTTCTCACCACTCAACAGTGACCTAATTACTACCTTGTTTGCTATCTTCTTGCTGTAAATACTGTGTATGGGCCTTCATACTTCTGTGATAGTTTATTGTCTCTACTGTGAATGATACCATACACAGTGTCTCCTAAGCTGATCGTTGATTCTTTTGCCTTTTTATGTACGATGGTGCGAAGGCTGCAGTGCGTGTGGATGATGAACTAAGTGAATTTTTCTCTTTGAAAGTTGGTTTGAAACAGGGATGTGTCATGTCTCCATGGTTGTTCAATCTGTACATGGATGGGGTAATAAAAGAGGTACAAGGTAGGATAGTGGATGTTGGAGTGGCCCTGGTGAGAGAGGATAGTGTTTGGAAACTCCCTGTACTGTTGTTTGCAGATGATACTGTGTTGCTGAGTGAAGACGAAGGGGAGCTGCAAGGCTTGGTGGATGAGTCTGAGAGAGAGTGTGTAAGAAACGGAATGTAAAGGTGAATGTAGGGAGGAGTAAAGTGATGGTCTTTGAGAGAGGTGAAGTTAGTGAATGTACAGCGAGGTTGGATGGTGAGGAATTGGAAAATGTGAGTACGTTTAAGTACTTGGGTAGTGTGATGAGTAAGGATGGAGGTTTAGAGGGTGAAGTGCTTGAAAGGGTACAGCAGGGAAGAAAGGTTGCTGGTTCTTTGAAAGCAGTGATAAGAAACAGGGAAGTGAGCATGGAAGTGAAAAAGTTACTACATGACAGTATTGTGATACCAACTCTGACGTACGGAAGTGAAGCTTGGACACTGTTGGAAGGACACAAGTCAAGAGTGAGAGCAGTGGAAATGAGTTATTTAAGAGGAGCCTGTGGAGTCACGTGGAGAGACAGGCTGACGCATGAGGATATAAAGGAGCGTTGTGGTGTTGAAGTGGATGTGATAGGAAGCGTTATGAGGAACACACTGAGGTGGTTTGGCCATGTGGAGAGGATGGAGGGTGAAAGACTGACGAAGAGAGTGTATGTGAGTGAGGTGGAGGGAGGAAGAGGGAGGGGGAGGCCGAGGATGAGATGGAGGGATGGGGTGGAGAGGTATATGAGAGAGGGGGGTGTGAGTTGGGAGCAGGGCAGTGAAATGGCGGGGGACAGGGCGACTTGGAGGCGATTTGTTTGTGGCCACCCCAAACGGGATTGAGGCGTCTGGCAATAGATAGATAGACAGATTGAATGACTCCGTCATTTCTTCCTTGGACATCGATAATTGTTTCTACACCCTTTTGTGTACATCGTGGAATTCACGCAAACGGAGTTTAGGATAATCGTCATAATTGTATACAGGCAAATTTTCATCTTCTAGAATATCATATGGTAATTTCTTGTCCGTTCCGTAGATAATGAAATGTGGTGTGTCTCCTAAAGTCTTATTTATTGCTCCTTTAATGATTGCTTCCACTCTGGAAATCCAATCATCCCAGCTCGCATAATTTTCAATGAGAATGTGTCATAGTACATCCAACGCTTTTTTGTTTTGTCTCTCTACCAACCCATTAGATGGTGAGTGATAGACTAAGACATTTATCTACTTTATATTGTATTGTTTACATGTTTCTTGCAAGATTTCAGAATTAAATTCACTTCCATTATCACTTATTAATACCTTCGGGGTAGTGAACCTACATATGACGTTATTTATGATTGCCTTTGCCACAGTTTCTGCTGTCTTATCCTTAATTGGGACTAAAATCACTTATCTTAAGAGATGATCTGTAGCAACGACGAGATATTGATAATTATTATTGTATAATAAGTCAACCGTGGCACTGTCTCACGGTTGGTTAGGCACAGGATATTTCCCTATAGGTGCAGGTGTTAACGTGTAGCCTTTGTGTCTCGTACAGGACTCACATCAGTCTATATGACTGCATACGTCTTTTTGTAACGATGGCCAGTAGTATAACATCCGGGCTTGTCTAACCGTCCTATCCTTGCCAGGATGTCCTTCATGTGGACTATTGTGTATCGTCCTTAATATTGAGGTACCATTTCATTAGAAACCACTAATTGTTTATTATTTTTTCTATGGTTTGGTTGTCCCGTGATGATCCTACTGTATATAAGACATTATCAACTGTTGTGAATTGTTGGAGTGGTATATGTAGCTTGGGTAAATGTATGTCCTCGCCACTTTCCAATTTGTATATAACTTTGGACCATGTTGGATCGAGTCTCTGTGCTTTTGAGATTTCATCATGGTTTGGGATGTTTTCCTTGAGACCTACTGTCGCGACATGAATTGTCGTTGGGTTCCTATACAGGGCATCAGCGGCTAAATTTATTTTGCCTTGGATGCTGTAAATATGTACATTGTAGTTTTCAACAATACATTTCTATCTTGCTCTCCTCCCAGAGAGGAGTTTTTCTTGGAACGTGCCCAATAGCGGTTTATGGTCGGTGAATAGGTGAATTTCTTAACCATATACCAGTCTCAAAACTTTTGTAATGCAAAGACCACTGCAAGTACTTCTAGGTCAGTAGTGCAATAATTTTTCTCTGCACCTTTTATTTGTCTGCTAGCGAATGCAATTGTTTGATTTTTTCCACGCTCATCTTCTTGCATCAATACGGCCCCGAATCCTTTAAGAGATATATCTGTGCAAATTATAAATGGTTTCATGAAATTAGGATTGGCCAAGCAGGATGCACCTGTAAGTTTATTTTTTAATTCATTAAATGCTCGTTTTTGTTCCTCTCCCCACTGGTATACAGCATCTTTTTTCAGTAGGGGGAATAATGGTTGTGCTATATGCGAGAATTGATTTATGAAAGGTCTGTAATAGTCTACCAGACCTAAAAATTGTCTTACTTCATCTACATTTGTGAGTTCAAGGAAATCCCTTACCGCTTGTGTTTTGTCCTCTGACGTGTGGATCCCCTCTGCATCTAGTCTGTGGCCTAAGAAATTTATTTCCTTAAACCAAAACTAGCATTTAGACAGCTTAATTTTCAAATCAGCATTGGCAAGCTTGTGTAGGAGCTGGTCTAATTTCTGTAGATATTCATCTATTGTGTGTGTTGCACTTACTGTATGATGTCATCCAAGTAGACAAATATTTCCTTTCCTAACTTTCCAAACAATATATAATTTATTAACCACTGGAATGTGCCTGGTACTGTCCTGAACCCCATCGACATTCATTTATATTGGTAATACCCTGTATTTGTGGAGAAAGCAGTGTACTTCTGTGACTATTGATCAAGGGCTATTTGGTAAGAGCCATGACGCAAATCGTTTGTGGAAAAGACATTATTTTCTGGGCCAATATTTTGCAAGACATCACTTAAATGGCATAGGAAACCGGTCTGGGATTGTGTGTTGGTTTAATTTACGGCAATCTATTACTGCACACATTTATCCATTTCATTTGGTCATGAAAAATAATGGGGCATTCCATGGGGAGACTGATGGCTCAATAATGCCCAGTTTTACCATTTCATCAACATACTGATTTGCAGGCTTACGTTGTGAGTGTGCTACTCTAAGGGCTGGTACATATACTGGTTGTGTGTCCTGGTGTACGTTAATCTTGTATTTAATCAGGTTAGTACACCCTAATTGTTCTCCAAGTAATGCTGCAGTTTGTCAGTGTTTTTGTAATAAATCTAGTAAATCATTTTCCACATCAAAATTCCCTGAGTGAATCAAATTCTCCTTTATGCATTCTCTGTCCATAGATTTTATATTACTTGAAATTCCAGCTATAGTTATTTCCTATATAGGAGCAGAACATTTCTCTAAGTTGCATATGCAAGTCTCCATTTTTTCTGCACTTCTCCATTCATCTGATTAATTAGGAACACATGAGTTTCTCCACCGTTATTCACCTGACATAAGGCGTTTTCCACCGATAGTCCTTTCACTTTACATAATTCATCTAAGACAAGAACAGTACCACTCTTCAATTTACTCTTTGTTGTGACTTTCATATATGAGTTAGGCGGAATAACTACATCAGTGGTGAGATGTGCAGGGAATACTGCTGGGGTTTTACTGTCACTTCGGTCCCTGGGCAATGGGGATGGGGTGGGTGGGAGGGATGGTGTGAGTACATTTGTACCCTCGTCCGACTGAATAGTTCTGTTTATTTGTTTGATAGTTCCACTCCCTTCGATTTTCTACCATTATTGGGGGACAGTTCTGGTGAAAATTCCTCTATGAATTCATTATCGTGTTCAATCCCATTCATATGTGGGAGTAAAACAATATCCTCTTTCTTCATAGTTCTCAAACCCAATAACATGTTAGCTCTAATTGTTAAGTTCTCTTCTATATAGAAAATAGCAGAGATTGGACTTGTAGTCCCTGTATAACTGATGTCTAGCTGTATCATGCCCTTTACGGCTATTTGTTTGCCATCTACGGCAAGTAAAACCCCAACAGTATTCCCTGCACATCTCAGTAATGATGTAGTTATCCCGCGTAACTCATATATGAAAGTCACCATAAAGAGTAAATTGAAGAATGGTACTGTTCTTGTCTTAAAAGAATTATATAAAGTGAAAGGACTCTCGGTGGAAAAAGCCTCATGTCAGGTGAACAACGATGGGGAAACTCATGTGTTCCTAATTAATCAGATGAATGGAGAAGTGCAAATAAAAAAGGGGACCTGTATATGCAACTTACAGACATGTCCTGTTCCTATACGGGAAATTTTAGTAGTATATATATATATATTTATATATATATATATATATATATATATATATATATATATATATATATATATATATATATATATATATATATATATATATATATATATATATATATATCATCAGCCGTTTGAGTGTCCACTGCAGGACCGGCCTATCCCTACCGAAGTGGGGATGATACAGCCAATGTATCTCTACCTAGTGGCTTATGCTGTCTGGTAGAGATTGTATGTAGGGTGAGAAGTGCTTGTAAATGTAACTGTAATGTTGGAGTGGCTTTGGTTGTGTGTGTAGTCTGTGAACCAAGTATAATTGGCCCGTGCAAACTGACTGGGTGCAAGTATAGTTTATAGTATGCGACACTGGTTCAGCCACAGCACGCCTGATGTCTGCCAAGCAGTACGTGGCCAGAAGAATGCACCCAAAGTTTATTACCCTGGCGGGGTGCGAACCCTCGTTCTTCAGTGTACGATAATGCACACTTTACCACTGTACCTCCATATATATATATATATATATATATATATATATATATATATATATATATATATATATATATATATATATATATATATATAACGAAAATGCACACTTTACCACCGTACCACAGAGGCTCCATATATATATATATATATATTACGAAAATGCACACTTTACCACCGTACCACAGAGGCTTCATATATATATATATATATATATATATATATATATATATATATATATATATATATATATATATATATATATATATACATATATCAGAGCTGCGCACTTCCACCATCACTTCCACGTATGTCAAATACTGTAATTGTGTAAGTGTGATTTCGTTTACAGATTTGCGTTTGTGACAAATTCTATGGCAGTTTGTGATTTTGCGCTTGCAGAAGCACTTCCACAACATAAATTTGCAAGCAAACACCTACCTGGCCTAGCCTGGCAGGCGGCGTCTGCGTGAGTCACTGGCGCCAGTACACTGCCGCCTTTCCTTAACTAATATTATAATCGGTAACAGTAAAAACAATATCTTACAGGAACTTACCCGGTTTTTCTGGAGATATGTATGAGGAGGTCCCCTCACCCCCAGCCCCCACCACAGTCAACCTTAGACCACCAGAGTGGGGTAGTGGGGGGCGCACTTTCCCGTCCTGAGTTACAGCGTGCTGTGATTGGGCGATTCAAATGACTGGCGCGAAAACAAATGCCAACAATACATAAAAAAACAGGACTGACAAAGACTTGCTACAAAACTAAAGGCCATATGCTTAAACCTGAAATACCTGAATCGATCTGAACCATATCAGTACTTTTCAGATTAGAGTGGGTGCTCGATAATTCAAAGTTTAAATTACAACGTCCATCGTAAATCGGTTGCTAAACTATTCTACTGGGTGTCAAATACTAATCTACTCAATTTTCGTGTTAAGGGAACATAGAATTTACAAATACTGCATGTTCTATATCATTTCTAATGGTACTTAAAACTTTTCATGCATTATGATGTCTACTTTTCACATCCACTGACTACATATTGACTGGAAATTTCATGAAGCTGCCAAAATATCTAACAAATTGAGCTATCCCCATAACACAAGATTGGAGCTCAATATTCACACTACTTTGTACATTCAACGATTTTCTCAACATTCACTTTGGATTACAAATAATCACTCTTCATCCCTGGATGTATTGTTCTATATTTGTTACCGCTAAGTTGTTTTCTCCACTTGGTGCAGACCTCCGGTAGCGATTATTCATGAGTGATTTTATATATATATATATATATATATATATATATATATATATATATATATATATATATATATATATACTTTTTTCCCTTAATTCGAATGCTTAATCGCGATAATTAATACTCGAAGGCTATAATTCGTCAAGGAAAATGGGTGGTCATGTAGCCACACTGCAGAGCCGTCAGACACGTCATGTACCCCTCCGGCAGAGTTTTCTTCTCGTCTTCTCTTTTCGTATCACAAACTTTACACTGCCCTCTTTCCTTTACTAATATTTATAATCCTTAATAGTAAAGCAGTTATTTACTAAAACTTACTCATTTATTCTGGAGATAAAGCAGGTGCAGATTCCCAGACCCCCAACTCCCACCATGGCCAATCTGTTCAAAACTTCAAATTTTCCGCCCATGAACTGCATATGCTGGGGGCGTGCTCTTCCGCCAAGTCACAGTGTGCTGTGATTGGCTAATTCGAATAACTGGTGCCAGAATGAATACCCACAATGCACAAAGGACCAAGACCATGACAAAGACCTGCTAAAACTAGGCTTAAAACCTGAAACTGCAAGTGACACCTGGCCATGAATCGATCTGAAATGTATTAACCTGAGGCATCCTGTTGACGTATGGATATGTCACCACGTTTTGTCACAGAGACACCCATTGACATATCTATATGTTTTGCAATTGTGAGGTCCATCATTTGCACATTTTTTAATTTTTGCGCGTGATTTTTGGCATGCATACGCAGGATACCTTCCTCTACCTGAAGCCATGTGGGGACAATGGCTTACCTCGCATGACCTCCCCTTCCCTGCATGCCATTGTCTTGGCAACTCACCTGTTACCAGTGACCTGGCCAGTAAAGACATGTTACGCCACAGTACGAAATTCAGGGTAAGAGTGATTCCCCAATCGATGACAATGTGGAGGACAAAGTTTACCTGATTCCAGAGGAAGAAACGAGCTGAAGTGATGATGAGGTAACGTCGCCAAATAAGGTGTGGTATGTTGATGTGTTTGGTGAGTGAAATAATGCTTATATCTCCTATATTGTTGTGTGAAACAAATATACTCCTGTACTACATATAAATTCGTACCAAATAAAAAAATATCTACCTATTCTGAGTGGTTTGGAATACTTACCCCTCCCATAGAAATGTCTTCTCTGGAGTATGGCTCAATAGAAGATGTTACCAGGTAAGGGGAAAGTCACCTGTTTAGACCACTTCTAAGCTCAGGTGAGCACTTTCTCTCTTAATTTTCTCTGTTGCTCTTAAAAACTAGAGGTTTTAGCCAAAGAAAAATTTTTCAATAATCTGCTGGGATTGGGGGGAGTCATTGGTGAAAAATATGCTGAGGGCGACGGGTTAAGGATAATTTTCAGATTAACCCGTCACGTCCCAAGGTTTTCCGCACCTCCGACATCCCCCAATCCCGAGGTATTTTCGATTTTTTTTTTTTTTGGCTAAAACCTCCGCTTTTGGTGAGAAACATCGAAAATTCATAGAGAAATCGCTCACCTGAGGTTTAAAATACTCGATCCAGGTAGGAGTTCCTCCTTACCTGACTGGGTTTTCTAACATGCTGGCACCAAAGAAAACGAGTTCTATGGGAGGGTAACTATTTCACACAACTCATAAACGGTATTTATTTATTTATTTGGTACGAATTTATATGTAGTGTGAGAGTATATTGGTTTTCAAGCAGTAATATATGCATTATAAGCATTGTTTCACTCACTAACTAATCACCATACCTGACCTTTTTTTGACACATTACCTGATCAATATTTCTGACTGTTTCTTCTTCTAATTCTATGTAAACTTTGTCCTCCACATTGTCATCGATTGGGAAATCACTCTGGCCCTGAATATTTTCCTGGCCAGGTCACTGGTAACAGGTGAATTGCCAAGACAATGGCGTGAGGGGGGGAGGGGGGAGGTTATGTGGTGTAAGGCATTGTCCCTGCTTGGGATCTTGTAGAGGAATAGAGGAAGGTGTCCCGTGTATACGTGCCAAAAATCACTAGCAAAATCACTCGCGAAAATTGAAAATTGTGCAAATTAGGAACCTTGCAATTGCACGATGTACCAGTACGTCGCCGGGACTGGCAAATGCAAAATGTTGCAACGTACCCATACGTTGACGGGACGGGGCGGGTTAAAGCAGACACTAAGTAATTTAAAGTTTTCCTTATAACGTCTGTTGTCAGATGAATGGCCGACTATTCTACAGTGTGGACAAATGTTAAGCAACTCAGTTTCCATGTTACGTGGACATAACAGTTACATAAGTCTGTTTTGAATAACTTCTGACGGTACTTATAACACTGCATGCTTTATAAAATCTGCTTTTTTACGTCCACAGACTACATGATGACTGGTACTTTCATGAAGTTGCCAAAATGCCTACTGTGTATAATACTTCTGCTATCCATTAACACAATGATTTCAGGTTAGTATTAGCACCACCCTGTACATTCAACGATTTTCCCAACGTTCACTTTGGATTACAAATATTCACCTTTTGTCCCTGGGTGTATTACTTTATATTTCTGTAACTGCTAAGTTATTTTTTTCCACTTGGTTCAGGCCTCTAGTAGTGATGGTATCGATGAAGGCTATCCTAAAGGTGAATAGGGCTGTCATACATCCGGATTTTCCCGGACATTTCCTGCATTTAGGTGTCGAAATCTACGTCCGGAAGGAATTTTAAAAAATTCTCCAAAGTCCGGAATTTCAGGATCCATCACTTTTTTTTTTTTTTTTTTTCGAAAAATTTCATATACCATTACACTCTAATGACGAGAGAGAGGCCTGCGTTGTTTTCGTCAGCTGTTGTGCTGCCAACTTGGCTGGTTTAGTGCTAGCAGCTAGCTAAAATGTCCTTCCTTTTCCTGTTGTTCAGCCACAAGCTTTTTTTTTTTCCTTCCATAGTGCTGTTATTGCCATAAAATACATGGTAATTGCACACAATTATTGGCTTAGTTTTCATTTTTACAGTGTAGCATTTGTTATTCTTATGGTCTTACCCTGCATCTAAGGCACTTCAGCATTTTTCAGTCATAATTTAGCCAATTCTGTACATTGCCTGTTTTTCATTATATTGTAAAGAGATTAAAGATTGTGATACAGTACAGCAGCACTGGTGTGTGTGTGTGTATGTGTGTGTGCGTATATATATATATATATATATATATATATATATATATATATATATATATATAGAGAGAGAGAGAGAGAGAGAGAGAGAGAGAGAGATAAATAGATAGATAGATAGATAGATAGATATACATATATACATATCTGTCTATCTATCTACCTATCTATCTATCTGTCTATATATGTCTATATATATACATCTATATCTATATCTATCTATCTATCTATCTATATCTACCTATCTATCTATCTATCTATATCTATCTATCTATCTATCTATCTATATATATATATATATATATCCATATATCTATCTATCTATCTATATATATATATATATATATATATATATATATATATATATATATATATGTATATATATATATATATATAGATATATATTGTTATGGAACAGAGAGAGATAATGAACACTTCAAGTGAGAATACTAGAATCACTACTGTCCCGCAAACTTCCAGGTTCAAAACAAAAGAGTTAGGTAAAATTACAAGTTAAAGTTTAATGCTCAAACTAACAACTAAACATTCAGGACTCATAAGGATAATGTAATGGCAAAAACAGGTTAAATATATGGTTAACTGCAATAGCCTCTATTAACACGAAATTAGCAAGAGTAAATTTATCTAAGTCAGCCCTGATAAAATGAGAAAACCGGATGATGCTCAGTTAATGCAAGATGTATTATTACAGATACAAAATATTATTACTACTGGCTGACAGTAAAAACTTTACATTAATCACAAAAACCTTACCAGGCCTACCAATGAACACCTTATGCCATACAGTACAAGAAAAAAAATGTAGTAACACTTATACTCAAATTATACAGCAGCCAGATGGTTGGAGACTTCCTGAGCACTCACAAAAATAATAACAACTGTACAGGGGAGGACAGAGATGTGAACAAAATGAGGAGTAGATCTAAGTGGCCATTAATGCAGAGACTGAGCTCATTATATAGTGGCCGGCAGAGCTTGATACAACTTGTAAGAAGGACGCGCAAATGAAGCCATAGGGGACAAAGAGTTGACACTCCTGCTCTGAACAACAGAAAGAACGACTTACTCTACTATAAGGGAGGAGAAGGGGGGAGTGAGGTAGAACACGGAAGCTTGGTCACTATGGAAGCCACGAGGCGAATTGTGATCAAACATGCAGCATACTGTACGTTAGAATTATACAAAGAATGATGAAATCATGGGCTATGTAACACCTCCCCACAAAAAAAAAAAAAAAAAAAAATTTACAAAGGAAATTTCTTATTACTCAAAAACAATCTGTCTAAAGTCTAGATAAGCAATCTGCAATAACATTTTCTTTCTCCTTGACATGTTGTATGTCTAATGAATACTCCTGAAGAAGTAGACTCCATCTTGTCAATCTCTGATTTTTATCTTTAAACTTACTAAGGAATTTCAGTGGGTTATGATCGGTATAAATGACTATGGGGTCAAAACCAGAACACAAATAAAATGAAAAATGCTGTAAACCCAAAATCAAGGCCAAAAGCTCTTTCTCAATAGTTGAGTAGTTCTTCTGAGGTGGAGTGAACTTCTTACTGTAATATGATACTGAGTGTTCAATACCCTGATCATCCTCTTGCAGCAAAACAGCCCCAGCTCTTGTATCACTTGCGTCAACAGCCATCTTAAAATTTTAGGCTTAGCAAAATTTGGAGTAGCGAGCACTGGCTGACTTAATAGGATGGCTTTAAGTTTGCTGAAAGAGGATTCACAGTTATCGGTCCAGACAAATTTAACTCCCTTTTTCAGTAGGTCTGTAAGTGGTGATACAAGAATTGAAAAGTTAAGAACAAATCTCCTGTAATGACCTACCATTCCCAAAAATCTTTGTAGCTCTTTCCTACATTTAGGTCTGGGAAGATCACTTATAACCTGAACCTTAGCTGCTGGTGGTGCAACATGTCCATCACCAATTACGTACCCAAGGTACTGAACTTTAGCTTGACCAAACTCACATTTTGATAAATTAGCTACAAGATTAGCCTGAACCAAACGCTCAAGAAATTTACTGATATGGCATAGGTGATCTTTCCAGTTGTCACTGAAGATTAATACATCATCAATATAAACAACACACCCTGCCAAACCCTCTGTTACAACATTTATGAGCTTCTGAAATGTGGTTGGTGCATTCTTCATACCATATGGCATTACAGAACATGCAAAAGTCTTTCCTAGTGTTACAAAACATGAGATCTCCCTAGCACGTTCAGTCATAGGTACTTGCCAGTATCCCTTTAACAAATCAAACTTACTTATGTACCTAGCCTTTCCAATGTTGTCTATGCAATCTTCCAAGCGAGGGAGAGGGTAAGTGTCTGTTTTGGTTATCTGATTAACACGTCTGTAGTCGATGCAAAGCCGCTGTAACCCACCTGGCTTAGGGACTAGGATGACAGGAGAATTCCACTCGCTCTGACAGGGCTCAATCATCTTGTGGTCCAACAGGTAGCCAAGCTCCTTCTGGATGAGAGGAACTTTCACTGGGTTCACAGGGTAAGGAGGCAGTTTAATTGACTTTGCGTCTCCAACATCGACATCATGCATCAACACAGTGGTTTTTCCTGGAGCAGCACGGAACACTTGCGGGTACTCCTGCAGTAATGCCGAAAACTCCTGCCTTTCCTCGGGAGCTAGATGAGAAAGCTTAGTCTGGAGATCATTCATGATATCAGGATTCTTCTCCAAACTATCACTCAGGCTCATGCTGCATGGGAGAACTTCACTTGCAGACTCGGGTGGAACAGCTGCAGTGCAGACTGGGTTATTTTCGTCCCGCCTGTGATATAACTTTAGCATGTTGATGTGACAAAGTTGCTTGTTCTTTCTACGATCTGGTGTGGCGATGACAATGTTGACATCACTGAGTTTCTTCTCCACGAAATAAGGACCACTAAACTTGGCTTGAAGAGGTTGCCCATGCACTGGTAGCAGAATCAAAACCTGATCTCCTGGCTGAAAGTGGTGTAACCTGGACTTCTTATCATACCAAGTCTTCATCTTCTCCTGAGCAACTCCTAAATTCTCTCTCGCCAGCTGTAAAGCAGTGGACAGCCGTTCTTTGAACTTCATCACATACTCCAGCAGATTGACGTCATCTTCCTCCAACAGCCAGCATTCCTTGAGGAGCTTAAGGGGTCCCTTACTTCATGGCCAAACAGTAGTTCAAAGGGTGAGAAGCCCAGTGATTCATTTGGAGATTCTCTTGCGGCAAATACAACGAATGGAAGACCTTTATCCCAGTCTTTCTGATGTTCCAAACAGTATTTCTTGAGCATCGATTTGAGTGTTTGATGATATCTCTCCAACGCTCCTTGGGTCTGGGGATGGTAAGCTGAAGACGTGATCTGTGTGATGCCCAACTCTTTCAGAGACTGCTTGAAAACATCTGACATGAAATTACTTCCCCGGTCTGACTGTATCTCCTTGGGCAGACCAAACTTTGTGAAGAACCCTAGCATTTCCTTAACCACGTTCTTTGCTGAGATATTTCTAAGTGGAATGGCTTCAGGATAACGAGTAGCCATATCAATCAGGGTCAACACATAAGAAAATCCTGAAGAAGTCTTAGGAAGAGGGCCCACAATATCCACCAACACACGGGTGAATGGCGCCTCAAAAGGAGGAATGGGAACTAGAGGTGCAACCTTTTTGGTCTGATTACACTTCCCCACAACTTGACAGGTGTGACAAGACTTACAATACCAGGAAACATCTCCGAAGATACCTGGCCAGTAGAAGTGTTTCAAAATGCGTGCCACAGTCTTCCTCACTCCACGGTGTCCTGCCAAACTGGAATCATGAGCCACTCTAATGATATCCTGCCTACAAACACGAGTGATGACAACTTGATGTACTACCTCCCATTCACAGTCGGCTGATGCTGTTGGGGGTCTCCACTTCCTCATAAGTACTCCTGACTTTATATAATAACAAGTAGAAGCACCAGCTGACTCTTCCTCACTGCAAGCAGAGTTAGTTAGACCTTTCAACTCAGGGTCAGCAACCTGCAACTCAACCAACTCTTGACGAGACAAATTATCGACACTACGGGGTACTGCCTCATCTGGTGAGTGGTCCAAATTAGCAAGAAAAGTGTCAGCTAGGATAACATCATCATCATCACTATCCTCTAAGTCACCAATAACTTTAGACTTAGCCCTAGTGACAGCACATGCAGAGAACACGTCAGGGATATCACAATCCTGGGTCGCAGTCACTGGTTCACTAGAGAACTGAGGAGCTGGACACACTTGACTTCCACCAATATCATTTCCAAGTAAGAAAGTTACACCTGATATTGGGAGTGTCTCAACCAACCCAACCATAACGGAACCATTAACAAAACCAGACTCTAAATTCACTCTGCACAGAGGGACAGAGAAGTAATTATTCCCTACACCTTGTAAGATTACAGTTTCATCAGAGGAATTAACATTAGAGCCTAGAACACTGGTAAGCATAAGGGACTGGCAAGCACCTGTATCACGATATATTTTAACTGATTTCCTGTTATTACTGTCCAGAGGACTGTCAAAACCATGAGACAGGAACTTAGCACATGAACTCTTGAGAGTGTCATCGACGTTACTGCTCAAAAGAGGAGCTTCATCATGAAAATTTAATTTACCCCTCAAAGCAGGTTCAGTTAACTCAGTTAAAGAATTCTGGGAACTCTCAAGGGTGGACACTAGACCAATTGACTGAATATTTAAAGACTCCTTTTTGTTCACATCACGCTGTCTCCTGAAACATTTCTCCGTAGTATGACCAAGCTTACTACAATAAGTACATTTACTTTTCCGAAATCTAGAGGTGGAGCTGGTATTTACTTCCTGAGAAACATCATCTTTATTCTCTTTCCTGTTACCTGTACTCTGAGTAGAGGCAACGTACTTACTCTCAGCTTTCCTTTTTTCTTTAGAATATCTCTTCTGAGTAAGAACATATTCATCAGCTAAAACTGCAGCATCAGACAAATGATCTATTCTTTTCTCATCAAGATGTAGGCTTACATCTTTATTAATACACCTTTTGAAGTCCTCCAGCAAAATCATCTGCATAAATTTATCAAAATCAGAATTTACATTCCTAGAATTTAACCACTGCTCTAACAGATCTTCTTTGATTTTTGCATACTCAACATGGGATTGCTTATCTTGCTTGTAAGTTGTCCTAAATTTTACTCTATAGGCTTCAGGAACAAGCTCATAGGCCTTAAGAATCAAGCTCTTAACTACATCATAATTATCAGATTGATCCTGAGGCAAAGATGCATAAGTTACTTGAGTTTTACCGGTGAGAACAGTTTGAAGGAGTACTTGCCAATACTTTTTGGGCCAATTAAAACCTGTAGCTACCCTCTCAAACAACTGAAAATACTTTGTTAAATCAGATTCATTAAAAGGAGGGACAAGTTTAACATTTTTAGCCACATCAAAATCATCAGAGCTAGATGATCCAGTTTCACCTTGTTTCATGCGATACTCATGGTCTGCCTGAATCCTAGCAAGTTCAATTTGTGCCTCCTAAATACGAGCCTGAGATTCAGTCTCCTTAGAACGTGCCTGAAACTCAGCCTCCTTAGCACGAGCCTCCTGCAGGGCTAGCTGTAACTTAGCTATTTCAATCTGCGTTTGCTCATCTGGAGGAGTTACATCAAACAAGCTTTTATTAATCATGCCAACAATTTGATCTTTAGAATGATGAGAGTGAACAACAATTCCCAATTGTTGAGCAACAAGCTTAAGTTTATTCTTTGTTCTGTTTTCTACATCACACACTGTTTGCACATTTGACAAAAAATCTTTGGTTTCATCAAGCGTAGTAATAGTAGACATCATGAATAAATCACAGTCACAAAATATCAAGCAATATCCTTATGATAATATCCTGAATATCCTGATAAGAGGTCGCCAAATTTATGTTACGGAACAGAGAGAGATAATGAACACTTCAAGTGAGAATACTAAAATCACTACTGTCCCGTAAACTTCCAGGTTCAAAACAAAAGAGTTAGGTAAAATTACAGGTTAAAGTTTAATGCTCAAACTAACAACTAAACATTCAGGACTCATAAGGATAATGTAATGGCAAAAACAGGTTAAATATATGGTTAACTGCAATAGCCTCTATTAACACGAAATTAGCAAGAGTAAATTTATCTAAATCAGCCCTGATAAAATGAGAAAACCGGATAATGCTCAGTTAATGCAAGATATATTATTACAGATACAAAATATTATTACTACTGGCTGACAGTAAAAACTTTACATTAATCACAAAAACCTTATCAGGCCTACGAATGAACACCTTATGCCATACAGTACAAGAAAAAAAATGTAATAACACTTATACTCAAATTACACAGCAGCCAGATGGTTGGAGACTTCCTGAGCACTCACAAAAATAATAACAACTGTACAGGGGAAGACAGAGATGTGAACAAAATGAAGAGTAGATCTAAGTGGCCATTAATGCAGAGACTGAGCTCATTATATAGTGGCCGGCAGAGCTTGATACAACTTGTAAGAAGGACGCGCAAATGAAGCCATAGGGGACAAAGAGTTGACACTCCTGCTCTGAACAACAGAAAGAACGACTTACTCTACTATAAGGGAGGAGAAGGGGGGAGTGAGGTAGAACACGGAAGCTTGGTCACTATGGAAGCCACGAGGCGAATCGTGATCAAACATGCAGCATACTGTACGTTAGAATTATACAAAGGATGATGAAATCATAGGCTATGTAACAATATATATATATATATATATATATATATATATATATATATAAATATATATATATAAAGATATATATTTAGCTATCTATCTATCTATCTATCTATCCATCTATATATATATATATATATATATATATATATATATATATATATATATATATATATATATATATATATATATATATATATAGAGTGTGCGTTTTTGTATATTGTAGAAAGAATGTTCGCGCCTCGCCAGGGTAAACAAACTTCAGGATCGTTCTTCCGACCACGTTCTGCTTTGGTGGACATAAGAGGTGCTGTGGTTGAACCAATGTCACATAAGTATGCTCCCACCCAGTCTGCTTGCACGGGCCAATTACACTTGGTTCACAGACTACACATACATCCAAAGCTACTCCAACACTAAATCACACTTACAGTCATTTCTCACCCTGGATACAATCTCTGCCAGACAGCCTAAGTCACTTGGTGGGGACACATTGGCTGTATTGTCCCCAATTCGTAATTCCTTTCTACATTCCATACCTGCACTCAGCATCTGCTAAATGTGAGTCGAGGCACAAACTAATATAGAGGACATATATATATATATTAAAGAGAATCAGAGGAATAAGGAACTATTCCATATACGCAGCTGCCGACCATAATTAGGATAACTTATACGAGGTGGTATAAGCATTTACCTATCAACAAAAAGTGACGTACCTCAACCGGAACTGCTACCACGTAAGTAGTTCCCCACACTGACCGCACAAAACACGGTGTTGGCATGCATTCTCTTTACACCTCACTGCAAGTCTTCTTAAAATCTGTAGCCCTATCAATGTCTCTCTTATAAAGAAAAATGAAACCATACCTTTACTTAACCAAATATTAATGAAGAAAATATTTATACATATTTGGGCAACTCATAAGGTCACTAGTACAGAAGTCCGCTACCAGTCATAAGCGACAGTAATTATGATTTAAAAATAGCTAGTCATGAATAAAAAATCCACACACAACTTGAATTTCTGTATAAACTGTTCCTGATGGAACTGCAAAACCTAGAACAGAGTAGTCTGTGAATTATCACCTTGTTATTCCATTGCTGAGGACGAATGGTGCCTATCCGTTGCAAAAGATTGTACTACTGTTATCGTGGCAGACCTTTAAATCGTTCCAGATTTTATCACCTACAGTTTTCTATACAGAGACGTAGCAAGGATATCTATATGAAATGAGGTAACCAGGCCCAATTCTCGGGGAGAGGGAGGAGTTTCAAAGAAAACTGTGAGTCACCCCTCAAAATTTGTGCGAGCACTGGGATGGCTATTGATATTAAGTATATCACGGTAACTAGTCAATGTCACTGCCACTCCTCTGGCTACGCCATAGTTTTTCTAAAAGCTAGGTACAATAGCGCGATTTTGTATATGGAAGATGTAACAAAAGTCCTACTGTATTCAGCCATTTACAATCCTTATTCGTGGTGGTCACGCTGGCCAGACTTTGTTTAACCACTTTCACTATTTTAGTTCTAAGATTTGTCTGGGTCCTCATCTCTCCACTTTCGTAACACTCGGTGCTTGATGGAACAAGTCTCCCTATATTTTGCCCTGCCAAGAAAATGTCCTAAAATATAATATAGTGTTCATAAGCTGCTACCTTGCTTCTCAGATACCATAGGATGGTTCTCCCAGTTTTAAATATGGTCTCCCACAGTAGTGTCTTCAATTATTGTCAAGGAGCAAGAGCAGGTGTCCTAACCAGGGACACTGATGGGATTTTAAAAATAGTGTGGCCAAGCACAAAAATGTGGTAGCCTAAGAAACTTGAAGGGTCCGAGGGGGTTTCTCTGTGCATTTGGGGTACAGTGCATAGCATAGAGGTAGGATTATATATATATATATATATATATATATATATATATATATATATATATATATATATATATATATATATATTGTTACGGAACAGAGAAAGATAATGTACACTTTAAGTGAGAATACTAAAAATCACTACTGTCCCGTAAAGGTCCAGGTTCAAAATAAAAGAGTTAGGTAAAATTACAAGTTAAAGTTTAATGCTCAGACTAACAACAAAACATTCAGGACTCATAAGGATAATGTATTGGCAAAAAACAGGTTAAATATATGGTTAACTGCAATAGCCTCTATTAACACGAAATTAGCATGAGTAAATTTATCTAAGTCAGCCATGTTAAAATGAGATACCAGATAATACTCAGTGAATGCCAGATATATTATTACATATACAAAATATTATTAATGATGGCTGACAATAAAAACCCTTACATAAATTACAAAAAACCTCACCAGGCCAACAAATTAACACCCTACGCTACACAGTACAAGGAAAAATGCAATAACAGTTATACTCAAATTACACACAGCTGCTAGATGGTTGGAGACTTCCTGAGCACTCACAATAATAATAACTGTACAGGGGAGGACAGAGATGTGAACAAAATGAGGAGCAGATCTAATTGGCAATAATGCAGAGACTGAGCTCATTATATAGGGGCCAGCAGAGCTTGATACAACTTGTAAGAAGGATGCGCAAATGAAGCCATGGGGACAAAGAGTTGACAATCCTGCTCTGAACAACAGAAAGGACGACTTACTCTACTATAACGGTAGAAGGGGGGGGGGGACTGAGGCAGAACACGCTCGTGATCAAACATGCAGCATACTGTGCGTTAAAATAACACAAAGGATGATGAAATCATAGGCTATGTAACACCTCCCCAAAAAGAAAAAGAAATTTACAAAGGAAATTTCTTATTACTTTAAAACAATCTGTCTAAAGTCTAGATAAGCAATCTGCAATAACATTTTCTTTCCCCTTAACATGTTGTATGTCTAATGAATACTCCCGAAGAAGTAGACTCCATCTTGTCAATCTCTGATTTTTATCTTTAAACTTACTAAGGAATTTCAGTGGGTTATGATCGGTATAAATGACTATGGGGTCAAAACCAGAACACAAATAAAATGAAAAATGCTGTAAACCCAAAATCTAGGCCAAAAGCTCTTTCTCAATAGTTGAGTAGTTCTTTTGAGGTGGAGTGAACTTCTTACTGTAATAAGATACAGGGTGTTCAATACCCTGATCATCCTCTTGCAGCAAAACAGCCCCAACTCCTGTATCACTTGCATCAACAGCCATCTTAAAAGGCTTAGCAAAATTTGGAGTAGCGAACACTGGCTGACTTAATAGGATAGCTTTAAGTTTGCTGAAAGAGGATTCACAGTTATTGGTCCAGACAAATTTAACTCCCTTTTTCAGTAGGTCGGTAAGTGGTGATACAAGAATTGAAAAGTTAAGAACAAATCTCCTGTAATAACCTACCATTCCCAAAAATCTTTGTAGCTCTTTCCTACTTTTAGGTCTGGGAAGATCACTTGTAACCTGAACCTTAGCTGCTGGTGGTGCAACATGTCCATCACTAATTACGTACCCAAGGTACTGAACTTTAGCTTGACCAAACTCACATTTTGATAAATTAGCTACAAGATTAGCCTGAACCAAACGCTCAAGAAATTTACTGACATGGCATAGGTGATCTTTCCAGTTGTCACTGAAGATTAATACATCATCAATAGAAACAACACACCCTGCCAAACCCTCTGTTACAAAATTCATGAGCTGAAATGTGGCTGGTGCATTCTTCATACCATATGGCATTACAGAACATGCAAAAGTCTTTCCTAGTGTTACAAAACATGAGATCTCCCTAGCACGTTCAGTCATAGGTACTTGCCAGTATCCCTTTAACAAATCAAACTTACTTATGTACCTAGCCTTTCCAATCTTGTCCATGCAATCTTCCACGCGAGGGAGAGGGTAAGTATCTGTTTTGGTTATCTGATTAACATGTCTGTAGTCGATGCAAAGCCGCTGTGACCCACCCGGCTTAGGGACCAGAGTGACAGGAGAACTCCACTCGCTCTGACAGGGCTCAATCATCTTGTGGTCCAACAGGTAGCCAAGCTCCTTCTGGATGAGAGGAACTTTCACTGGATTCACACGGTAAGGAGGCAATTTAATTGGCTTTGCGACTCCAACATCGACATCATGCATCAACACAGTAGTTCTTCCTGGAGTGGCACGGAACACTTGCGGGTACTCCTGCAGTATTGCCGAAAACTCCTGCCTTTCCTCGGGAGGTAGATGAGAAAGCTTAGTCTGGAGATCATTCATGATATCAGGATTCTTCCCCAAACTATCACTCAGGCTCATACTGCATGGGAGAGCTTCACTTGCAGACTCGGGTGGAACAGCTACAGTGCAGACTGGATTATTTTCGTCCCGCCTGTGATATAACTTTAGCATGTTGATGTGACAAAGTTGCTTGTTCTTTCTACGATCTGGTGTGGCGATGACATAGTTGACATCACTGAGTTTCTTCTCCACGAAATAAGGACCACTAAACTTGGCTTGAAGAGGTTGCCCATGCACTGGTAGCAGAATCAAAACCTGATCTCCTGGCTGAAAGTGGTATAACCTGGAATTCTTATCATACCAAGTCTTCATCTTCTCCTGAGCAGCTCCTAAATTCTCTCTCGCCAGCTGTAAAGCAGTGGACAGCCGTTCTTTGAACTTCATCACATACTCCAGCAGGTTGACGTCATCTTCCTCTGACAGCCAGCATTCCTTGAGTAACTTAAGGGGTCCTCTTACTTCATGGCCAAACAGTAGTTCAAAAGGTGAGAAGCCCAGTGATTCATTTGGAGATTCTCTTGCAGCAAACACAACGAATGGAAGACCTTTATCCCAGTCTTTCTGATGTTCCAAACAGTATTTCTTGAGCATCGATTTGAGTGTTTGATGATATCTCTCCAACGCTCCTTGGGTCTGGGGATGGTAAGCTGAAGACGTGATCTGGGAGATGCCCAACTCTTTCAGAGACTGCTTGAAAACATTTGACATGAAATTACTTCCCTGGTCTGACTGTACCTCCTTGGGCAGACCAAACTTTGTGAAGAACCCCAGCATTTCCTTAACCATGTTCTTTGCTGAGATATTTCTAAGTGGAATGGCTTCAGGATAACGAGTAGCCATATCAATCAGGGTCAACACATAAGAAAATCCTGAAGAAGTCTTAGGAAGAGGGCCCACAATATCCACCAACACACGGGTGAAAGGCGCCTCAAAAGGAGGAATGGGAACTAGAGGTGCAACCTTTTCGGTCTGATTACACTTCCCCACAACTTGACAGGTGTGACAAGACTTACAATACCAGGAAACATCCCTGAAGATACCTGGCCAGTAGAAGTGTTTCAAAATGCGTGCCACAGTCTTCCTCACTCCAAGGTGTCCTGCCAAACTGGAATCATGAGCCACTCTAATGATATCCTGCCTACAAACACGAGGGATGACAACTTGATGTACAACCTCCCACTCACAGTCGGCTGATGCTGTTGGGGGTCTCCACTTCCTCATAAGTACTCCTGACTCTACATAATAACAAGTAGAAGCACCAGCTGACTCTTCCTCACTGCAAGCAGAGTTAGCTAGACCTTTCAACTCAGGGTCAGCAACCTGCAACTCAACCATCTCTTGACGAGACAAATTATCAACACTACGGGGTACTGCCTCATCTGGTGAGTGGTCCAAATTAGCAAGAAAAGTGTCAGCTAGGATAACATCATCATCATCATTATCCTCTAAATCACCAGTAACTTTAGACTTAGCCCTAGTGACAGCACACGCAGGGAACACATCAGGGACGTCACAATCCTGGGCCGCAGCGACTGGCTCACTAGACAACTGAGGAGCTGGACACACTTGACTCCCACCAATATCATTTCCAAGTAAGAAAGTTACACCTGACATTGGGAGTTTCTCAACCAACCCAACCATAACGGAACCATTAACAAAACCAGACTCTAAATTCACTCTGCACAGAGGGACAGAGAAGTAATTATTCCCTACACCTTGTAAGATTACAGTTTCATCAGAGGAATTAACATTAGAGCCTAGAACACTGGTCAGCATAAGGGATTGGCAAGCACCTGTATCACGATATATTTTAACTGATTTCCTGTCATTACTGTCCAGAGGACTGACAAAACCATCAGACAGGAAATTAGCACATGAACTCTTGAGAGTGTCACCCACATTACTGCTCAAAAGAGGAGCTTCATCATGAGGATTTAATTTACCCCTCAAAGCAGGTTCAGTTAACTCAGTTAAAGAATTCTGGGAACTCTCAAGAGTGGACACTAGACCAATTGACTGAATATTTAAAGACTCCTTTTTGTTCACATCACGCTGTCTCCTGAAACATTTCTCCGTAGTATGACCAAGCTTACTACAATAAGTACATTTACTTTTCTGAAATCTAGAGGTGAAGCTGGTATTTACTTCCTGAGAAACATCATCCTTATTCTCTTTCCTGTTATCTGTACTCTGAGTAGAGGCAACGTACTTACTCTCAGCTTTCCTTTTTTCTCTAGAATATCTCTTGTGAGTGAGAACATACTCATCAGCTAAAACTGCAGCATCTGACAAATTATCTATTCTTTTCTCATCAAGATATAGGCTTACATCTTTATAAATACACCTCTTGAAGTCCTCCAGCAAAATCATCTGCTTAAATTTACCAAAATCGGAATCCAAATTCTTAGAATTTAACAACTGCTCTAACAGATCTTCTTTGATTTTTGCATACTCAACATGGGATTGCTTATCTTGCTTATAAGTTGTCCTAAATTTTACTCTATAGGCTTCAGGAACAAGCTCATAGGCCTTAAGAATCAAGCTCTTAACTACATCATAATTATCAGATTGATCCTGAGGCAAAGATGCATAAGTTACTTGAGCTTTACCGGTGAGAACAGTTTGAAGGAGTACTGGCCAATACTTTTTGGGCCAATTAAAACCTGTAGCTACCCTCTCAAACAACTGAAAATACTTTGTTAAATCAGATTCATTACAAGGAGGGACAAGTTTAACATTTTTAGCCACATCAAAATCATCAGAGCTAGATGATCCAGTTCCACCTTGTTTCATGCGATACTCATTGTCTGCCTGAATCCTAGCAAGTTCAATTTGTGCCTGAGCCTGTACCTGTGCCTCTTGAATACGAGCATTTGCCTGAAATTCAGCTTCCTTAGCATGGGCCTCCTGCAGAGCTAGCTGTAACTTAGCTAATTCAATCTGTGTTTGCTCATTTGGAGGAGTTACATTAAACAAGCTTTCATTAATCATGTCAACAATTTGATCTTTAGAATGATGAGAGCGAACAGCAATTCCCAATTGTTGAGCAACAAGCTTAAGTTCATTCTTTGTTCTGTTTTCTACATCACACACTGTTTGCACATTTGACAAAAAATCTTTGGCTTCATCAAGCGTAGTAATAGTAGACATCATGAATAAATCACAGTCACAAAATATCAAGCAATATCCTTATGATAATATCCTGAATATCCTGATAAGAGGTCGCGAAATTTATGTTACGGAACAGAGAAAGATAATGTACACTTTAACTGAGAATACTAAAAATCACTACTGTCCCGTAAAGGTCCAGGTTCAAAATAAAAGAGTTAGGTAAAATTACAAGTTAAAGTTTAATGCTCAGACTAACAACAAAACATTCAGGACTCATAAGGATAATGTAATGGCAAAAAACAGGTTAAATATATGGTTAACTGCAATAGCCTCTATTAACACGAAATTAGCATGAGTAAATTTATCTAAGTCAGCCCCGTTAAAATGAGATACCAGATAATACTCAGTGAATGCCAGATATATTATTACTGATACAAAATATTATTAATGATGGCTGACAATAAAAACCCTCACATAAATTACAAAAAAAACCACCAGGCCTACAAATTAACACCCTACGCTACACAGTACAAGGAAAAATGCAATAACAGTTATACTCAAATTACACACAGCTGCTAGATGGTTGGAGACTTCCTGAGCACTCACAATAATAATAACTGTACAGGGGAGGACAGAGATGTGAACAAAATGAGGAGCAGATCTAAGTGGCAATAATGCAGAGACTGAGCTCATTATATAGGGGCCAGCAGAGCTTGATACAACTTGTAAGAAGGACGCGCAAATGAAGCCATGGGGACAAAGAGTTGACAATCCCGCTCTGAACAACATCAAAGGACGACTTACTCTACTATAACGGTAGAAGGGGGGGACTGAGGCAGAACACGCTCGTGATCAAACATGCAGCATACTGTGCGTTAAAATTACACAAAGAATGATGAAATCATAGGCCATGTAACAATATATATATATATATATATATATATATATATATATATATATATATATATATATATATATATATATATATATATATATTTATATGTTGAGAGAGAGAGAGAGAGTTAAATAAAAAACAATTTTGATACATTAAAGTGTACATAAAAACGTCAAGAACACGTCATAAAATATGCATAAACCACCGTGGTTAATAACCATGTATAAATCAACTAAAGTTGATCAAGTAAGCTTACTTCTCCAACGAACATGTGACTCCTTTCACTGTACATGCCTCCACACCAAGGACTGAGGAGAGAAGGTACGATCCATCTCCCTTCCCTAAGCCTGGGCAGTGCCATATTAATGCATGGGTGTGGGCCAGGCAGGGTGGGGTTAGGGGTGTGGAGGCAAGGTAAAGTTTTTTGGGTCAGGGAGTGGCAGGGAAAGGCAGAGTGAGGAATGGCAGGGTCTAGGGTAGGGTAGGTGATAGCAATGCAGGACTGGGTAGGGGATGGTAGGGTAGAGTAGAGGTTGGCAGGGCAGGATAGGGTAGGCGAGGGTCAGGGTAAAACAGGGGATGGCAGGCAGGGTAGAGGATGACAGTGCAGGGTAAGGAAGAGGATGGAAGGTCTGAGGATGGCGAGGTAAGGTAGAGTAGGTAATGGCACGGTAGAGTTAAGTAAAGGATAGCAGGGTAGGGGTAGAACAGGGGATGACACGATAGGGTTAGAGTAGGAGATGGCAGGGTAGGGGATGGCGGGGCAGGGAAGGGTAGGGGATAGGAGGACAGGGATGGGTAGGGGATGATAGGACAGGGAAGGGTAGGGGATGATAGGACAGGGAAGGGTAGGGTAAGGCAAGAGAGGGGAATCGTGGGAAACGAATAACAAGACATGGCAAAATTCTCTCTCTCTCTCTCTCTCTTTCTCTCTCTATGTATCTCTATCTATCTATTTATCTATCTTTTTCTCGTAGTGAAAAGACCAGAAGCAAGATTAACGCCTTCAGTACGATGATTTTTTTTATGTAATTTATTCTTGCCTACTCCAGACGATTTTCTTCAGTTCTTCGGCTATTTCCCATAATGGAGTTAACAAAGACTGGATCTAAGCCTCCCAGGTAGAAAAAAAATCTCCAAATTAAATCCTTCGTCTGGTTGCAGCGAGGATGCAATGAAAGTACGCGTTATGGCACTGAATGCGTAGTAGCAGTAGTAGTAGTAGAATAGTAGTAGTAATAGTAGAAGTAGTAGTAGTAGTAGTAGAAGTAGTAGTAGTAGTAGTAGTACTAACAGTAGTAGTAATAGCAGTAGTAGTGGTGGTAGTAGTAGTAGTAACAGTTGTAACAGAAGTAGTAGTAGTAGTAGCAGCAGCAGTAGCAGTAGTAGTAACAGTAATAGTAATAGTAGTGGTGGTAGTAGTAGTAGAAATAGTTATTGTTGTGCCCCAGGCTCATTTGAACGTGATCCAAGTGGACTGTATTCTGTAGTTACCCTTTCCTGCATTCCACCATCTTCCTTCTGGGGAACAGGGAGGGAAATGAGGGACGTTTTTATGAATGGGCAGTGGAGTCTCACGGTTACATCAGTGTCACCACAAGAAGGCGTACATCACCAGCACAGCTCAGTGACAGATAGATTGGCAATGAATGTACATAGTTTGGGAAGGGTTCTTTAAGTGCAGGGGTCAAGGGATGTTAATTTTATCTCCATGGGTGTGAGAGGTTCTTCATTTAAACATAATCGCTTTGTGGTACTCGCGGTGAAGTACCGTAAAACAATAGACGTCGTACTGTGTATGTGTGTGTGTGTGTGTGTGTGTGTGTGTGTGTGTGTGTGTGTGTGTGTGTGAGAAAGAGAAAGAGAGAGAGAGAGATTGATTTTCATGTGGTACCTAGCATCCTATAGCTTACATAAGAGTGAATCACTGAAAGATGTTGTTTATCATTGTATATCGTCGTCAGTAGCCTTTCTGTGTCCTTGGGCGCCCTTCGCGCACGCACGCACACACACACACACACACACACACACACACACACACACACACACACACACGTCATGATGAGGTGGCAGAAAAACAGAGGTACGCATTGCTTCCCTAAACCACTCAAACAGCAGTAACTGAGGCCACGGTTTTAACTACTGATCTTACCCAACAATTTTACTTAGCATGGGACAGACATCTAGTAGTGAAAGGGTTAATGAAGGTCTTATATGTCCCCTCCAGTTCGAAAAATATCCTAATCATCATGAAAACGTCAGGCGATAGCAGGAAGAGAGTAAAAATGGCTATCTCTGGCTGAAGGCTACATATGTCGATGTATGTTGATTGATGTGTGTGTGTGTGTGTGTGTGTGTGGATTTTATTCATGGTATCTTTATACGATTTCATTCAGTTAAAGAGAAACTTTGCGAACTGGAGTTGCTGGATAAAGTCTTCATTAACCCTTTTAATGCTAAAGGTCCTTCCTAACTAACGCAGAAACATCTGAGAGCACTAAAAGAAAAATATAAAGTACGTCATCGTGGTGAAGTTATTGAGTCTAAAGTACAAAAATATAACTTATACGGCTTGCACTGCTGCCTGTCAAGATGATATAAGAGTTTCCTCTGATTTCCAACACTGGGTTTATGAAAAAAGGCGTGTTATGGACGAGGACGACGACGACCATCACCACCATCATCATCATTATTATTACCGCTGTTTTATTGACCACCATCATCATCATCATTCTATTCATCATCATAATCATTATCATTATTCTATTCATCATCATCATCATCATCAATCATCATCATCTACGCCTCTTTTCCCACCTATATATGGACTGGTGCAGAGTTCCGAGACATAAATTATAAAGAGGTATATGAGTGAGGGAAGTGTGGGCTGGAGCGATGGCAACATGATGACGTAGGTCAGAGGGACATGAATGCGATACAATTATTGTGGGTCACCCCTTTTCATGATTAAGGCTACTGGCTATAGAAAGACAGATAGACTTAGTGTACTTGGCATGAATACCTAAAGAAATGGAAGAAGAAGACGATAAGGAAGAAGAAGAAGAGGAAGAAGAAGAAGAAGGCAAAGGAAAGGAAAAAGGCACAAGATTAGTGCTTATTGACTGCATGATCCTTAACCGTAGAGTATTTGTAACTCTTCAGCCTTCTCTAATAATAACGCACCCAACCATCAAATTTACATCCAGGTCCCTCGTTATATTCTTGGGTGAACAGGGACAAAGGAGAACAAGCAGAGGTCTAGCTGCGAGCATGAACCACTGTCTGACTCACTTCTTTATTTCTGCAACATTTGTGGCCTTTCCTCTAACTTTCCCTCTGTTGAGCACCACCTCTCCTCTAAACCTCACCTTCTTTTCCAGACTGAGACTCAGCTGTCTGAGGCAACTGACAGCAAACCCTTTTCTGTATCCTCCTACTTTCTCTATACTCATTTCAAAGCCAAAGCTGGCTGTTGTGTTTATATATGCAACGACTTATCTTGCTCTCGTGATCCTGAACTCGATTCTTCTGAATTCTCTACACTCTGGGTTCGGCTTTCCTGTCACTCTCTGACTAAATATATCTGTGTTGTTTTCTGTTTACTTATCCCCTAATTCTACTGTCTAGCAAAAATTCATTGACACTCTTACTTCTACGATGGAATACATTCTATCCATTTCTCTTTTCTCTGAAATCGCCATTCTGGGAGATTTCAATGTTCACCACCACCTTTGGCTCTCTTCTTCATTCACTGATCCACCTGGTGAACAAGCCTACATCTTCCTATCCATAATGACCTAGAGCAGCTTGTACAGCACCCTACCCGTATCTCTGACTGCCTTGGAGAGAGCTCCAACATACTTGACCTCTTCCTTACAACTAATCCTTCTGCTTACACTGTTAATCTTTTCTCTCTGTTGGGCTCCTCCGATCACAACTTTATTACCTTAACCTGTCCTATTTCTCTGGCATGGTCTGTGGACCCTCCAAAGGAACTTCGTCTGTGGCACTTTGGAGCTTTGGATTGGGAGGCCCTCAGGCAGTACTTCTTTGATCTTCCCTGGAATGATTATTGCTTCCATGGCCGGGAGCCCTCTGAGTTTGCCCTGGACATTACGGAGGTTATTCTCTCGGACAAGGAAGCATACGTTCCTTTCTCATATCCTTTGACTAATGCAAGAAAGCCTTGGTTTAATCACGCTTGTTCTAATGCTGTCCGCAACAAGGAGAGGGCCTATAAAAGGTACTGGAGCCAACCCACCCCCTGAATCACATCTTTTTTACGTTTCTGCCCGGAATCATGCTAGGTCTGTTCTTCGCTCTGCTAAAAATAATTTCATTCATACTAAATGCTCTCAGCTCTCAAACTCGAATTCTTTACGCTCCTCCTGGCACCTTGTCAAAAACCTTTCTAAGAACTTTACCTTATCATCCTTCCCTCCTCTTTTCTACTCTGATGGTTCTGTAGATTCTTTTTCAACTGATAAAGCAGATCTCTTCACTCAGACTTTCTCCTCCAATTCCACCTTAGACGATTCCGGTGCTGTTCCTCCATCACTTCCCCCCACTGACATCCTCATGGCTGACATTAAAATTTCTTCAGTTGATGTATTTTCTGCCATCACAGGCCTCAGTGCTAACAAGGCATATGGGCCTGATGGAGTTTCTCCTGTTGTCTTCAAGAACTGTGCTTCTGTGCTTACACCCTGCCAAGGTAAACTCTTATACCTTTGTCTGTCAACTTGTACCTTTCCATCTTGATGGAAGTTTGCTCTCATTCAGCCAGTCCAAAAGAAGGGTGACCATTCCCAACCCTCTAACTATCGTCCAATTTCTTTAACATCCTGCATCTCAAAAGTTTTCGAGTCAGTTCGTAATAGAAAAATTTTAAAGCATCTTTCCTATCACAACCTTCTTTCTGATCGTCAGTATGGATTCTGTCAGGAACGCTCCATTGGCGATCTTCTCATCTACCTTTCAGACTCTCGGTCATCCTCCTTTCGGGACTTTGGCGAAAGCTTTGCCATAGTACTTGACATCTCAATGGCTTTCGATCGAGTCTGGCATAAATCTTTAATTTCCAAACTGCCCTCTTACGGTTTCTATCCTTCCATCTGTGCCTTCATCTATAGCTTCCATTCTGGTCGTTGTATAGCCTCTGTTATTGACGGCCATCGTTCTTCTCCTAGATCTGTCAAAAGTGGTGTTCCTCAGGGCTCTGTCCTATCACCAGCTCTCTTCCTGTTATTCATCAATGACCTTCTATGCTGTACATCTAACCCTATCCACTCTGAGTCCACCCTTCACCTTTCCATTCGGTTTCCGCAACGTCCACCTCAGCAGTTACTTCAACAAACATGGGTCGAGGCTATTGCACACCTAATGTCTGACTTGGCTTGTATCTCTGACTGAGGTAAAAATAATCTTGTTATTTTTAATGCATCAAAGTCTCAGTTCTTACACCTATCAACCCGACAAAATCTTCCACAGGTGTACCCACTAATGTTTAATAATATTCAGCTTAATCCTGCATCATCCTTGATCATGCTCATGTGTGGGGAGGCTCCCCATATTCAGCTCTTCTCAATAGGGTGGAGTCAAAGGCTTTTTGTCTCATTAACTCTCCTCCTCTTACTGGCTCCCTTCAACTTTTGTCTGTTTGCCGCATCTTTATCACTTTTCTATCGCTGTTTCAATGGTCACTGTTGCTCTGAACTGTCTGCTTGGATTCTTCCACCTCTACCACGGGCGCGTAGCACCCGTCTAGCAGCAAACTCTCATCCCTTATCTGTCCAGCTCTCTAATCCAAGAGTTAAGCGTTACTCCCAGTCCTTCATTTATGGAACAGGTCAGCTCAGGAACTGTCTCCCTCTGTCTGTATTTCCTGCTAGCTATGATCTCTAGCCTTTCAAATGCAGTGTGTCCAGGCATCTCGAAATGATCGGATCTTGAATCTGGCTTTCTCTTGTATTTTGATTTTCTCTGGGAAGGAACAGTTATTGCGGGCTCATGGCCTTTGGTTCCTTCTTCCTAGCATAAAAAAGAAAAGGAGATGATTCCAGTCCACCTCCGACTCCTCCCCTAAGGAACCAATAAGTGGCAGATGAATATGAACGCAAGGTAGAGGGAAGACAGAAGGAAGGTAGCGAAGATTCAGTGAAGTGTGATTGAATGAATTTAGAGAATCTGTGGAACGGCTGTTCAGAGTATTTGAATATTTGGTTGCGAATGATAATACTGTGTGTGATGATGTGGGCTACTACGATGGTATTTACACTAAGATTAATATATTTACATATGGAGACCGCAAAAGTTACTGGCTACTTTATTTACATCACTCACACATGTACGAGGGTATGATAACAACCTATACTTAGTTGACAAAGTATATGTTTCATGGTCATGGTCACAACTTATAGTTCATGAGAAAATGACCGCTGAACACTCATTACATTAGAAAACAATGAAAATCATCAGATATCAGCCCATGTATACTGCAGAACCATTTACTATAACCTCTTTATTTTTACCTGGTCTAAATTTGCCATCTTGCCTTCTTGAATGACGAGCTGTACCAAAAAAATAACACTAGAATCTGATGCTAGTTAATAAGAGGTGCTACTGAAATGATGTAGAGCCGTAGTTATGTGTTACTTGGCTGTACCAAAATATTAACACTAGAATCTGATGCTAGTCATGAAGGGACGCTACTGAAATGATGCGGAGCCATGGTGCTGTCTTATTGCAAAAGAACGAAAATCTCTAAGTTATGGTAAACAAACTGCAGCAGGAAAGAAACAGCTTGGTGGGATGCAGAATCTGAAAGAGAGTTAGAGCAGGTCTGATGAGAGACCGGGGAAAAACATACAGTATTTGGTATTAATGATGAAATTGTGTGGTGTTGCAAGGGAGTCGACTAACAGGAAAGGAATTGCTTACTAGGATGCGAAGGATGTTCCAAGAAGGGAAATCTGATGACAACTAAGAAATGTTCGCAGAGGTTAGCACAATGATGAAAATGGTAAACGATGACTCTGAAAGAAAAACATAATGTTAATAAGTCTGATATCAAGAACATACTATGAAAGGAGACGCAAAAATGTAAAATGGGTGTTCAAAGAGTGAAACTGTTATGGATGAGAGTGGGAACATGGCATTATCTACTAAATTTTCAGTGCTTATCAATTACTTATCAGAGGCACATATCAGAGGCTTGAAACACTAACTGACATCAGCTACCATTATCGTTTGTATCACCGACTGTGCTTTGTATTTATCCAACCCTTCGTGATCCCCTATTAGATCTACACCATTTCACTGTCTGCCACAAGGACCTTCACTTTACAACACCAGCACCTTGTATACGACCGACCATCCCACTGTCAACAACAACCATCTTTTGCCTCGCCGTCTGTGCCTTGCATCTCTCCTACCCTCATCCTAATCTCCTACGACTTTGAACTGTATTTTAGGTGGTATAGCAGGTGTAATGTTCAGAATTAATCGATAAGGAAGAGCTGCTACGAAATCTCCAAAGCCATTTATCGTATAGCCCCTTATCTTTCTTCACGTGTCAGAATGATGGTTGGCCAGATTACAGGTACGGTGGTGTGTGTGTGTGTGTGTGTGTGTGTGTGTGTGTGTTAGTGGAGATGTAGAGAGGGAAATATGTGATAATCGCTGAGGGCAAAGGTGGGTGGGCAGAGGGGTTGAACAGTACTGGCACTCTCACTGTCTCATTCTGATCCACGCTACCCCACGAGAAACACTCCAACCACTCCACTCCACTCCTTTTAAAAGGTAGCTCTCTCTCCCTCCCTCCCTCCCTCTCTCTCTCTCTCTCTCTCTCTCTCTCTCTCTCTCTCTCTCATGTACCATCTCACACTCACCTTCCTCACCACATACAGTCTTGCTCTTACAGCAAAACTCTCAGTCCCACTTTCAAGGACTTTTTTTTTTTTTGCCACCTAATCAGTGTGCTATTGCGATATAAATTTCTCCCTGTCCTACTGACTGTTGCGACAAAAGGCACACACACACACACACACACACACACACGAAAAAAAAAAAAAAAAGACTATGACGTTCACACAGGAATGAGAATTACGGATGGAAGGACAAAGTTCTTGGAGGTGAGGGAATTGCCGGAGAATTTTTACTTTAGCTATTAACTGAAATCGAAATGATCAGACAGTAGCAATATGTATCTTTATTTTTTGAGGACTACCACATCTCGCTCCTCTAATCCTTTCCTCGATTACAGTTTTCTCATAAATTTCTCTATCACTCATGTCCTTCATCTTGCTTAACCGCTTCAACAGGATGACTTATTTTTGCCATATTCTAACTAATACCAGACGATTTTATTCAGCACAGGAGGCCCCCCCCCAAGTGATGAAAGGGTTAACGAAGCCTCCACGTAACCCCTCCCCCCCCAGTTAAAAAAAAAAAAAACAGAATAACCTAAAATGAAAAAAATCGTCTGGAAGAGCAAGATTAAAGCCTTCAATCCAGTGATGTATTTTTTTTTTTTACCCTACCTGCTGACGATTTTTATTTAGCTAAGAAAATATCTCCTGTATACTGAAGGATGTTAATTAAGGTTTGTATTCTGGTCGGTGGGGGAGCAAATCATAGACTCACTCAGTGCTGTGATACGCTATTCTAGGACAACTCTACACTGAGTGACAAGCAAAATGATTTCCTGAAATCCTGGGAATCATTTAATACCCTGGTTGGTAACCTTATACTCAACCAATACGCGTTCCCTGCGTGTTAACAAGTGAGTTGGGGGAGGATTAGTGTCCCTCCCCAGAAAACAACTGCCTAAAAAGAGAAACAAAATGCATTGGAGCAGAACAAACCAACAGGTGATGATCAAGGACAGAACAAAGATCATAGTACGAATTTCAACGTGGAGTGTAAGGTGTGCGAATGATGAGGTGAAAGGAGAGAGACTGTCCAGGTGCTTGAGGGTGCAAAAGTCGACACACGTTGATTGACAGACTAAATGGTGAAGTGACAGCGTGAGGGGATGGGAGTATGGATGGGGTATACGTGCAGGAGTAGGTGAGAATGAGAAGGCAAAAGAGGATGTTTGTATTGTTGTGTGCAAGAGATGAAAAGAGACTATAAGAGAGTATGGATCATTTGATTCAAGGATTGTGTGAGGAAGATTGAAAGTAGGAATACAAACGTTGGCGATTATGTTCATATATGCGCCAATGGAAGATCGTGCGAGCAGAGTGAAAGAAGAGTTCTGGGCAAATGTGGAAGCGTGCATGGAAAAGTTTGAGAGGAATAAGAGAGTGTTTTTGACTGGAGATATGAATGGAAAAGTAGCGACTGTTAAGGTGGATGGAGTAACTGGTGCTTGGGGTGTGCCTGCAGAAGTGGATGAGAATGGTAGTGCTCTGGTGGACATTTGTGCGCGGAGAGTTTTGGTGATAGCCAATATCCCCTTCCCCTTTAGACACAGAATGATCCACAGGCATACGTGGCGAGTGATGAGAAGGGTGGGTGGTGATCTGAATGAACAGAAGGTAATGACTGATCATGTGTGCATGGAGAGAGAATGAGAAGGTATGTAATTGATGCAAGAGCATACATAAACTGGGACAGTGGACTTTCTGACCACCACTTGGTGGTGGTACAAGTCAAGTGTTAATATATGGAACAAATTGCCCTCCAGTATAGTAAATTGTGATACAGTACTAACCTTTAAAGGTTGCTTGGATAAGTAGCTGTCATCTAACCCCCAGGCTTAATATGTTTACTCCTGAATAAAACACTTATGTAACACACACACACACACACACACACACACACACACACACATATATATATATATATATATATATATATATATATATATATATATATATATATATATAATATATATATATATATATCACCTCTTTCATCTCATCAGCCGTTCGAGTGTCCACTGCAGGACCGGCCTATCCCAACCGAAGCGGGGACGATACAGCCAATGTATCTCTCCCAAGTGGCTTAGACTGTCTGGTAGAGATTGTATGTAGGGTGAGAAGTGCTTGTAAGTGTATTGTAGTGTTGGAGTGGCTTTGCATGTGTGTGTAGTCTTTGAACCAAGTGTAATATGCCTGTGGAAGCCGGCTGGGTGCAAGCATACTTTATAGTATGCGACACTGGTTCAACCACAGCACCCCTGATGTCCGCCAATGCAGCACGCGGCCAGAAGCACGCTCCCAAAGTTTATTACCCTGGCGGGGCCCGAACCCTCGTTCTTTAGTGTACGAAAACGTACAGTTTACCACAGAGGCTTATATATATATATATATATATATATATATATATATATATATATATATATATATATATGCACAGTATATAGATATAGATATAGATAGATAGATAGATAGATAGATAGATATTCAGAGCCTGGATCAACTTATTAAATGCAAATATAGTATAAGCACAGAGTAGGATATGCACAGATAGCCCTGAGTTAACTGTCACTACTCTTACTTCCGACCTGTGATGGGCTGTGGATCACTGAGGGTCCCTTTTAGTTAAGTGACCACCATCAGGATTTTTTAAATGTATCAGGGGTCGCTGCTTCAGGAAGTAACCTGTTTACTTGTCCCGAATGGGAAAGTCATTGAACTGCAATTATCTGAACCAACTTGCATTTCCTTGATGTTGGCAGTCTTCAGTTGACATAGGACTTTCTTATACTTGACCATGCTTCTATGGCCGGGAGCCATCTGAGTGTGCCTTGAGCATTACGGATTCTCTCGGGCATGGGAACATACATTCCCTTCTCATATCCTTTGACTAATGCAAGAAAGCCTTGGTTTAATCGCGCTTGTTCTAGTGCTGTCTGCAAAAAGGAGAGGGCCTATAAAAGGTACCAGAGCCAACTCACCCCTGAATACATCTTGTTTATGTTTCTGCTCGGAATCGTGCTAAGTCTGTTCTTCGTTCTGTTAAAAATATTTTCATCCGTACTAAATCCTCTGAACTCTCCAAATCGAATTCTTCCCGCTCCTTCAGGCACCTTACCGAAAAACCTTTCTAACAACTTTACCTCATCATCCTTCCCTCCCCTTTTCTTCTTCTTCTTCTTCTTCTTCTTTTTTTTTTTTTGTGATGGCTGTGTAGCTATTTCTTCTTCTGATAAAGCACATGTCTTCGCTCAGACTTTCTCCTCCAATTCCACCTGTAGACGATTCCAGTGCTGTTCCTCCATCACTTCCTCCCTCTGATTTCCTCGGGGCTGACATTAAAATTTCTTCAGCTGATGTATTTTCTGCCATCACTGGCCTCAGTACTAACAAGGCATATGGGCCTGATGGAGTCCCTCCTCTTGTCCTCAAGAACTGTGCTTCAGTGCTTACACTCTGCCTAGGTAAACTCTTTCGCCTTTGTCTATCAACTTATACCTTTCCTTCTTGCTGGAAGTTTGCTCTCATTCAGCCAGTCCCAAAGAAGGGTGACCATTCCCAACCCTCTACCTATCGTCCAACTGCTTTACATTCTGTGTTAAAAGTTTTCGAGTCAATTCTTAATGATCATTAGTATGGGTTCCGTCAGGGACGCTCCACTGGCGATCTTCTCATCTACCTTTCAGGAATGCATGCAGACAGTTCAGAGGAGCAGTGACCATTGAAGTAGCGATAGAAAAGAGATAAAGAGTCAACAACTGTGCAGGGGTAAAGAAAGAACGGAGTCGGCTTAGCACACCTGATCTCTTGGACGCAGATTTTACAAGAGATGTAATATGATCTTTCCAAGATAAGTCCCGAGTAAATGAAACCCCAAGCATCTTCAGGGATGATACAGGATTAAGCTTAATATTATTAAACATTAATGGGTATACCTGCGGAATATTTTGTCGGGTTGATAGGTGTAAAAAGCTGAGTCTTTGATGCATTAAAAACAACCAAATTATTTTTACCCCAGTCAGAGATACGAGCCAAGTCAGACATTAGGTGTGCCATAGCCTCGTCTCTTGTTTGTTGAAGTAACTGCTGAGATGGACGTTGTGGAAACCGAATGGATAGGTGAAGGGTTGAGTCATCAGCATATGAGTTGAAAGGGTTAGATGTACAGCTTAGAAGGTCATTGATGAATAAAAGGAAGATAGGATAGAGCCCTGAGGAACACCACTGTTGATAGATCTAGGAGAAGAACGAAGGCCGTCTAGAACAGAGGGTATACAACGACCAGAAAGGAAGCTAGAGATGAAGGCACAGATAGAAGGATAGAAACCATAAGAGGGCAGTTTGGAAATTAAAGGTTTATGCCAGACTCGATCGAAAGCCTTTGAGATGTCAAGTGCAATGGCAAAGCTTTCGCCAAAGTCCCGAAAGGAGGATGACCAGGAGTCTGAAAGGTAGGTGAGAAGATCGCCAGTGGAGCGTCCCTGACGGAACCCATACTGACGATCAGAAAGAAGGTTGTGATAGGAAAGATGCTTTAAAATTTTTCTGTTAAGAATTGACTCGAAAACTTTTGAGATACAGGATGTTAAAGCAATTGGACGATAGTTAGAGGGTTGGGAATGGTCACCCTTCTTTGGGACTGGCTGAATGAGAGCAAACTTCCAGCAAGAAGGAAAGGTATAAGTTGATAGACAAAGGCGAAAGTGTTTACCTAGGCAGGATGTAAGCACAGAAGCACAGTTCTTGAGGACAAGAGGAGGGACTCCATCAGGCCCATATGCCTTGTTAGTTTTGAGGCCAGTGATGGCAGAAAATACGTCAGCTGAAGAAATATAATGTCAGCCATGAGGAAGACAGATGGGGGAAGTGATGGAGGAACAGCACCGGAATCGTCTAAGGTAGAATTGGAGGAGAAAGTCTGCACGAAGAGATCTGCTTTATCAGTAGAAGAAATAGCTACACAGCCATCAGAGTAGAAAAGAGGAGGGAAGGATGATGAGGTAAAGTTGTTAGAAAGGTATTTGGCAAGGTGCCAGAAGGAACAGGAAGAATTCGAGTTGGAGAGTTGAGAGCATTTAGTACAGATGATATTATTTTTAACAGAGCGAAGAACAGACATAGCACGATTCCGGGCAGAAACGTAGAAAAGATGTGATTCAGGGGTGGGTTAGCTCTGGTACCTTTTATAGGCCCTCTCCTTGTTGCGGACAGCATCAGAACTAGCGTGATTAAACCAAGGCTTTCTTGCATTAGTCAGAGGATATGAGAAAGGAATGTATGCTTCCATGCCCGAGAGTAAAACCTCCGTAATGCCCAAGGCACACCCAGATGGCTCCCGGCCATGGATGCAATAATCACTACATGGAAAATCAAAGAGGTAGTGCCTGAGGACCTCCCAATCCACAGCTCCAAAGTGCCACAGACGTCGTTTCTTTGGAGGGTCCACAGGCCATACTGAAGCGATAGGACAGGTTAAGGTGATAAGGTTGTGATCGGAAGAGCCCAACGGAGAGAAAATATTAACAGTGTAAGCAGAAGGATTAGTAGTAAGGAAGAGGTCAAGTATGTTGGAGCTCTCTCCAGGGCAGTCAGGGATACAGGTAGGGTGCTGTACGAGCTGCTCTAGGTCATTAAGGATAGAAAAGGTGTAATCTAGTTCACCAGGTGGATCAGTGAAAGGAGAGGAGGGCCAAAGGTGTTGGTGAACACTGAAATCTAGAATGGAGATTTCAGAGAAAAGAGAAATGGATAGAATGTGTTCCATCGTAGAAGTAAGATAGTTAAAGAATTTTTGATAGTCAGTTATATTAGGAGATAAGTAAACAGCGCAGATATATTTAGTCAGAGAATGACAGGAAAGCCGAAGCCAGAGTGTAGAGAATTCAGAAAAATCGAGTTCAGGAACACGAGAACAAGATAGGCCGTTGCATACATATATGCAACATCCACCTTTGGCTTTGAAATGAGTACAGAGAAAGTAGGAGGATACAGAAAAGGATTTGCTGTCAGTTGCCTCAGACAGCTGAGTCTCAGTTAAAAAACGAAGGTGAGGTTTAGAGAAGGAGAGGTGGTGCTCAACAGAGCGAAAGTTAGAGGAAAGGCCGCGAATGTTGCAGAAATGAAGAAGAAGAGAGTCAGACAGTGGTTCCAGGTAGCTCGAGTCGTCACCGGGAGAGGGACGGAAGGTGGGGGCATTTATGGTCCCCCCCCCTGGGGACTCTGAGGCCACGTGTAGTGCTGCCATGACTTTTTTAAATTTTGGAAAAGGAAGTATAGTGTGTACTGTGCATGTAGTTTGGTGTTGATAGTTAGAGAAACTTGTATTGGAGAGCATGCTGGCCTACTCTCTGTGTTACTGAGACACTGAAAAAGTTCAGCAAAGGGAGATGGTCGGGACCTAGTCCCGAGGGCTGATGAAACTGGAGCTCCAGCTCTCCCTGTCATCAGCTTTCCATCCACATTGGGAGTACTGTCCTGCTCGACTGGTGCTACAGTCTTGCGGGCTCTGGCCTTTTGTTCCTTCTTTCTTGCATTAAAAAAACAAAAACTTATGTACTGCTTGACTTATCTAGCACTTATATACCACTTACCTTATCTAACGCTTGTCTTGTGCAGTCTCATCAAACAGTTATCGAATCTCTGAGAGCCAGTTACTTCACTCACACGGATTATTTGACCCCATCACCTCGGTGACCCATTTCTTCAGCTTTACGCTCGGTGTCTGCAGATGAGTCCATTTAGCTCAGATTATTATTTTTTTTTTGAACTTGTGAGGTTAGATTTTTTTTTTTTTTTTTTTTTTTACAAGAAATGAATAGAACAAGGAAGCGCAAATCAAATGTTAAAAATCCATACACCTTTGATTAACCATTTTTTTGTTACTGTGGCTTAGTTTCATCTGCATGTGAACCCAGTGGACTATTGGCTGTAGTTGCCCTTTTCCACTATCCTTCTTTCAGGAGACAGGGAGGGAAGTGAGGGACTTTTGTATAACCGGGCTATATGCTTAGCTTTACCTTACATGAAGACAGGCTTTTCCAGCTGGGTGTTTTACAAGCATATACCGCAGTCATTCGTTAGTCCTACTCACTGCATCATTAGAGTCACGGCGTGGGACGACTGCCTGCCTGCGGTTGATGAATCTGGTCGGCTAGACAGACTAGAATTACACAGCAACATCAACGCACTGCATCACAAGCTCATTTTTAGCAAATTGGTCAGTAAGTAGCATAGGAGGCTTCATGACATCTCTTCCTTTGTGATCAGCTTTGCCTACTACATGAAAGCATCCTCGTGTATGCCACAGATGAAAACTATGTCTTTGCTAAAGTAGTATAAACAACTTAAAGGTAAACACTAATTTGTAATATGTAAAACATATTGATAGGTGAGGTGTAACGAAGCATCCTGTGCCACCTAGAATATTACTTCTATAACGCCTTTACTCTAACCCGACAGACATAACCAATCCTGTTCAAGCTTGGTAGATGGCCAGGTACTGCCAAACTAGAGGTCGATTTAGCTGATCATCAAGGAGACTTATTCATATCTCATAACAAAGGTCCGTATCATAAGTGATATGGGGGGCTTCGTAGCAGCTCTTACTAAGCGATCTATTTTTCATATTACACCTTAATATTCTCTTGGATGTTATTTATATCGTTTTATTATCGATATAGTTTTCATCATTAGCATACAAGAGGATATTGGGATGCAATATGCAGAATAAATCGATTCGGAAGAGGTGTCACCAAATTTCCAGAGTCATTCATAATACGACCCTGACTCAAATTTACGCAACCATGACAGTACTCAAGTTGTGTGCGTGTCTCGTCAGATGAAAACTGGCATGTGTGATATGGTTTACAGGTGGTGCAGCGTAGTGAAGGCGTCGTGATGTGGCTGGTGTACGTGGTGGTGGTGGTGGCCCTCCTGCTCTACCTGGGCTCCAGAAAACCACGGGGCTTCCCTCCAGGTACTGTGTTGGATAGTACTGTAGGCACCAGGTACTGCTGCCACTAGACACTGCTGGAAACTAGGTACTGCTGACACTAGGTACTGCTGCCACTAGACACTGCTGGAAACTAGGTACTGCTAACACTAGGTACTGCTGCCACTAGACACTGCTGGAAACTAGGTACTGCTAACACCAGGTACTGCTGCCACTAGACACTGCTGGAAACTAGGTACTGCTAACACCAGGCACTGTTGACACCAGGTACTAGAGACGCCGGTTACTGTTGGAAACCAGGTACTGTCGACACCAGGTACTAGTGACACCAGTTAAAGCTGGAAACTAGGTACTGCTGACACCAGGTACTGCTAATACCAGGTACTGCTAATACCAGGTACTGCTAATACCAGGTACTAGTGACACCAGTTACCTTTGGAAACCATGGACTGTTGACACTATTGACACAGATACTGTTGACACCAGGTACTTCTGACTCCAATTTCTGTTGGAAGCCAAGTACTGTTGACACCAGGAAGAAGTGCTTAAGGATCTCCCCTTTCCTCCAGACAAAATACAGTAAATCGCTAAGGAAGAACAGCCTACCGTACGAATCTCCCCCCCCCCCTTCAACCTAGACAAAATAAATCGCTCGGGAAGAGGTGGTTAAGTATCCCCCCTCCCCCTCTCCCCCCAGGTCCGCCACGCCTACCACTTCTCGGTTACCTGCCCTTCATGGATAGACACCTGGTTCACCGACACATGTGGCGCCTCTCCGACACCTACGGGCCTGTGGTGGGGGTGTACTTTGCCAACCAGCCCATCGTGATCGTCAATGGATGGGAGGCGGTCAAGGAAGCGCTCATGAGTGAAGACGTGATTGGCAGACCCCAAAACGAGTTCTTTGATTTAATGTATAATGAACAAAGAGGTGCGTTGATAGAACTTTAGCAAGTACGCAGACACACACACACACACACACACACACACACACACACACACACACACACACACACACACATAGAGAGAGAGAGAGAGAGAGAGAGAGAGAGAGAGAGAGAGACCACCGTAGCCGCACAATGTTCCACTATTCGCTGACCTACTTGGGATAAGGGTACTGTAGATATATATAAACATGACATGAAGAGGTGAATGGCATGTCGAAGGACTACTGGGCCTTGATAGCAGGCTATGAAGCCTATGTCCAGAGTTGAAAACATAAAAAAAAAAATAAAAACATAAACTATTACCTACGAGCATTCTAATCAGTTACAAAAATATGCCAGTCCAGTACACGCGATATGTAAGTACCAAAGCACATACTGCAAAACAGTGTGACGCGCCAGACAATGGCGACTACAAAATGCCCAATGATTCTATCCCACACCATAAGGACGGCATATACCAATTGTCTGTGACATTTCCTATTTAGTACTGCCATCCAATGCTCATTAAGCCTCATGGGAAATCACGAACTATAGTGATCACTCAGGAAGCCATCGTATCCCTCATGCGCTGCGCTTTTTATATTGTGTGAAAAGTGGAGTTTGTCCCATGTCAGAGACGTGTTTCAATATGTCACAACTTGTTCCATACATTTGGTGCTGCGAACTAATGGAACTGGCAGGTCACTTTCATAGGTGTCAGTGAAAATGTAAATAGCTTTCTACAATTTGTTTATGAATTAACAACAAAACATTAAGACACATAAGAGAGTATTCTCAGTGGCTTTGGAGATTTCTTATCGATGTATTGTGAACAGTGCACCTCAATATCCTCTTGTTTGCTGCTGATACAAAATCTGTCAGTAATAAAGTGACAGAAGTGGCATACGAGTGAATATTTGGGCAGAATATGTACAATATATCACTAAGAGGTATTAAAAAGCCATCCATGTCACTTAGAATACTACCAGTATAACGAGGACTCTCTGTACTCCTGTTGGTTGGCAACAGGTGTGATCTTCATGGAGGGTGAGGTGTGAAGGTGTGGTGTGAGATGTGAGGTGTGAAGGTGTGATGTGAGATGTGAGGTGTAGGAGTGTGAAGGTGTGAGGTGTGAAAGTGAGCGTTTGGAAGTGTGAGGTTTGGAAACGTAGAGGCCAAGTTCTGGGGGTATTGAGGTTTGAGGTGTGGAGTGTGTAGGTATGAGATGTGGGGTGTGAGGTATGGAACTGTGAATTTGGGAGGTGTAAGGTGTGAAATATGAGGTGTGAGGGTGTTAGGTGTGGAGGTGTGTATTCCTATCCATTTGCTGCCAACAGGTGTGATGTTTGTGGAGGTGTTAGGTCTGGAGATGTGTGATGTGAAAACGTGGAGATGGAAATGTGGAGGTGTGAAGTGTGTGGACGAGGATGTGGAAGTGTGAGGTGTGGAGGTATGTGCTCTTTTCTTTTTGTCCAACAGGTGTGATGTTTGTAGAGGGTACGGTATGGAAGGAGCAGCGTCGGTTCACTTTGCACCACTTCAGAAACCTGGGCTTTGGCAAAAAGTCTCATGAGTCGGTGATCCACGAAGAGGCAGAGGAGCTCATTAAGGAAATAAAAGAATCAAAATCCAGCGTCCACCTCCAGGTCAGTTAACCCTTTAAAACGATGACACAGTTTTCGTTTTACTCATTACCATAGATAGGAAATGTAAAGTGGAGGCACACGCCAGTCGCTTAGCTTCAACGCTCATCTTTGTAACTTACGCCTTTGAGTCTGTGGTAGGTTTTCACTCAGTATTCTGGGATACAAGGCCACTGCATCATCCAGATTGCCACAGTTACCTCTTCTAGGTATTACCTAAGGTACTCATGTCACTTACCAACCCACAGAGGGTGCATCCCCCGAGCTTGGATCATATAGCTCTGCAGGGCAAGGAAAGATCCTTGGAGAGACCACTACATCTCTCATAAAAAAAATGCTATCCTGGTGTATGCTCGAACTGCCAAACCTACGGTCGTGACAACTCACAAAGGGTGGATGGACACGAATCGAATGACACCAGCTGTCCGCACCAGGATTCGAACGCTGGTGCTAACGAGCTGCCAGCATTCAGTCAGTGACACTGACCACTCTGCCACCCCAGCGATGGCACCATCACATCAATTTATTCAGCTAAGAACCTATATTAATCAAGGGACTAACGAATGGAGTTTCTAATCCCTTCAGTCAGTCCTAAGCTATATCACATCACCTGAAGACACCAACAATATCACAGCAAGTGCGCCATCAGACAATAATTTAACTATTTCAGTCTGGTGACATAATTATTGCATTGTTCTTGCTCCCTCCTGATGCTATTTGTTTGTAGGGGACGACCTCTTGTGTAAAGGGGTAAATGCAGGCTATATATAATCCCTCCACTATGCACAGTCTCTCCAAAGCTAAACAAATTATCTGGAGGAAGCAGGAATGAAATATAAAACACATCAGGGGTCTGAAATAGCACTGAGTCAGCATTCAGTCAGAGAGATGCATGCTAAGTGGTTTTGGAAATTTCGTTATACATCTTTCATGGAGATTTATTCTTCACAGTACACCTCAGTAACCTCTTGTGTGTTATTGATGCAAACTATACCCATGTTAAAACTATATAAATAACATACAAGAGAATGTTAAGGAGGAATGTGTAAGTAAGAGGCATTACGATATCTCATATTTACTTCTTGCACTTGGGTACAGAAATATTTTAATTGGAGAGAGAGAGAGAGAGGGGGGGAAGGGGGGGTTGGAGGGAGGGAGAGTAATATGGCTGATGAAGATGATGATGATGATGATGAGGTCCATTCCGGCAGAGTTTACTTGGTGTGTCAGCCGTCAACATCCTGTGGGCCATGATGGGAGGCACAAGATTCAGCAGAAGAGACCCCAGACTCCGATACCTCGTAGACAAACTCAACCTGCTCTTCCGTGCTGGTGATGTGAGTCTCTCTCTCTCTCTCTCTCTCTCTCTCTCTCTCTCTCTCTCTCAAAATCGGCTACCTCGTGGACAGACTCAGCTAATTGTTGCCTTCCAAGATTTTTTTTCATTCTTTTTACCGCTTTAAATCTCATGATGTATTCCAGTCAGCTTAGATCCACTTGTCATTTCAGTTCATTTCAGCCATATTCAGACTCAGACAGATGAAATCAGAACTAGTTCAAACAATGTAGATCCTTTCAGGTTGCTTCACATCCATCAGGTTCATTAAGTCAATACAAAAAGATTCAGATGAAGCCTATGAAGACATTGCCAATAATCAGTCCTATCTGTGCTATAGTTATCCCAGCCAAGCAGGTTATGACGCTATGTTGTACCCTGCATTGGTTTGTTTGTTTGTCTGTCTGTCTGTTAGCAGGATTACCCGAAGAGATATGAACGAATTTTGATGATACTTTTGTGGAATGGTGGGCCATGTGCCATGGAAGAAATTAAATTGTGCCGGATGCAGATCCGGAGTGTCCCGCAGAATATCTCCAGAAGTTCTTAATTACTTTCAATGAAATTTTGTCGAATGGTGAGCCACGGACCAAGAAAGAACTGATTAAAAAACGGGACGGATACCGATCCGGGATTACTCTAAAAGTTATTAAGTGGTTTTGATGAAATTTTGTGGAAAGGTGGTCCATGGGCCAAGGAAAAAATTATTAAATTTGGGGGCAGATCGGGATCCGGATGTCGAGTATCCCGCACAATATCTCCAAAAGTTCTCCATGTATTTCAATTATTATTATTATTATTATTATTATTATTTTTTATTTATTTTTTTTTTGAAAGGTGGGCTACGGACCAAGAAAGAACTTATTAAGTTTTGGGGCGGATCCAGATCCAGATCCTATATACATGGATCAAGATCTGGATCCTTTTTAATGGCAATGGGATCGGCAGATGTATGCGCTATCTGAGTGCCTTCTAGTTTTCATCATGTCAGTTCAGATTCTTCAGGTCCTTTCCGGTTCCTCTCGATTTATCAAAGGAGTTCAGTTCAATACAGACTGTTTCAGGTAATATTAGTGAAAATCTGCATAATATTAACCCTACTGGCTCAATTATTCTTTTAGATAATCATGCTCATTCAGGTCTTTCAGGACTGAGTGGAGACTAGTAAATGGGATGGATTGGGATGGAGGTGAATGACAAGCCAGGATTGGAGGAAGTAGCCTGTGAATACAGGCTTTGTAGATTGGCTGGTCAGTAGTTGAGGCATTGTTATGTTGGCTCACTACACAGGAGCAGAAATGGGTACTGTGGGTGTAGAGGTGGGTTCAATATGCTGAAGTAAAGGGGAAGCCACTGGGACACTGATGGGGTTAAGAGAAGTAACTGGAACTTGTACTATTTATATTTTACAGGTAACTGGTGGAGTAACAAACGCCCTTCCTTTCCTGCGTCATTTCCAGTCCAAGGACTCACCATTTAACACTGTACTCTCAGGTTTTATACTTTTTCGGGAATTCGTTATGGTAAGTAAATGGATCACAGTTTTCCTCTACAGGGATCATGATTCTCTGAATCTTTATCTTCAATATATTATCAGACCTTTATCAATACTGCTGCCTGTCGTTATCCTCACTGAATTAGGATCGTACAGAGAAACATGAGCCACAGAGTTTTATTCCTGACCAGTTTCACCATTATTATCAGCCTAATTTTTATCATCATCATCATCCGTATCTTTATCATCATAGTGTTTCTACTCGTGTTTCAACAGAACGCTGTTGAGGAGCACAAGGCCACACTTGACCCAGATAATCCAAGGGACTTTATTGATATCTACATCAATGAGGTCACCAAACAAAGCAAAAACTCTGACACCACATTCAATGGTAAGTTAACTTACAAAATAGGTGGCAAATACTGTTAAACATACGGATGCATACATAGGCTGTCTGCTGTGTTCTCATTACTGATAAAAATATTATCATCATTCTTATCATAGTCAATGAGAGAGTAAGAATGATTACTGGGCAGTTCTTTCAAGATGGGTCACTAAAACCACCAGGGTTCATAGTAAGCAGGTTCCCTACATCTACCAGGGGGTACGTTCATTCTCCGTATTCGCCAGTTCGTTGTTCTTGGGACTGGTTACTTGTGAGTTGAAAATTTACCTTAAAATAAATTTAATTAAGGCATATATTGAGATGGTTTAGTAACCTACGAAGCTTTGGGACACTGCCAATGGTATTTAGCCAATCACATATTCAGTTCCAATTGCAAGTCCCATTTTGGTATAATGCCAGTTATTTGCAAAATTTGCCATTCATTTGGGTCTCTCTTACATAACCCCATGAATATTGTGACCGACTGTAACTTATGACTGGATCTTCTCAGTTTTATCATTATCATTGACCTTTTTCATCTGATGATATTATCTCTATTCTGTTGTTTCTACCACTAGGCAACGCTGTTCAACTTGAGATCATTAGCAGTGACGGGATTTGAAAAGTACAGTATATCTTAAGGTGAATATAAGCATTTGGAGGTAGCAAGAATAAAATAAAATATCTATCCTAAGACTAAAGGAGATAATATACGGTGATGTTCAGATGATCATCTCAAAGGTGGCAGTATGCACTGGTTTTTCCCATTTTACTGTTGCTGTTAATATTTTGTGGTGTTCAGACGATCAGCTGCTGGCAGTGTGTGTGGATGTGTTCACTGCTGCTGTGGAGACAGGTTCATCCACTGTGTCTTTTGCACTACTTTTGGTCATCCTTCACCCACATGTGGCTGAAGCCATCTATAAGGAGCTGGATGAGGTGGTGGGACGCAACCGCTTACCATCCTTGGATGACAAAAAGAAGTGAGTTCACTGCAGTTATTGTGATGATTATCACTTTGAAGAAAGCACGTCTCTCTCTCTCTCTCTCTCTCTCTCTCTCTCCATTCCAGACAACTCCAGATGATTTTTTTCAGCTAAGCAGAGGCTCCTTGGACTGAAGGGGTCTGAAACAAATCTGTCTATTTATCTATAGACAGATGCCTAATCCTGGAAGGGGTGACCACGAACAAGTTATCTCCAAGTCGCCATCATCTCATTTTCAGTCTGTTTACTTTTTCAGTTGATGACTTGCTTTCTATTTTATTCTGGCATATGGCAGATGATGGCATTAGACACATCTCAGATTTGTGGGATTAGAAATTATCTTAATTAACAATCAATAACTTATCATCAACAAACAGTATCTATCCAAATACTGTACAGTGAGTAATGTCTTCTTAATAGCACAAGCGTGGTCATCTCCCTCACAGTTCCCAAATAAGGCCATTCATACTCAATATGGATATGATCACATTAAGATAACAATGGTGCTGGAGAGGGATGCCTTCATGTGGTGGCACCGATGTAATCAGATGGCCACCATGCCTAGTTATGCAATGATCTCTCACCCCTTTCCCTGTCCCTCCAGAAGGAGGATGGTGAACTTCAGATAAAGGCAGCTTCAGCCTGCAACCTGCCAGATTCATGTCCGAATGAGCTTGGGGTAACAACAACAACATCAATAGCTAACGTATGGACACTGCAAGGGTTGTTTCCATCAAACACACTGGTACAATTATGACCTAATTAGTTCTGCTGCATCTAAGCATCCCTGACAAATAAATAATTTTAATGTAAAACTCAAATTTAAGTCTGTGAGAACTAAAGAATGGTGAACTACCAGCAATATTACCATATTTAAAAGGATTGTAATTAATTTTACTGGAAAGGAAGGCTGACAACAGAGCCTGCCAATTGCTAAGTCTCATCTTACTGATTGCAATAATGATTCTGTCAAGTGTAGCCTACATATATTACCAGCTTAAATGAACTCAAGACAACCACACTATAGGTATGACAGAAGCGGCAGCAAATCAATGATCTAGGCTGTGATCAGGCCATGGATGAGCCCAGATAACATAGCCAGAATGACAAATGCCAATGAGGCACCAGATTCTATGCTGATACTGGATGCTCAGCCTTTATGTCAGCTCTCTGGTCATATGCCCATAAAAACATGAGAAACTTCAGAATCCCCTCCCCTTCAAAACTCCATTAACTCACCAACAATCCACTCTGCTTTCACTGTAATGCAAACCCCCACCCACCCACACTACAACACATTTTACTTCCCTCATACACCTTGCTTCACAAAACTGACAAATATTCAACATAACTTAAGTAAAAGATCTCTGGAAAGTGCCCAGCTGCAGTGCCAGGTTCCTAAACCCCACTGGGTTCACATCCAGAAGAGCCTGGAACAACAACAACAAAATACATTAAGCCATACCATTCCTCTTAGGTTCCATGAAACATAACCCTTTCCTCCCTGACATGGAGGTATGGGACCTGAGCAGTCTACTGGCTAGCTGGTTAGAGCTTCACTATACTGCCACAAATGACGCTATCAGTCATCTGCAAAACAACAAAAGTACTGCAGAGGGAGAACATTGCTTTCTTCCCTTCCTCATCAGTGCCTGTCATTAGCAGGACAGAAACACTTCAATATCTACAGCCAGAAGTCTAATGAGGCGAATTTAGAAGTAATCTGGTCTGTGTCGGATAACATGGCCTATCCAGTACCCAACCTTATCATATCCAATCTAACATGAAAAATAAGGATTCTGCATCCTGTGTGAATATTCATGAACCTAGTGCTGGTCTCAACTCCAAGGGAAAGCTATTGCCACTTATCGGGCACATTTCTTCCATGATGAGAGATGAATCTCTCAATGGCCACCATATGACCACACCATCATACGGACCACATCACACCCAGATTTTCAGGGAAACTGACTCAATCCATTAGCCGTTATCAATACTCTCACCAAGCTATGTCAGAAGACCTACTTCAAACTATCTCCCACACTGTGTCACTTTGGCTTATGACAGGAGACCTACTGTGAGGTCTGTCACCTCCCATATGACTGATTACCATTATGACTTCATCTTACTACTCACAAGCAGCTAAGCGTACCAACATTCTTACCAGTCACTAACTATGATGGTGAGCCTCTGTCTCGTGGCCTAGTGGCCACAAAACCACAGCATGCTTCTTATGGGCTTCCCAAATAGGTGGGCAGTAACTGAGAGCCACTAGGGGAGAGTCTACCAAAACTCCCATGGGCTCCTGCTCACCGTTTGTGCTGTACATCTGTTCCTCAAACTCTGCCGGACCGATTCTTTGTAACGTAGTTTATCTCCCTTGCGTCATTGTTTTATAACTAGTGTAAACTGTACCTCACACGAGGTATGCAGCATAGTGATGCAGACCTTCATTACCTCATATGAGGTATGCAGCTGGGCAAGGGTTAATAGCCATAATTATTGATATCAAGAGACTCTAGGGTTGCTGCTTGTCAATGCACTCTGGTTCTAGGTTGCTGAAGGAGTTGTCATCCATATTCTAGGCGATGACTCAATGTCTTCCTTTCTCTCTGATGGGTTAAAAGGGAACACTATCTTGACAATTATCAGGATTTCCTGATTACTCCCAATTAAATATTATGACTTGAGTTAACTACTGTGCTGCACTGAATGTGACATTTGACTGCAACTGTGAACATCGTCACTGGTCCTGGTCTAACCATGAACCAAACACCAGGGCCCCTGCCAGTCTCTTGGTCAGTGTGTAACTCTGCCTGCAGAGTCTGCCCTACCATCTTCCAATTTGCTGAATTTTTTTGGGGGAAGGGGGGGTGGGCAATATCCAAGGTTGGTGGGGCATGATTTATTCTTGATAACTCATGATGATTGTATTCACCGCAAGAGAGATTATTCACATAATGGGCCAGACATAGCCTTCGTTAATCTCGCTTCGCTTTCAAAGCCTCCAACATGCTTGCATGCGTGGTCCTTGGTCACCTAATGGCGGCTCTGCCCGCTGCTCGATTTCTGGGAACTTTCCCATTCAGTCCTTTATCCCTGAGGTCACCCTCAATGACTTCATTTCAGGTCTTTTTCGGTCTATCTCTCGCAACCCTACCCCTAACGTTGATATTTCTCACTTTCTGCATCCAATTATCATCCCCCAACCTCTCCACATGCCCAAACCATTTCAATCTACCCTTCCTCATCAAAACACCAATACTCTCAAGTTCCATCCTATCTCTCAACTATTCCGTTGAAAACCTAGCCCTCCACCCCCCCGGGTTTCACAATCAGGGACGCACTGCACATCCACCTAATAGTTGTCATTTCTGTACGTTTGAGCTTGCGAATTTCCTCTTCAATTATTGCCCAGTCACACTACCATACAGCATTACACTCCTAACACATGAAACATAAAAAGATCCCTTAGCAGGGAGGGTGAGCCCTCTCAGTATCAGGAGAGCCAATAGTTTCCTAAACTTCATCAGAGATCTCTTCAATATATATATATATATATATATATATATATATATATATATATATATATATATATATATATATATATATATATATATATATATATATATATATATATATATATTTACCAAGTAAGACATCTGCAGGCGATCTTGGACATCGCAACTTGCAGAACAGTAGTAAAATTAATGCAGTAAACACTCTCAACATAATTCAGATTTTCGGCCCACCTGAGGCCATCATCAGGAATTACAATTGTTCTATTACAGTCAGCTCAGACTTTATGAATGTAACAGAACTTTATTGAACCATAAAACAAAAACAAGTAATAAACAAGTAAAAAAGCAAGTTAAATCAACCCTCCTCCCAGTATAAAAGCTCAAACAGAAATGCCAAGAATCACTTAGAGAAGACCCAAAGAAAACTACTCAAACCCCCTACTTGTTTACAAATTTACATGTCCTAGTTGTAAGCTGGGTATATTGGATGTACATGTCGTTCATTCAAAATAAGAATATCTGAACATATGGGAAAGAGCTACAGGACAGGGCAATATTTACATCAGATGGCTTTTTCAGCTAGTAGAGAGCATTCATTAACCCATGACCACCCGTTCTCTTACAATGATTTTCTGATAGTAGCTAAATTCAGTAATTCGGCTGATGCTTTACTAGGAGAAAAATTACTAATAGAAAAGCATAGACCTGAAATCAATGAAGCAAATAGTACTTAATGGTCTGTTCGAATCTATAGGTGGGTTTGGTTTGTTTGCTTCAGTTTGGGAGGGATTGGAGTTTAGTGTTCGAACAGACGAATGATGTTTCAGTGGGGGGTTTGAGTAGTTTTCTTTGGGTCTTCTCTGAGTGATTCTTTTCCACGAATTCCTTGACTGAGCCAATCTTTGCCACGTTTTCCCTGCAAATTTCTCTATCTCATCTCTCCACCTCCTTTCTGGCCTTTTTCTGCTACGCTTACATTCTCCTGGTGCTTGCTCCATCGGTTATCTCTTATTCTTGCTATATGGCCTGCCCACCTCCATTTCTGTTCTTTTATAACTTCTATAATATCTTTGACTTTAGTCTGCTCTCTCACCCATATTGATCTTTTCCTGTCTCTTAAAGATATTCCCAACACTGACCTATACATTGCTCTCTGAAACGGATTAATTTATTTCCCATTGATTTTGTCAGTTTCCAGGTCTCACAACCATACGTCATAGCTGGAATTACACATTCGTTATATTCTTTTCGTTTCATACAAACTGGCAAGCTACTTTTCATAATGTCTCTATGCTTACCGAACTCTTTCCATCCATCTGTAATCCGTCTTTGTATTTCGCTATCATGGTCTATCTTTAATTTTAGTATTTGTCCCAAGTAGTTGTACTCCTCAACTTCTTCAAGAATTCATCGCTTATTCTGATGACGCTCTTTGGTGTTTGTGGATTAAAACATTACTTTAGTTTTACTCCAGTTCATCTTCAGTTCTACTTTCAGACTTTCTCTGTACAGGTCATTTAACATTTCTTGCAATGCCTCCGCTGTTTCTGAGGTTAGGATAATGACATCTGCAAATCTTAAATGGTTTAGCTTTTCTCCATCAATGTTCACCACTTTGTTTTCCCAGTCTAGCTTTCTGAAAATACTTTCTAGGCATGTTGTAAATAATTTTGATGAAATTGTATCTCCCTGACGCACGCCCTTCTCAATCTTAATTTTTTTCCTAGTCCTTATATTCCCTCTTGATATATGTTTTCGAGCAGGTTTACAATGTTCTCATTCACTCCTTGTTCTCGCAATGAATTTATAATTGCTGTGTGCTCCACTGAATCAAAAGCCTTTTCGTAATCAACAAAACCTACGCACAGTGGTTTATTATATTCTGTAGTTTTCTCAATTAGCTGATTCATTGTATGTAGATGATCTATCTATCTATCTATCTATTGCCAGACGCCTCAATCCCGTTTGGGGTGGCCATAAACAAATCGCCTCCAAGTCGCCCTGTCCCCCGCCATTCCACCGCCTTGCTCCCAACTCACACCCCCCTCTCTCATATACCTCTCCACCCCATCCCTCCATCTCTTCCTCGGCCTCCCCCTCCCTCTTCCCCCCTCCACCTTACTCACATACACTGTCTTCGTCAGTCTTTCACCCTCCATCCTCTCCATATGGCAAAACCACCTCAGTGTGTTCCTCATAACGCTTCCTATCACATCCACATCCACACCACAACGCTCCTAAATATCCTCATTCGTCAGCCCGTCTCTTCATGTGACTCCACAGGCTCCTCTTAAATAACTCATTTCCACTGCTCTCACTCTTGACTTGTGTCCTTCCAACAACGTCCAAGCTTCACTTCCATACGTTAGAGTTGGTATCACAATACTGTCATGTAGTAACTTTTTCACTTCCATGCTCACTTCCCTGTTTCTTATCACTGCTTTCAAAGAACCAGCAACCATTCTTCCCTGCTGTACCCTTTCAAGCACTTCACTCTCCAAACCTCCATCCTTACTCATCACACTACCCAAGTACTTAAATGTACTCACATTTTCCAATTCCTCACCATCCAACCTCGCTGTACATTCACTGACTTTACCCCTCTCAAAGACCATCACTTTACTCTTCCCTACATTCACCTTTAGAATCCGTTTCTTACACACTCTCCCAAACTCATCCACCAAGCCTTGTAGCTCCCCTTCATCTTCACTCAACAACACAGTGTCATCTGGAAACAACAATACAGGGAGTTTCCAAACACTATCCTCTCTCACCAGGGCCACTCCAACATCCAATACCCTACCTTGTACCTCTCTTATTACCCCATCTATGTACAGATTGAACAGACATGGAGACATGACACATCCCTGTTTCAATCCAACTTTCAAAGAGAAAAATTCACTTAGTTCACCATCCACACGCACTGCAGCCTTCGCACCATGGTACATACTCTTCACAGCATTCAACAACTTCCCATCTACTCCATATATTCTTAACACTTTCCACAATCCTTGTCTATCCACCCTGTCATATGCTTTCTCCAAATCCATGAAAGCCGCATACAACTTCTTTCCCTTCTCTAGAAACTTTTCCACTAAAGATCGAAGAATGAATAACTGATCTACACAACCTCTTCTCTTCCTAAAGCCTCCCTGTTCTTCTCCAACTATTTTCTCTTTTTTTTCTCTAACTCTGTCAATAAGTATCCTACCATACACTTTTCCTATTATACTAAGAAAATAAATGCCCCTATGATTAGAACACACTTCTTTTTCCCCTTTTCCTTTGTACAAGGGAATAATTATATCTGTCTTCCAATCCTCCGGGACTCTACCTTCCTCCCAGGCCAATCTGCACATCTTCCACATCCATTCTACTACTATCTCTCCCCCATGCTTCAGCATTTCACCACACACTCCATCAATTCCTGGGGCTTTCCCCGATTTAACCCGTCATGTCCCGAGGTTTTCCGCGCCTCCAACATCCCCCAGTCCCGAGGTATTTTTGAAATTTTTTTTTTTGGCTAAAACCTCCGCTTTTGGTGAGAAACATCGAAAATTCGTAGAGAAATCACTCACCTGAGGTTTAAAATACTCAATCCAGGTAGGAGTTCCTCCTTACCTGACTGGGTTTTCTAACATCTGGCACCAAAGAAAACGAGTTCTATGGGAGGGTAACTATTTTACCCACCCATAAATGGTATTTATTTATTTGCTTGGTACGAATTTATATGTAGTATGAGAGTATATTGGTTTTCAAGCAGTAATATAGGCATTATAAGCATTGTTTCACTCACTAACTAATCACCATTCATGACCTTTTTCTCCCACATTACCTGATCATCATTTCTGACTGTTTCTTCCTCTAATGCTATGTAAACCTTGTCCTCCACATTGTCATCGATTGGGGAGTCACTCTGGCCCTGAATGTCTTTATTGGCCAGGTCACAAGTAACAGGTGAATTGCCGAGACAATGGCGTGAGGGGGGGAGGGGGGAGGTTATGCGGTGTAAGGCATTGTCCCTGCTTGGCATCTTGTAGAGGAATAGAGGAAAGTGTCCCATGTATACATACGAAAAATCACGTGCGAAAATTGAAAATTGTGCAAATTAGGGACCTTGCAATTGCATGACGTACCGGTACGTCGTCGAGACTGGCAAATGCAAATCGTTGCAACGTATCCATACGTCGACGGGACGGGGCGGGTTAACTTTCTTCATTGCTTTCACAACTTCTATCCTACTGATTTCTTCCTGTCTTCTCACCTCCCTCCTTCTCCCAGCCATTCCCCAGCCACTTATACTCGCATTACTTCCATCCTGTATGTTCAACAATTCCTTAAAGTGTTCTCTCCATCTTCTCACTTTTTCTCCCTTCTCCACTAGTAATCTACCATTTTTATCTTTCACTCCTCTGCTAACTTCACTTCCACCCTGTCTTACTCTTTTCACCTCTTTCCAGAACATTTTCTTACAGTCCCTCCACTTTACACTCAAATTCCTTCCAAATACCCTCTTCGGAATCCTGCCTGTTCACGAGGTTGGTTTTCCTCCAAAATTGTTGTTATTCTGTTCGTAAGGACTTTAGTGAAGAGTTTGTGAATGACTGACAATAAGCTAATGGGTCGATAGTTACTAAGATCTTTTGAGTCACCTATTTTGTAGAGTAAAATAACTATTGCATTACACCATGTTCTGGGAATTTTCTTCTGGTTTATACAGTAGGTAAATAAGTGAGCAAGCCTATTTTGTACTTCTACTCCGTCTTCCAACAGTAACTCTGTTACTATTCCATCTTCTCCTGGAGCCTTCCCTCTTTTCATATTTTTAAGACAAATTTTTACTTTGTCTGGTTTTATCTCAGTTTTTTCACTTGTGTCAACTGAAAAGTTAGCTATTGGTACTACTGTCTTTGATGCATACAGTTCTTTGTAAAATTCTTCAACTCTCTTCACCATCTTATCTCTGCATTTAATTATTTCACCGTTTTTTTCTTTCAGTGATGTCATTTGTTGCTTTCCTAGTGCCAATTTACTTCGAACCAGTTTCAGACTTTTTCCATTTTTGATGGTTTCTTTAATCTGATCCATGTTTCTCATTCTTTTTCCTTCTCTTTGTCTTTTGTTGATAAGCTTATTTAATTCTGCTCTTTCTATATTGTCTTTCTTTGTCGTTACTTTCCTTTCCTTTCGTTTTTTCATAAGCTCGAGTGTCTTTTCTGAATATTCCTTAGCTTTGGTTGTATTAGGTTTTCCTACTACCTCTGCTGATTCTCTTAGCACTTTTGTTAGTCTGTCATTCAGCTCATCAGTGTTACAATTAGCATTACTTAGAGCTTGAAATCTGTTCCTTATTTCCAACTGAAAGGCTGCTTTGTTTTCGTCTACTATTATTGGGCATATCTTTTTATCTTTAATCATCTTCTTTCTTTCACTGCAGAAATTAATTCTGGCTGTGCAACCCACCATTCTATGATCACTACCCATATTTACTTTGTTGATAACTGTGACATTTGTGATCGTGTTATTCTTATCTGCTATAATGAAATCGATTTCATTCTTTGTTTCTCCATATGGGCTTCTCCAGGTCCACTTTCTCCTTGTTCTTTTGTGGAAGAATGTGTTCATTATTCTCATGTTAAACATTACAGCAAAATTTACCGGCATTTCTCCTCTTTCATTCCTTTCTCCCACTCCAAATTTTCCCATACATGCTTCTCCATTTTTCGACTTCTCAACTTTTGCATTGAAGTCTCCCATGAGTATAGTATATGTTGTCTTTCCTTCTTCCATAATCTGGGAGATATCATCATAGAATGTTTCTATTTCTTCATCTGGGCTCTGAGAAGTTGGTGCATATACTTGTATGACTTTCGTCGTATATTTTTTGCACAGTCTAATGACAACAAACGCTGCTCTGTCAGATACATTGCTGAATTTAACAATGTTGTCTGCAAGATTTCTGTTAATTAGAAATCCTACACCACTAACTCTTTCATTTTCCCTTCCTCTGCAGTTAAATAGGTGGTTGCTGTCTTCGATTAGAATCACTTTTTCTTCTTTTCTGTGGCTCTCACACAAACCTACAATATCCCAACTAATTTTTTCAAGTTCAGTCATTAGGTTATCAAGTTTGTAATCTTCTGCGAGGCTTCTTACATTGTATGCATAGATCTTCATTGATTTCAGTTTGTTTAACATCCAAGAGTGCTAATTTTCCAACACTGCCTACTCACTTTTAGTGGGACACTGCCCGTAAGCACAGATGGCAGTGCGGCTGGACCTTTAGTAGACGATGATCCAACAGGAACGCCTGTCAAATCATTTGCAATAGAACTCGTGTTTGGTTGGGAGGATTGTGGCAAATAGTCTCACATCCCTGCCACATAGTTTCTGGTGAGATGTAATTTTTTTGCCACCTTATTTGTTATATTCGGTGGAGCCCTATATATCTACAGGGGGTCTCATGGGCCGCGCTGTCTAAGATGGTACCTTGTATATCTACAAGGCCTTCCCCTATCTGCCACCCAGGGATGCGCCAGGTGTATATATATATATATATATATATATACGAGGAAGAATGAACCAGTGGCTGGGCCTGCAAAACAGTTCCTTCCAAGAAAAAAACAAAAACAATACAAAAGAGAGCCAAATTCAAGATCCGTTTATTTTGAGATGCCTGGACACACTGCTTTTGAAAGACTGGAGATCATAGGAAGTAGGAACTACAGACAGAGGGAGACAGTTTCAGAGTTGACCTGTTGCATAAATGTAGGACTGGGAGTAACGGTTAACTCTTGCATTAGAGAGTTGAACAGAAAAGGGATGAGAGTTTGTTTCTAGACAGGCGCTACATACCCGTCGTAGCTGTGTAGGGATGCAAGGATACAGATCAGAGAGGCAGTGCCCATTAAAGAAACGATACAAAAGAGATAAAGAGGCAACAGCATGGCGAAGAGACAGGTTGAAGGGAGCCAGTAAGATGAGGAGAGTTGATGAGACGAAGAGCCTTTGACTCCACCCTATTGAGATGTGTGTGGGGAGCCTCCACGCACATGACAGTTGTACTCTAAACAAAAGTAAATACAACCCGTGTTTAAAGTCAACAACCGTGTAGGGTGAAGAAGGCACAGAGTCGTCTTAGCACATCTAATCTCTTGGAAGCAGACTTTACAAGAGATGCAATATGATCTTTCCAAGACAAGTCTCGAGTGAATGAAACCCCAAGCATGTTCAAGGATGATGCAAGATTGAACCGGATATTATTTAATATCAGTGGGTACTCCAGTGGAAGATTTTGACTGGTTGATGGGAATAAAAACTAAGTCTTTGATGCATTAAAAACAAGATTATTTTTACCCCAGGCAGACATTAGGTGTGTCATAGCCTCATCCCTTGTTTGTTGAATGTCAAGTGCAATGGCGAAGCTTTCGCCAAAGTCCCGAAAGGAGGATGACCAGGAGTCTGAAAGGTAGGTGAGAAGATTAGTGAAGCGTCCCTATCGGAACCCATACTGATGATCAGAAAAAAGGTTGTGACAGAAAAGATGCCTTAAAATTTTTCTGTTAAGAACAAACTAAAAAACTACTGAGACACAGGATGTTGAAGCAACTGGACTATAGTTAGAAGGTTGGGAATGGTTACCCCTCTTTGTGACTGGGTGAATGAGAGCAAACTTCCAGCAAGAAGGAAAGGTACAAGTTGAAAGACAAAGGTGAAAGAGTTTACTTAGGCTGGGTGTAAGCACAGAAGCACAGTTCTTGAAGACAACAGGAGGGACTTCATCAGGCCCATATGCCTTGTTAGTATTGTGACCAGTGATGGCAGAAAATACATCAGCTGAAGAAATTTTAATGTCAGCCATGAGGAAGTCAGAGGGGAAAGTGATGGAGGAACAGCACTGGAATCGTCTAAAGTGGAATTGGAGGAGAAAGTCTGAGCGAAGAGATCTGCTTTATCAGTAGACGAAATAGCTACAAAGCCATCATAGTAGAAAAGAGGAGAGAAGGATGATGAGTTAAAGTCGTTAGAAAGGTTTTTGGCAAGGTGCCAGAAGGAGCGGGAAAAATCGAGTTGGAGAGTTGGGAGCATTTAGTAAGGATGAAATTATTTTTAGCAGGCGAAGAACAGACTTAGCACGATTCCGGGAAGAAACATAAAAAAGATGTGATTCAGGGGTGGGTTGGCTCCAGTACCTTTTATAGGCCCTCTCCTTGTTGCGGACAGGATTAGAACAAGCGTGATTAAACCAAGGCTTTCTTGCATTAGTCAAAGGATATGAGAAAGGAATGTATGCTTCCATGCCCGAGAGAATAAGATCCGTAATGCGCAAGGCACACTCAGATAGCTCACGGCCATGGAAGCAATAATCATTCCAGGGAAAATCAAAGAAGTACTGCCTGAGGGCCTCCCAATCCACAGCTCCAAAGTGCCACAGATGACGTTTCTTTGGAGGGTCCACAGGCCATACCGGAGCGATAGGACAGGTTAAGGTAATAAGGTTATGATCAGAGGAGCCCAACAGGGAAAAAAGATTAACAGTGTAAGCAGAAGGATTAGTTGTAAGGAAGAGGTCAAGTATGTTGGCGCTCTCTCCAAGGTGGTCAGGGATATGGGTACGGTGCTGTACAAGCTGCACTAGGACATTAAGGGTAGAAAGATGTAGGTTTGTTCACCAGGTGGATCCGTGAAAGGAGAGGAGAACCAAAAGTGGTGGTGATCATTGAAATATCCTAGAATGGAGATTTCAGAGAAAGGAAAAATGGATAGAATGTGTTCCATCACAGAAATAAGATAGTCAAAGAATTTTTGATAGTAGAATTAGATCAGTAATCAGTGCACATATATTCAATCAGAGAATGACAGAAGAGCCGAAGCCAGAGTAGAGAATTCAGAAGAATCAAGTTCAGGAACACGAGAGCAAGATAAATCGTTGCGTACATATACACAACTGCCAGCTTTGGCTTTGAAATGAGTATAGAGAAAGTAGAAGGATACAGAAAAGGGTTTGCTGTCAGTTGCCTCAGACAGCAGTCTCGGTTAAGGAGACAAGGTGAGGTTTAGAGGAGAGGTGGTGTTCAACAGCCGCGAATGTTGCAGAAATGAAGAAGTGAGTCAGTATATGTATACTGTATATGAAGCCCCTGTGGCACAGTGGTAGAGTGTGCATCTTTCACGATGGTGGACGCTGGTTCGCCTCCCAGCAGAGCTGTAAAAACTTTGTGAAGCATTGACCGAGCCATTTACTGCTTTAGCGGACTTTAGAGGTGCTGTGGTTGAACCAATGTCGCACACTATAGTTGCGGCGTGCGATTCTGAGGTACTGGCAACCTGCCATTCGAAAGTGCGTCTGATTTCACATATAATATGAGACGTGTGTGATTCGTGTATAATATGTTCGTGTATAATAATATTCATGTATAATATATTCCTGCATAATAATATGATTCATGTATACTATGATACGAAATCTGACACACTTTTGAATGTTAGGTTGCCAGAGTACGATAATGACAATATCAGAGTCGTGCGCCGCGACTATGGTATGCTTGCACCAAGTCAGTTTAAGGCAGGCCAATTACACTTGGTTCACAGACTACACACACATCCAAAGTCACTCCAACATTACAGTTACACTCACAAGCACTTCTCACCTTACACAGTCAGTCTCTACCAGACAGCCTAAGCCACTGGCTATATCGTCCCTGCTTCTGTAGAGATAGGCCGGTCCTGCAGTGGACTTTCGAACGGCTGATAGTGATTATCTATATCTATCTATCTATCTATCTATCTATCTATATATATATATATATATATATATATATATATATATATATATATATGGGAATTACCAAGAATAAAACAAGAAAATACACCACCCAAATAACTGCATTCAGCTTCGGTGAAATCCCCTTGGACTGGAGCAGTTAAAGATGATGGGTTATTCGTTACTGTAGAAACCTTTTGGCAGATGTGGAAAGGAGGGAAAAGCCACTGGTTTACAGAGGTGAAATTATTCTCAAACAGATTCGTCTTATTTAGGGAACTTTAAAGTTCCCTGCAAAAACAAAATTCAAAACTAGTCAGGAATAAAGCTCATCTCTCTTCATCTACAGTATGTCTTCTTCTATGTTATGTTATAAGCATTAAAGCCGAGCCAACATTTCAGACTGGTGTACACAGAAGCAACAATGAACGAAGTGTTCCGGTTTCGAGGAGCTGCACCCTTGACTGTACCCCACAAAGCAATCAGAGACACGATGCTTCAGGTCAGCACCATTTAGCATACAGTAAAAGCTTGCTATTTGTTACTGACATGTTCCAAAATACAGTACTGCATTTTTTTCATACAACTGGTACTGTAACTTGGGGGAACTGACAAATCACCTATACATTAACAAGGGAACTTTAATAGACAATTTTTTTTTAATACAACACTTTGGAGAAATAAATATATAAATTGAAATAAAAGAGGATAGATAAATAAAAACGCTGACATATTAACCAGGGCTTTCTGTATTGAGCGAATGACCAAGTACACAGTGATATGAGGCTATACCTATCAGAAATCTCACCGTACCATCATCATCATCATCATTATCATAATGTAATCCTGCTAATAAGTACGGCAACCGTACAGTACTTCATCCTTGTGTGCAATAAGAGCGATGATGATAAATAGGGGGAGGGGGTAGGGTTCACAAACAAGGGTAAGAAAACCTAAAAGTGCATGCATCATCACAGTTTCAAGTGAAATATGCCACAGATCCTTTCACTCATTATTTTTGCTTCAAAAGTCTCAGCTCCTCCTCACAGCCAAACTAAAAGCTTCAGAGATGTGTATGAAGAAAAAAAGATAAATACAGTACTGTAACCTGTAAATGCTGTCAATATACTGATCCAGTAATTGAAAGCTTTGAAAATTACACTGGCATGCATCAGTCCTTTCTTGCCACAGTGACACTTAGGGATAATGTAATGTACAGTACTGTATGTTTAATTACGTATTCTATTATCTGCTGTACCGCATACATACATTGCTTGCCCAAATCTTGTTAAATCTACTAGATAAGTACAAGACCTAGCTCTGGCGACATTTACAATGTACGTGAATGCTGGTTGTATGTATTTTCATATACTGTACTATCACCCTGTTGGTTTATGTTATTACACAATGTACACTGACTCTGACACAAACATAGCCAAATAAAAGCACTGCTGTCAGCCACAAACACCTCCTCCTGATTTGTACTTGGCCCACGTGGGGAATAGTTAATTTTATTTCTAACTCTATTTCTGGCATACTTGTTCTTGAAGTGGATTTCATAAGGACTGATACAGACACTGATACAAAATGCTTCTACTGGGATTCTGTGGTAATAAGTTTACCTGTTGCTACAGGTATACATCATCACACGTATGGGATGAGTTCCAAAATATCACTACTGCTTCCAAACAACTTGTTCTGAAATTTGGGAGATGGGAAAATAAGTGTTATAGATGGAGATCAGTCTCTAATAAGTTTTCTGTGTTTAATGTGAAGTTAGTATCAACATAAGAAAAACAAATATTTATAATGAGGACTTGTTATACAGATATGTTAAAGTTACAGAGAAAAATCAACAGGTTTACATGGACTTCTAATAATGGCTATGTTAAATTGTCAGGGTCATCGAGTGCCGGCTGAGACCACAGTGATGATCAACTTATACAGCGTGCACATGGATCAAGACTACTGGGGTGACCCTCTTGTATTCCGACCTGAGCGCTTTATCAACGCTGATGGATCACTTCGTAAGGAAGAGCGACTCATTCCATTTGGCAAAGGTGAGGTTTTACTATCAGCGCTGGAAACGGATACCTTCTTGTGGTGGCACCAACATAACTGGGCAACTCCGCTATCCAGTTGTACAGATCATCCCACAGCTCCCTTCCCGTCCATCGAAATGAGGATAATGGTTACCCATGGACAACCTCAGCCTGCTGTTCACTGGGTTCACATCTACAGCAGTCTGGGGCTACAACAATAACACTGTATTGTAGCAGTTAAAAGTTTGCCCACATTTCCCTGCCACCTGTTGCAGTGGAAGGTGTCACAAGTGATATTATTAAGTGACAGCACAATGGTATGAAGAAAACAACAAAAAGTATGAGAAAAGAATGGTACTCTGACATTCAGTAAGGAATATGAAAAGAAGAACACACTGCTGTCAGGAGACTGTAGATAAACCTTTGCTCATGACAATACTGTACATTTAAGCATCCAGTACCTAATACTTTTGGTGTGATTCATCTCGTGTTATGAGACATCGTACCAGCTGTGACTAAATCTCCTCTATCATCGTTCTTTTTTTTTTTTTTTTTTTTTTTAATAACAGAACAGAGGAAGGAAAAACAAATGAATAGAAAAAATAATCCATACACCAGATTACTGGCATCCTCTGTTAATAAAATATCTGTAACAGTTAGACGTGAACAGCTGTAGGTTGCAGTTTGGAGGGAAACAACTCTGGGGAAGCGAGTTCCAAAGAGATGCAGTACGGGGAATGAAAGAATTCTGATAGGCATAAGTTCTGCAATATGGCTGAGTGACATTCAAGTCATGAGCGCTACCAGGTGCCCGTGTAGCACGAGGGAAAGCATGGAGAGGTGGCAACAAAGGACGCAACTTCGTCTGAGCATTTGCCATAAATATATCTGTAAAATAAAGCAAGGGAGGCAACATTCCTTCTTACTTGTAGGGGAGGTAGTTTATTTGTAATGGCAGGGTTGTTATTAATTCTAACAGCCTTGTTCTAAATTTTGTCTAGTTGTTTTAATGCAACCTCTCCACATCCATTCCACAAGGGTTAGCAATATTCAAGCTGGGAGCGCACATGACTCTTGTAAATTATAGTTAGCTGCTCGTCAAAGAAGTTACGGACTCTGTACATTAATCCAAGTTTCTTTGAGGTGGTTTTAGCAAGTGATCTTACATGAGAGGTCCAGCTGAGGGCACTGTTAAGTGAGACGCCGAGAATTTCAATACTTTTGGAGATGGGAATATTAGTAGTACTGAAGGTAATATACGAATCTAGCAATATCTGTCTATTAGTAAATTGTATATGTTTAGTTTTACTAGTATTAAATGAGACAAGGTTGTTTTGTCCCCATTCACTGATCGTTGATAGGTCTTGATTTATGGAGATGGCTGTACTTAGTTGAGAGGTAGAGATATTAGACTTTGTAAATGGATGTCTGAGTGTGAATGAACTATGTAGTGTTGAGTCATCTGCATATGAGTGAATAGGATTGTGGGTGACAGATAAGAGATCATTAATATGAACCAGGAACAGGGTTGGGGCTAGAAGTGATCCCTGCGGCACGCCCGCGTTAATTGAGTGGAAATTGGAATATTCATCATCTACTTTTACTCTTATATTCCTGTCACTGAGATAGGAGGAGATCAAAGGAACAAAAGACTTTAGTTCATAGCAAGGGAGTTTGGACAACAGGGAACGATGCCATACTCTATCGAAAGCTTTAGAAATATCAAGGGCTACTGCATGAGTTTCTCCATGTAGGTCAATTGATTGATGGATGGTATGAGTTAGAAGATTGAGTATGTCAATGGTGGATCTTTCGTGGCGAAAACCATATTGTCTATCACTAATTAAGTTGTTGGATTCAAGATGTTTAACAATGTGCTTATTAATTAAAGTTTCAAATACCTTACCAAGATAAGATGTGACTGCTATTGGTCTGTAATCAGAGGGGTCAGAGGAGCTTCCTTTCTTCGGAATTGGGTGGATATTGGCTTCTTTCCATGAATTTAGGAATGAGGAAGTAAGTATGCATAGTTTGAATAATGTAGCTAGAACAGAGGCAAGTTCAGGGGAACACTTTTTCAAAACAATTGGCGGAATCCATCTGGTCCTGGAGCTTTGTTGGTGGGTTAATTGTCTAGGATGGATTTTATGTATCTTGTCTGTATTTGAAGTGGAACATTTTCGGGAGAGTCAAGTCCTAGTACTGGGATGTTCTGGCTGGCATCGTCTATGGTAGAATTTTTGGGAAACGTACTGGCAAAATATCTGCTTTCGCACGTGGGATTTTGTAATGTTGCCATCTGAAGATTTCAGTGGGGGAATGGATGATGATTTGTTAAAGTTATTATTGAAAGAAGTAAAAGTTGACCAGAATATTCTATTGTCATTAGGGTCGTTAAGTAGTTTTGATGCTTGCTTTTGAAGAAAGTTTGCTTTAGCTAGATTTGTTACAGCTTTTGCATGATTTTTAGCAATTTTAAATTGAGAATGTGATTCAGATGTTTTTGATTTTAAGAGTCATATGCTAATGACTCCTGGGCTGTTGCTCTGGCGCAGTTGCCATCAAACCATTTTGGAGAGTTCGATCTTTTAATGAACTGTTGACTTGGTATGAATAAATCCATACCAGCTAGTATTAAGTCGCAAATGTGGGACTGGGTAGAATTGGGATCACTAGAGAAGAAAGACTGCCATGGAATGTCAGCAAGATAATTTCTAAATCCATCCCAGTTTGCCTTATCAAAGTGCCATCGGGTCACTCTAACAGGTTCAGAACGGGGAGTTGTTGGAGGTATAACTAATTAGGCTTTGATGAGATTGTGGTCAGAGGATCCAAGTGGTGACAGTACCTCTGTCGTGTATTGATCTGAATTATTTGTTATGAATAAATCCAAGAGATGGGCATTATGATCAGGATTATCAGGTATTCTAGTTGGTTGCTTTACTAGCTAGGTGAGATTAAACGATTCTGCAAACAGCTCTCACTCTAGACCAGCGTCATCAGTCCTGGCAAAATCGTGCCCAAAAGAGGACCCAAAGACCTACGGTTGTGTTTTGAATGGCATTAGGATCCTTTGTGAACACCTCTTCCCTATCTCTCAAATGATTTTGATGCAAACTGTGTTGATATTAAAAAGGAATAAATTATATACGGGATTACGAATAAAGAAGGTGCTGTGGACTCCTAAACTACTTAATATTCAGGCCTAGAACCTATTCTTAGTCCCTCTCGAAGAATATTTTTACAATGTCAAAATCAATTACAGTATGTTGAGATTTCTGGACATACTGGATTTGAAAGACTGGAAGTCACAGATAGTTAGAAGGATAAACTGAAAAAGGATGTGTATAGTTACCAATCATATACATAAAAGACTGAAACCATCAGCTGGCTCCAGCATCTACTTTGTTCCCAGCATCAACAGTACAGTCTGCTTTACAGCACTCAGTTATTTTATCTTGACTACCATGGTTATTGACTCACTATTTCGCAGCCTCTTCTTTGATAAACCACTGCCAAGTTTCTCTGGTTCATCTCCATGTAATCCAGTATTCTTGATAATATTTAATTCGCTTTTTTTCATGAATCAGTTTCATACTAAAACCTGTAATCTGGTGTAAGGATTATTTTTTACTTAATTTATTTTTCCTTCTTCTATTCATGTTATGTAACAAAAAAAATCATTCATTATATAAATATTCTTCTTTCTGAAATTCTTATCTTTAAGAGCTCTGTGTTACTTATAACAAGAAAAATCAAGTCATAGTTCCTTGTAAAGCCAGCTTTAACCATTAGTTTAACACAGTAACAATGGCCTGCCAAATCATACCAGGGAACCCAACACCCAAGACCAGGCAAAACTCCTCCCATTCATAAGTTCCACTAAAGAAATACATACACACTGTATTTCACAGGTTATATAAACCTCTGTTGGCATCCGTTTTTCGAAAGAGTCCTTGTTTGTACTTTCATTTTCACTCCTGCAGCTACGTACCAAACATTTCAAAGTCAAACTTGAAATAAACATTGAAGTGAAAAATATGTGAAACAACATGATTTTTGACAATGATTTACTGACATGGACACTTATCAGAAAAATTAATTAGGATCTTTTATAAATACAGGTTCAGGTCATCAAACAACTGGTATAGTGTGTTTGTTTTAACCTGACAAAGATCATTAACTTCTTTCAGACTGGATGATGGCCAAATGAAGTCAGATTGGAAAGTCATTATGGCTAGTAACCAAGGAGATTCATTCCATCCTGATAACCCAGGCTCATCAAATTTCATGCAACCATGACTTGTTTTTCATGTTGTAGGAATGGTCCAAGTCCATTACTTTAAAACAAACTTACTGCAGTATACAGAAATCAATCTTAACCCTTAGGTCGGAGGGTGTGCCTAGGGGAATCGCTGGCTCGCATGACGACCTTCCTGCTCTTCACAGCCCTTCTACAGCACCTCAGATTCAAGCTGGATCCTGCTATCCCTGTACATGATACTGAAGGCAAGGGTGGCTTCACCCTGGGGCCACCTGAGTACAAAGTCTATGTTGACGCCAGGTTCTAGGCCCGTATTCTCACCATTTAAGGAGGCTCCTGATGGTGAAGAGAGATGCTTTCGAGCTGTGGCACCAATGTGACTGGGTGGCAGAGTTGTAATGTAACAAAGTAAATTTATTTTAGTACTGTACTCAAGTAGTTTAAGTGGGTATCAACTTTTTAAAAAGTACACATTTCTTGTACTATTTTTATTTTAATTAAGTATGGGTTTCAAATTGTCTACTCCATTTCATTTGAAAATACACTATAACGTAAAGTACTAGCTACATTAAGTAACAGAGTTTGACTGCATGGCCACTGACATATGACAGAACACAGAACAGTCCAAACATGGATGGTGATTAATCACAGTCAGCTCTTCATGTCTGATCCAATAGTGTGTGTGCGTGTGTGTGTGTGTGTGTGTGTGTGTGTGTGTGTGTTTACGGTCACCATGCTTCCTCCCCACAGTCATTCTCATCACGTGTCTCTCGCTTCATCATCATCATTCAAACCTCTTTTCCACTCTAAGAGTGGAATGAGGTAGGGTCCACAAGGCAAGAAAAGAGGATAACAAAAAGGAACACTAATTAACAGCATTTTCAGTGTAATGGGACACACACCCATTTATCTGCCATGCAAGCTCCTGGAATCCTAATTCTTTTTTTTTTTTTTTTTTTTTTTTATGCGAGGAAGAGGGAACCAAAGGCCATGAGCCCGCAGTAACAGTTCCCTCCAAGAGAAAAACAAAATACAATTGAGAGCCAAATTCAAGATCCGATCATTTTGAGATGCCTGGACACACTGCGTTTGAAAGACTGGAGATCATAGGCAGCAGGAAATACGGACAGAGGGAGACAGTTCCAGAGCTGACCGGTTGCATAAATGAAAGACTGGGAGTAACGGTTAACTCTTGCTTTAGAGAGTTGGACAGAAAAGGGATGAGAGTTTGCTGCCAGACGGGAGCTACGCGCCCGTCGTACAGGTGGAGGAATGCAAGCAGATAGTTCAGGGGAGCAGTGACCATTAAAGTAGCGATAGAAAAGAGATAAAGATGCAACAGTGCGGCGAAGAGACAGAGCTTGAAGGGAGTCAGTAAGAGGAGGAGAGTTAATGAGACGAAAAGCCTTTGACTCCACCCTATTGAGAAGAGCTGTATGTGGGGAGCCTCCCCACACATGAGAGTTGTACTCCACACAGGGGCGGATAAAACCCCTGTATAGAGTCAACAATTGTGCAGGGGTAAAGAAAGAGAGGAGTCGGCTTAGCACGCCCAATCTCTTGCAAGCAGATTTTACAAGAGATGTAATATGATCTTTCCAAGATAAGTCCCGAGTAAATGAAATCCCAAGCATGTTCAAGGATGATGCAGGATTAAGCTGAATATTATTAAACATTAGTGGGTATACCTGTGGAAGATTTTGTCGAGTTGATAGGTGTAAGAACTGAGTCTTAGATGTATCAAATACAACCATATTATTTTTACCTCAGTCAGAGATACGAGCCAAGTCAGACATTAGGTGTGCCATAGCCTCATCCCTTGTTTGTTGAAGTAACTGTTGAGATGGGCGTTGCGGGAACCGAATGGAAAGGTGAAGGGTGGAGTCATCAGTGTGTGAGTGGATAGGGTTATATGTACAGCTTAGAAGATCATTGATGAATAAAAGGAAGAGAGTTGGTGATAGGACAGAGCCCTGAGAAACACCACAGTTGATAGATCTAGGAGAAGAACGATGGCCATCTACAACAGCGGCTATATAACGACCAGAAAGGAAGCTAGCGATGAAAGCACAGATAGAAGGATAGAAACCGTGGGAGGGCAGTTTGGAAAATAAAGATTTATGCCAGACTCGATCGAAAACCTTTGAGATGTCAAGTGCAATGGCAAAGCTTTCGCCAAAGTCCCGAAAGGAGGATGACCAGGAGTCTGAAGGTAGGTGAGAAGATCGCCAGTGGAGCATCCCTGACGGAACCCGTACTGACGATCGGAAAGAAGGTTGTGATAGGAAAGATGCCTTAAAATTTTTCTATTGAGAATTGACTCGAAAACTTTTGAAATACAGGACGTTAAAGCAATTGGACGATAGTTGGAGGGTTGGGAGTGGTCACCCTTCTTTGGGACTGGCTGAATGAGAGCAAACTTCCAGCAAGAAGGAAGGTACAAGTTGACAGACAAAGGCGAAAGAGTTTGCCTAGGCAGGGTGTAAGCACAGAAGCACAGTTCTTGAGAACAACAGGAGGGACCCCATCAGGCCCATATACCTTGTTAGTACTGAGGCCAGTGATGGCAGAAAATACATCAAATGAAGAAATTTTAATGTCAACCATGAGGAAGTCAGAGGGGGGAAGTGATGGAGGAACAGCACCGGAAACGTCTAAGGTGGAATTGGAGGAGAAAGTCCGTGCGAAGAGATCTGCTTTATCAGTAGAAGAAATAGCTACAGAACCATCAGAGTAGAAAAGAGGAGGGAAGGATGATGAGGTAAAGTTGTTAGAAAGATTTTTGGCAAGGTGCCAGAAGGAGCGGGAAGAATTCGAGTTGGAGAGTTGAGAGCATTTAGTATGGATGAAAATTTTTTTAGTAGAGCGAAGAACAGACTTAGCACGATTCCGGGCAGAAACGTAAAGATGATGTGATTCAGGGGTGGGTTGGCTCCGGTACCTTTTGTAGGCCCTCTCCTTGTTGCAGACAGCATTAGAACAAGCGTGATTAAACCAAGGCTTTCTTGCGTTAGTCAAAGGATATGAGAATGGAATGTATGCTTCTATGCCCGAGAGAATAACCTCCGTAATGCGCAAGGCACACTCAGATGGCTCCTGGCCATGGAAGCAATAATCTATCTATCTATCTATCTATTGCCAGACGCCTCAATCCCGTTTGGGGTGGCCACAAACAAATCGCCTCCAAGTCGCCCTGTCCCCCGCCATTTCACTGCCCTGCTCCCAACTCACACCCCCCTCTCTCATATACCTCTCCACCCCATCCCTTCATCTCATCCTCGGCCTTCCCCTCCCTCTTCCCCCCTCCACCTCACTCACATACACTCTCTTCGTCAGTCTTTCACCCTACATCCTCTCCACATGGCCAAACCACCTCAGTGTGTTCCTCAAAATGCTTCCTATCACATCCACATCAACACCACAACGCTCCTTTATATCCTCATTCGTCAGCCAGTCTCTTCATGTGACTCCACAGGCTCCTCTTAAATAACTCATTTCCACTGCTCTCATTCTTGACTTGTGTCCTTCCAACAACGTCCAAGCTTCACTTCTGTACGTTAGAGTTGGTATCACAATACTGTCATGTAGTAACTTTTTCACTTCCATGCTCACTTCCCTGTTTCTTATCACTGCTTTCAAAGAACCAGCAACCTTTCTTCCCTGCTGTACCCTTTCAAGCACTTCACCCACCAAACCTCCATCCTTACTCATCACGCTACCCAAGTACTTAAATGTACTCACATTTTCCAATTCCTCACCATCCAACCTCGCTGTACATTCACTGACTTCACCTCTCTCAAAGACCATCACTTTACTCTTCCCTACATTCACCTTTAGATTCCGTTTCTTACACACTCTCCCAAACTCATCCACCAAGCCTGCAGCTCCCCTACGTCTTCACTCAACAACACAGTATCATCTGCAAACAACAGCACAGGGAGCTTCCAAACACCACCCCCTTCCACCAGGGCCACTCCAACATCCACCACCCTACCCTGTACCTCTTTTATTACCCCATCCATGTACAGATTGAACAACCATGGAGACATGACACATCCCTTTTTCAACCCAACTTTCAAAGAGAAAAATTCACTTAGTTCACCATCTACACGCACTGCAGCCTTTGCACCATGGTACATACTCTTCACAGCATTCAACAACTTCCCATCTACTCCATATATTCTTAACACTTTCCACAATCCTTGTCTATCCTCCCTGTCATATGCTTTCTCCAAATCCATGAAAGCCGCATACAACTTCTTTCCCTTCTCTAGAAACTTTTCCACTAAAGATCTAAGAATGAATATCTGATGTACACAACCTCTTCCCTTCCTAAAGCCTCCTTGTTCTTCTCCAACTAATTTCTCTGTTCTTTCTCTAACTCTGTCAATAAGTATCCTACCATACACTTTTCCTATTATATTAAGAAGACAAATGCCCCTGTGATTACCACACACTTCTTTTTCCCCTTTTCCTTTGTACAAGGGAATAATTATACCTGACTTCCAATCCTCCGGGACTCTACCTTCCTCCCAGGCCAATCTGCACATCTTCCACATCCATTCTACTACTATCTCTCCCCCATGCTTCAGCATTTCACCACACACTCCATCAATTTCTTTGGCTTTCCCCGATTTAACTTTCTTCATTGCTTCCACAACTTCTATGCTACTGATTTCTTCCTGTCTTCTCACCTCCCTCCTTCTCCTAGCCATTCCCCAGCCACCTATACTCGCATTACTTCCATCCTCTACGTTCAACAATTCCTTAAAGTGTTCTCTCCATCTGCTCACTTTTTCTCCCTCCTCCTCTAGTATTCTACCATTTTTATCTTTCACTCCCCTGCTAACTTCACTTCCACCCTGTCTTACTCTTTTCACCTCTTTCCAGAACATTTTCTTACAGTCCCTCCACTTTACACTCAAAGCAATAATCATTCCAGGGAAAATCAAAGAAGTACTGCCTGAGGGCCTCCCAGTCCGCGGCTCCAAAATGCCACAGACAACGTTTCCCTGGAGGGTCCACAGGCCTTACCGGAGTGATAGGACAGGTTAAGGTAATAAGGTTGTGATCGGAGGAGCCCAGTTGAGAGAAAAGATTAACAGAGTAAGCAGAAGGATTAGTTGTGAGGAAGAGGTCAAGTATGTTGGAGCTCTCTCCAAGGCGGTCAGGGATACGGGTAGGGTGCTGTACAAGCTGCTCTAGGTCATTAAGGATAGAAAAGATGTAGGCTTGTTCACCAGGTGGATCCGTGAAAGGAGAGGAGAGCCAAAGGTGGTGGTGAACATTGAAATCTCCTAGAATGGAGATTTCAGAGAAAGAAGAAATGGATAGAATGTGTTCCATCGTAGAAGTAAGATAGTCGAAGAATTTTTGATAGTCAGTAGAATTAGGGGATAAGTAAACAGCACAGATATATTTAGTCAGAGAATGACAGGAAAGCCGAAGCCAGAGTGTAGAGAATTCAGAAGAATCGAGTTCAGGAACACGAGAGCAACATAAGCCGTTGCGTATATATACACAACAGCCACCTTTGGCTTTGAAATGAGTATAGAGAAAGTTGGAGGATACCTCACATGCATGACAAATGGCATTTAAAAAAATAAAAAACCTTAAGTGACTCACATTACTTATCAAAGTCAGTCCGACAACTCACTCCCATCACTTCACTTACCTCGACTCTATACCTCGTTTTTCCACAGCCTAATTCACCATATACTGTAGATCCAACATTTTCATGGTCTACCACATCTCCTGCCTTCAGACTCACTCACAGGTACCTGTTTCATCGCCCTACCTATATCTTTTCTCGACCTACCATACCATCTGAGCACACTTCCTTCAGCTCTACTGTCAAAATACTTCCTAACTCCATGTCTTTCACTAATCACATCTTGTACTCTGTAACTTACACACTTCACATACATTCCTCAATAACCCCATTTCCACTACTCCTACTCATGACTTTTCATTCTCCTGCCTCACTACAATCTCACACCCATGCCTTAATCTGAGCACTAACATATCATTATACAATCCTCTTGCAGCCTCCACACTCAGACCTTTGTGTATTATCAAGATCCCAAAGCACCTGCCAGTTTCTTCCTTGTGCTACTCTGCTTTCCAACTTCTTTGTGCAGTTAACTTTCTTTTATGTTATTCCAGACAGGAAATAGTAAACTCCCTTGCCAGGTCAAGGCTCTCTCCATTCACCATCACACCATACTGAGAATCAGCTTCTCTTTTAACAGACATCACTTTTATCAACAGTTAGTATCAAAGCACGACACTCACAGAATCCACACACCAGCATCAGTCTGGAAGCCTCGTGTTTATTATCAGCAAGCAACACACATCTGCATACATTAGGGATTTGAGTTATTCCATCATCTGCCATTCATTACCATCTCTCTCTCTCTCTCTCTCTCTCTCTCTCTCTCTCTCGTGTGTATGTATACCGTATTTATATATATATATATATATATATATATATATATATATATATATATATATATATATATATGATGTTTCTTTTTTCAAATCTTCATTTTACTGTTTCCTGCTGTTTTTCCTCTCTTCTACCCCCTTTTCTTTCCTGTGGCGCTGTTCCCCTTTTTTTTTTTTTTTTTTTATCCCCTTCCGTGTTCTCTTTCTCCCTCGTATTTCAGCTCCAACCTTCTTTTTTATCCCTCTCCTCCCTTGAGCTGCAGGTCCTTTCTTCCTCTTCTTTAAATTTCTCTCCTCTTCCTCTTTCTCTCTCACCCTCCTCCTTTGATTTCACCTTTAGTAATTTTCTTTTCTCCTTCTCCCTTTCCTCCTTCTCCCCATTTTCCTCTGATTCAGTCTTTTGCTTTTCCCCTCTAGCTCGTCTCATCAACCGTCCTTCTCTTACTGGCTCCCTTCAACCTGTCTCTTCGTCGCACTGTTGCATCTTTATCTCTTTTCTGTCGCTACTTCGGTGGTCACTGCTCCTCTGAACTATCTGCTTGCATCCCTCCACCACCACTGTGGGGGCGTAGCACCCGTCTAGCAAGTTAGCAACAAACTCTCATCCCTTTTCTGTCTAACTCTCTCATGCAAGAGTAAACAGTTTCTCCCAGTTCACGTGGTATGCAACAGGGCAGCTCTGGAACTGTCCCTCTGTCTGTATTTCCTGCTACCCATGATCTCAAGTCTTCCAAGTACAGTGTGTCCAGGCATCTCGACATGAATGGATCTTGATTTTGGTTCTCTGTTATCTTGTTATTGTTATTTCTTGGAGGGAACAGTTTTCAGGCTCCTGGCCTTTGGTTCCCTCTTCCTTGCATAAAAGAAAAGAAGCTTGATCTCTCTCTCTCTCTCTCTCTCTCTCTCTCTCTCTCTCTCTGCCTACTATGCTGTACGATATACAGCATTTTGTAAATTATTTTTAATGATTGTCATATCTCTTATTTCACTGCTGTTGTTCTGTACTGTAAGTTACTCTTTTTCTCACTGCCTAACTTTCAGTATATTCTTCCTTTCTATAATGTTTTGCTTTCTAGCTTTTATCGCTATGTTAAAGTCTACTTTGCTTCTAGCACTGCTTTTTCCGTTTTCCAGTTGTTATATACTTTTCTGTTAACAAAAGCCAGAATGGTACAAAAGAGTTTCAGTAAGTTTACATAACCGGCAGGTACTATTTTTTATTACATTAATATTGTCACATGTCTAGGTAAGGATGCCAATTTGGTGAACCTCAGGCACCACAAAGGCTATATGGAAGTCATGGGTTCTCGTACCTATTTTGTAATAAAGAGGTTGAAAATGGGCTCTCGGGGTCAAGGTCAAGGGCACCAAAGGTCAACCATGATCTTTGGCAGCTATGTTGGTGACCCTGACCTTGACCCTGTGCCCATTCTCGAACTCGTTCAAGATTTTGGCCATATCTTGATACCCTAAAAGTTTCATGTTGACAGCTCAAGCCGTACATGAGATATCTTGTTAATCCACTCACAAACAAAGCCAGCCAACCTCACAACTGAAAACATTACCACTCCGCTCACTTCAGCGCGGGTGGTAATAATAAAGGAGTTTTAGTCCCTACTCTAACGTACTGGTGCGAAACTATGGTGTGATATGGAAGGAAAGTCATGAGTCAGAGCAGTGGAGAGGGGGCTGTTGAGGAATGTGTGTGGAATGCGGACAGTGGATGGGATAATGACTAATGTTTTTATTTATTTTAATTTATTTTTTATGCGAGGAAGAAGGAACCAAAGGCCATGAGCCCGCAGTAACAGTTCCCTCCAAGAGAAAAACAAAATACAATAGAGAGCCAAATTCAAGATCCGATCACTTTGAGATGCCTGGACACACTGCGTTTGAAAGACTGGAGATCATAGGCAGCAGGAAATACAGACAGAGGGAGACAGTTCCAGAGCTGACCTGTTGCATAAATGAAAGACTGGGAGTAACGGTTAACTCTTGCATTAGAGAGTTGGACAGAAAAGGGATGAGAGTTTGCTGCCAGATGGGTGCTACGCGCCCGTCGTACAGGTGGAGGAATGCAAGCAGACAGTTCAGGGGAGCAGTGACCATTAAAGTAGCGATAGAAAAGAGATAAAGATGCAACAGTGTGGCGAAGAGACAGAGCTTGAAGGGAGTCAGTAAGAGAAGGAGAGTTAATGAGACGAAAAGCCTTTGACTCCACCCTATTGAGAAGAGCTGTATGTAGGGAGCCTCCCCACACATGAGAGTTGTACTCCACACAGGGGCGGATAAAACCCCTGTATAGAGTCAACAATTGTGCAGGGGTAAAGAAAGAGCGGGGTCAGCTTAGCACACCTGATCTCTTGGAAGCAGATTTTACAAGAGATGTAATATGATCCTTCCAAGATAAGTCCCGAGTAAATGAAACCCCAAGCATGTTCAAGGATCATGCAGGATTAAGCTGAATATTATTAAACATTAGTGGGTATACCTGTGGAAGATTTTGTCGAGTTGATAGGTGTAAGAACTGAGTCTTAGATGCATTAAAAACAACCATATTATTTTTACCCCAGTCAGAGATACGAGCCAAGTCAGACATTAGGTGTGCCATAGCCTCATCCCTTGTTTGTTGAAGTAACTGTTGAGATGGGCATTGCAGGAACCGAATGGAAAGGTGAAGGGTGGAGTCATCAGCGTATGAGTGGATAGGGTTAGATGTACAGCTTAGAAAATCATTGATGAATAAAAGGAAGAGACTTGGTGATAGGACAGAGCCCTGAGGAACACCACTATTAATAGATCTAGGAGAAGAACGATGGTCGTCTACAACAGCGCCTATAGAATGACCAGAAAGGAAGCTAGCGATGAAGGCACAGATTGAAGGATAGAAACCGTAGGAGGGCAGTTTGGAAATTAAAGATATATGCCAGACTCGATCGAAAGCCTTTGAGATCTCAAGTGCAATGGCAAAGCTTTCGCCAAAGTCCCGAAAGGAGGATGACCAGGAGTCTGAAAGGTAGGTGAGAAGATCGCCAGTGGAGTGTCCCTGACGGAACCCGTACTGACGATCGGAAAGAAGGTTGTGATAGGAAAGATGCCTTAAAATTTTTCTATTGAGAATTGACTCGAAAACTTTTGAAATAAAGGATGTTAAAGCAATTGGACGATGTGGAGTAAGGAAGTCTGTGGACACCAGAGTTGAAGAGAGTGTGCTCAGATGGTATGGGGATGTGGAGAGAATGGGTGTGAATAAAGTGGTGAAAAGGGTATTTCAGAGCGAGTTTGAAGGAGGAAGGAGGTGTGGAAGGCCTAGATGAAAGATGATAGATATGGTAAATGAGTGTGTGAGAAAGAGAGATATAGGAACCAACTACTCGTACACTAGAGAACTGACAAGTTATCGAGCTGCCTGGATGAATATTGTGCTCAGGAGTGTATGACCAGGATTTGGCACCCCCTTTTAACTTGACAGTCGTCAACTTAACTCTGTCAGATAGATGAGTGTGAAGCAATGTGTTGAATATTTTTTAACATCAAGTGCAGCCAGGATTCCGGGGGATTGAATGGTGAGTGAAGGTGTGTGAGGCTCATTCAGTAGGGCAAACTTTTCTTAGTATCTTTTTCTTCTCTGGTTCTTTGGACCCTACCTCACCGTACTGTCGGGTGTAAAGAGAGGTCTGGATAATAATGACGCTGATGATGCTGATAATAAAAATAATGATGGTGATGATGACAGCTTAATAATAAATAATGATAATAATCTATCAATCTGTCTATAGCCCGACGCCTTAATCCCGCAAAGGGTGGCCGCAGACAAAACGCCTCCAAGTCGCTCTGTCACCACCATTTTGACTACCCTCCCCCCAAATCACTCCCCCTTTCCTCATATACCTCTCAACTCCATCCCTCCTCCTCATCCTCGGTCTTCCCCTCCCTCTCCCCCTCTGCACCTCACCTACATACACCCTCTTAGTCAGTCTTTCATTCTCCATTCTCTCCACATGTCCAAACTACCTCAGTGTATTTCTCCCAATCTTCTCAACCACATCCACATCCACCCCACAACGTTCTTACACTTTTTCATTCGTCAACCTGTCCCTCCATGTCACTCCACATGCTCCTCTCAAGTAACTGATTTCCACTGCTCTCACTCTTGACTTGTTCCCTTCTTGCAAAGTCCATGCCTCGCTTCCATACGTCAGGGTAGGGATCACAATACTATCATTCAGTGACTTCTTAACTTCCATACTCACCTCCCTATTTCTCATCACTGCTTTCAGTGAACCAATACCTTCCTTCCCTGCTGTACCCTTTCACGCACTTCATCCCCCAAAGTTCCATCCCTACTCATCACACTACCCAGGTTCTTGAATGCACTCACATTCTCCATATCCTCGCCATCCAACCTCACCATGCATTCTGTGATTTCATTCCTCTCAAACACCATAACTTTACTCTTGTTTACATTAACTTTCAGATTCTTCTTCCTACACACTGTCCCAGATTCATTCACCAAACCTTGTAACTCCCATTCATCTTCACTCAACAATGTTGTATCATCAGCAAACAACAACACCGGAATCTTCCAAATCTCACCCTCATTCATTAGAGCCACCACCACATCCACTGCCCTACCTTGTACGTCCTTTACAACCCCATCCATGCATATATTAAACAGCCATGGAGACATCACACAACTCTGTTTCCCACACTGAGATCAAAGAACTCACTCAGCTCACCATCCACTCGCACCGTAGCCCTAGATCATTCGTACATATTCTTCACAGCACTCAGCAATTTCCCCTCCACTCCATATATTCTTAATACCTTCCACATACCTCGTCTATCTATTCTGTCATAAGCTATCTCCATATCCATGAATGCAGCATACACTTTCTTTCCCTTCTCTAGATACTTCTCCACTAATCATCTTAGAACAAACGTCTGATCCACACACCCTTTTCCCTTCTTAAATCCCCCTTGTTCTTCTCCAACTAGCTCCTCCGTTATATGTCTAACGCTATCAATGAGTATTCTACCATATATTTTTCCAGTCACACAAAGAAGGCAAATACCCTTATGGTTACCACATACTTCTCTCTCCCCTTTTCCTTTGTATAAAGGAACAATTATACCTGATTTCCAGTCCTCTGGAACTCTTCCCTCTTCCCAAGCCAATCTACATAACTTCCATATCCACTCCACTACAATCTCACCCCCGTACCTCAGCATTTCACCACACACTCCATCAATTCCTAAGGCCTTTCCCATCTTGATCTTCTTCAGTGCTTCGACTATTTCCGCCCTACTGATCTCTTCCTCCCTCCTCTTATCTCTCCTTTTCCCAGCCATTCCCCAACCACTTATACTCGCACTATTCTCTCTCTCTCTCTACATTCAACAAATCCTCAAAGTGCTCCTTCCATCTCCTCAATTTCTTTCTCTTCTCCATGAACAATCTATTATTCCTAACTTTCACTACCCTACTATTACCCCTTTCACGCTGCCTTACTTTCTTTACCTCCTTCCAAAACAATTTCTTACTCTCCCTCCATTTCACACTCAGATTCCTCCCAGACTCTTCATCCAGTTTCTTTTTACTCTCCTTCACCAATCTCTTCACCTCCCTTCTCCTTCTCACATATACCTCTCTCTTCTCTCTCTCATCTTCTCCCCTACCTCTACTCGCTAGCCATTAACTATATGCCTTCTTTTTTTGTTCCACAGCTCGTTTCATCTCATCATTCCACCATGCTGTCCCTTGCACACCCCTACATCTCCTCACTCCACAAACCACCTCACACACTGCACCTATCTCTTCCATGAATATCTTACATACATCTTCCACCCCTTCCATCTGCTCTAACTCATAATTTCCCAATCTTTCTTCCACTATGCTCTTATACTTTGCCATTTTCTCACTGTCTTGCAATTTCTCCACTCTTGTCAGAGGAGCTGTTTCCTCCTGTCTTCTCCTTCGTCTCTTCAACCATTTTCCTTGCAGTCTTACCTTGGCCATCACTAAGTGATGGTCAGAGATTCCATTCCCCCACCCTCTCCACATTCTTGCATCCACCACTCGTCTTCTCATTCGCTCATCCACACACACATAGTCTATCATTGCCTTTTGTTCAACAAGTTCACCATCCATCCTCCTCATAACTCTCCATGTATACCTGTGGATCATCTTATGCCGAAAGTAGGTGTTAGCTATTGCTAACCCCTTACCAGGACAGATGTCCAACAAAGCACTACCAGTCCCATCTACTTTAGCTGGCACACCCCACTGACCAACCACTCCATCCCCTCGTACATTCCCGACTTGGCCATTCATGTTTCCAATCAAAAACACTCTCTCACTCCTCTCAAACTTGTCCATACATGCATCTACACTCGCCCAAAACTCCTCTTTCACTCTTGCCACTTGGTCCTCTGTCAGTGCATACGCACACACAATCGCCCACGCTTGTATACCTACTTTCATCCTCACTCATACAATCCTTGCATCCACTGTTCCATACTCTCTTATATTCTCCTTCCGCTTCTTGCTTATCATCAGACATACTCCCTCTCTTGCCCTCTCATTCTTATTAGCTCCTGCACATATTCCTAAACCGTATTCCCATTCTCTCACCCTTTCACCTGCTCATTTAGTTTCAGTCAATCCACATATATCCACTCTTGCATCCTCAAACACCTGCACAATCTCTCTTTCATGTCATCATTCAGTCCTCTCACATTTCATGTCCCCACCATCAGAATGTCCTTTGTCTGTTCCTTACTCGTCAACGTATCGTTCGTCCTGGTCCGAGGCGCTTTATTTGCTTGTTTAGTTAGTTCTTTTTACGGGGTGGGGCACTAACCCACCACCAACCATTTCAGTCGCCTCATACGACAAGCAGGGATACTGGGGGAGTATTCTTGAAACCCCCCTACCCCCAGGGGTAATAATAATAATAATAATAATAATAATAATAATTGTAATACTGCTACTACTACTAATAAAAATAATATGCCATCCTAATGAAGCTGTTAATAAGAAGATGAAGTACAGCTACTGTCGTTCTCACTGCTACTAAAGCTGTCCTCATCATCCACCCCCGACTGGTCTCTCGAGGAGTCTTCTGCCTTCAGAGGGTCCGCCTGCTCTCGACTTGACACCTAAGGGGAAAATATTCATAAAAAGATTCTGTAGTGGTAGTAGTAGTAGTACTAGTAGTAGTAGTAGTAGTAGCACATAATTGAACATCTAACACCAGACCAGTGCAGAAGAGTTGAAATTGCACAGGAGGTTGGGGCATCGAACTGGCTCACAACCCTGCCTCTCAAGGCAAAAGGCTTCCACTTCAACAAACAAGAATTTATTGACGCCGTAGCCTTGAGATATGGGTGGCCAATAGAGAACCTACCTCAACACTGTGGCTATGGCACTGCCTTTGATGTAAACCATGCAATGGTGTGCAAGAAGGGAGGCTTTGTTTGCATCCGACACGATGAGGTACGCGACCTCACTGCCAAAATGCTGCAGGAAATATTCCATGATGTCACGATTGAGCCAACTCTGCTACCCCTGGACGGCGAGCACTTCACCCACAGAACAGCAAACACATCAAATGATGCAAGAGTGGATGTCAGTGTTCTAGGTTTCTGGACACGAGGGCAGAGGGCATTCTTCGACATCAGGATATTCGATCCCATGGCAACATGTCATTGTGAACTGTCTCTCGAAGCTGCACACAAAAGGAATGAACAAGAAAAAAATAGAAATTATCAAGAAAGGATCCAACATGTGGACCGTTGTTGATTCACTCCCCTTGTGTTCACAACATCAGGTGGGATGGGTCCAGAGGCGGTGAGATTCTACTCGAGACTGGCAGAGGTTCTTTCTGGGATGAGGCGTCAACTGCAGAGTTCTGTTATGGCCTGGATGAGATGTTGACTGTCATTCTCCCTCGTGAGGTCTGCTCTGCTATGTGTCAGGGGCACAAGATCATCAGCCCTCAACCCTGTCTCTCTGGCGGGTATGGATTACGAAGCTACAGTGGTCAAGTCGCATAGACCAGCAACTCCAATAGTTTAATGTCTTTATTTACAATATAATATCAATAAATATAATATAAAGTAATAACAGTAATAGTAGATGGTTGGTAACCACAGCCGTTGGCGTGCTTGGAGCCAGCGGATTGTAATATGAGGGTTAGTGTTAACCTTAACATTACAACTCCAAATGGTGAACTGTATTAGGAAGGTTGGTTTTTATATAATTTCCCAATGGATGGAGGTGATTAAAAAAAAAAGTAATAGTAGTAGTAGTAGTAGTAGTAGTAGTAGCAGCAGCAGCAGCAGCAGCAGCAGCAGCAGCGTAGTAGTAGTAGTAGTAGTAGTAGAAGTTGTTGTTCTTGTTGACCCGGGCCCGTCTGAAATGTGACCCCGGTGGACTGGAGGCTTTGTTGACCTTCTCCTGCAGTCCACTATTGTCCTTTCGTGGAATAGGTAAATAGCTGAGCAATGTTTGTGCAACCAAGCAATAAATCCGCCAGGCTATATCGGTGCCACCAGGTGAAGGAGTCTCTCAACTGAAAATAAACATACCTCCATAGCACTAAATTATTCCTGAAAGTCCCTTGGATAGACTATGTGTTCCACATTTATTCTACATCCGCTTTAAATAATTTGTTGCTCCATGAGTGATTATTAATGTATAACCAAGCATTACTAACCACAACTAGCTCGTTCGTCGACCCCATAACCTGTGTCGCGCCAGAAAACTATCCAAAGGGGAATAAAGAAATGAGCATACAGCAACGGAATGGGTGGGATGGGCTGGCATGTTAGTGAAGGGTGGAAAGTATACACTCTAAGAGGTGTTGTAGAGTTAATGGTTTGTGTTTGTAGAATTAGTGGAGACATTTCATAATATCCTCCAAGAACGAAAATATATGACGGCATTAAAGAAATGGGTGTGGGGGACACAGATGGGTGGGATGAACCTGAACTATGGTTAGGGGTGGGAAAGTGCCCTGAAGAATTAATGATTTGAATGAAGTAAAGGTTTAATCAAAGATCTTGGTGCTGGAAAGGGACACCTTCCCATGGTGTCATCAATGTAACCTGGTGGATTCACTGCCCAGTTATACAAACATCCCTCATCTCCCTCCCAATCCCCCAAAAGGAGGATGGTGGACTGCCGAAGAAAGAATACCTCAGCTTGCAATCAACTGGGTTCACGTTACAGACGAACCATAGGTCGCAAGTACTGCGACTAAAGATCTTCACAACAACACGAAAGGAAACAGCTAGTGTTGCATTCACTTGCCTGGCATCTTGCGACACGGTCAACAAGCTCAAGAAAATGTATAAGTACTGCACCTGCTGTGACTGATGTTCGGACCAGGCTGGGATGCTGGCGGGCAAGGACGGGGAGCGAGGGGAGGGTGATGTCCGGAGTAAGGGTGTTGCCCCGGGGAGAGTCACTTAGCCCATCTTGCTTCTTAACCCACCCCATCCCGACGTTTTCTGGGCAGTGGTACGCCCCAGTCCCGACATTTTTGGTGCTTTTTTTTTTTTGGCTCAAACATCCGCTTTTGGTGAGAAACATCGAAAATTCATAGAGAAATCGCTTACCTGAGGTTTAGAATACTCGATCTAGGTACGAGTACTTCCTTACCTGACTGGGTTTTCTAGCAGGCTGGCACCAAAGAAAACGAGTTCTATGGGAGGGCAACTATTTTATCCACTCATAAACAGTATTTATTTATTTACTTGGTAAAATTTATATGTAGTACAAGAGTATATTGGTTTTCAAACAGTAATATAGGCATTATAAGCATTGTTTCACTCACTAACTCATCACCATTCATGACCTTTTTTCCCCACATTACCTGATCATCATTTCTGACTGTTTCTTCCTCTAATGCTATGTAAACTTTTTCCTCCACATTGTCATCGATTGGGGAATCACTCTGGCCCTGAATGTCTTTATTGGCCAGGTCACTGGTAACAGGTGAATTGTCAAGACAATGGCATGCAGGGGGGGGGGAGAGGTTATGCGGTGTAAGGCATTGTCCCTGCTTGGCATCTTGTAGAGGAATAGAGGAAGGTGTCCCGTGTATACATGCCAAAAATCACTCGCAAAAATTGAAAATTGTGCAAATTAGGGACCTTGCAATGTTGCCGCGTTAATTCACGTCTCCGGGATATGAGTGCACATCATGTGAGGACGTGAGTTCACGTCTCCGGGATGCGGCGGGTTAATGTGCTGATCTCTCGCCTTGGAGAGAAACAACGAGGGAATGATTAATAACGGAGACTGTCAGACAGATAAATAGATAAATAGATAGACATATAGATGGAGAAGGGAACAAGGGGAGGGTGATGTCCTGGGTACGGGTGCTGCCCCAAGGAGGATCACTGAGCCTGTCTTGTTTCTTAACGTGCTGATATCTTGTCTGTAAAAATTTAAGTGGGTAAGGATTAATAAGAATTTTATAGAGGGACAGACAGGGAATCGAACAGATAGGTAGAGAAAGAGAGAGAGAGAGAGAAAAAAAAAAATCGTCCAAAATCATCCACCAAATAATACCTGTACCAAACCTACTTGAGACTAGCGATGGCTTGGTCCTGCCTGGCTATGGTGGCCTTCAAGTGTCGTACCTCCTCACCGCTGCCCACACCACCTGCATCCCGGCCCACCTGTGTGTACGTGCATATGATAAACTAAAGGAAGGACTAACCATTGCATTCCCATGACGTAGTTCGTATTCTTTTATTGATGCTGGTTTCGCGGGCGTTCATTCAGCAAACAAGCGACTTTTTCAACTACAGGGATTTGATACGGATTTCCTTGGCCACCCTCACTACCACCGAATCTCTCCCAGGGTGAGTAAAATCGTCTGGAGCATGCAAGAATAAAAGCACAAAAGAAAGTGTCATCGGATTCATGGGGTTAAGATGGCTGGCATTCATATAAAAATTCTTGGAATCTGTTGGAATGTGGGTGAATCCAACCCCCAACCCTTTCTGGATGGTGAGTTTATGTTTAGTGATCTAATCACACACACACACACACACACACACACACACACACACACACACACACACACACACACACACACACACACACACACACACACACACACACACACACACACACACATCCAATAGGCAGAGTTGTTTGTGTGTGCGTTGTCATGTGGGCAGACCCCTTGTCCAGAATGGGTGTGGATTGGATACATCTACAGTACATTTACACAGACCTACATGATCTTTTATGAGAATATGTTCATAGTATAATAGATCTGCAACATCAAGTGTCAGAATGATGCCTATAAGTATACATCTCATGTACAAAAACGTGCCGAACTGTACTACTTTTAATTTAGTCTAAAACTGCCATCTCTTCATATTGCATAATGAGTTACAACAACGGTTACAGATTAACACTAGTATATGATGCTAGTCACGAAGAAGTAGTCCCAAATGCTGTCCTTTTTTTTCACTGGGCTATGAGAAGTAAGCTACAGAAGGACGAAAATCTGGGCCAAGTTAATGTGAAAGGACTATAGGTATTGCAGTGGTATATACAGCGATGTCCCACCTTAGCGTGAGCATGGGCGAGGTGGTAGAGCAGATGGTCCTTCTCCTGCCTCAGTGACAACACATGGGCTGCCAACGCAGTCTCCTCTCGCTGTAGTGCCCTCAACTCACGCGTCTGGCTCTTCACCTCACCCTGGAATTATCACTCAGACACAAGGCATAACAGCAAGTCCCAGGCTCATTTTTCAGGCCGACTGATTTATCAGAGAATCATCACATGGACACACCATCAGGCACACTGCAAAAGTCCATGACTAATTTTTTCAACTAAACTAAGTTATCAAAGAATAATCACACACACACACACACACACACACACACACACACACACACACACACACACACACACACACACACACATCTGCAACCTGATAGCATAAATCCCTGTGGTTCATTTTTCAGCCAAACTGAGTTATCACATAGTGTTATCATATAATCACACATATTCAACCTGTTACTCTAAATGTGCAGCCTTTTTTCAGTTAAACTGATTTATGAGCCTATGTCATCTCTGTTTCAGTGGGTTTAATTGCTGCCACAGTGCCTAGGTCGGTAAGCAGTCATTCATATACTAATGTCTGAGTTCATGACAGTCATGAGTACACACATTTTTTTTTTTTCAATGATTTTGTTTCCTCCTCTCAGTAACTGTACAAATGAATCATGAAGTGTACGTGAGTGAGATGGTGGGTGAGAGAGGGGGTAGAAATGTCGAGGACGAGGTGGACTGAGGGGGTAGAGAGGTTACTGGATGAGAATGGTGGAAGGTGACTTGGAGGTTGATGGATAGTGGAGGACAGGGCGAAGTGAAGGCGATTTTTTTTTTTTAAGTGGTCACTCCAACAGGCATTAGGTGTTTGGCTAGACAGAGAGACAGACAGACAGACAGATAGATAGATACATAAAAAGATAGAATGGCAAGCTGATGGACGTACCTGAAGGTGAGTCATAGTGGTGTTATGCCCGAAGACCCGACTGAAGACTTTGCTAGGCCAGCGTAGGTCAAGACTGGTTGCCAGCTGACCGGCCGCAACGCCAAGGTCAGCTTCGGAGCCTGGTCCAAACTTGCATTCCTTGGTTACCTGTTAGGGAAGGCAAAAATTATTATAGTTTCTGTCGTAATTATTCTTTTCATTTAGATGACATGACCCATATCTTAGTCTTGCCATCTCCAGTTGAATTTATTGATCTAAAAGTAGCCTCTCCGAACCGAAACACTTAAATATAGTCTTTGTTAACTTCTCCAAACTTAAAAAAAAAAAAAAATAGACATGTGGAACCAGTACAGTACGGCCGAAATATGAAGCGTCGCTAAAGTCAGCGGGAGTGAAGCATCTTGTTTGCAAAAAATCTTAGGGAGTGAATGACAGACCGGGTCATATCATTAAAAAAAAAAAAAGTGTAAGAAGGATGGGTGGGGTGCATACCTAATAGGAGTGTCACAGGGCAGCTAGCTGGGTCCGCAGCTCTTCCACCTCTTGAGTAAGGGCCCTCCTCTCAGCACGACCCTCCCTGACAACAGTAACACTTATGAACATTCTCAGGCCCCTCATAACTCACTCATAGCTGAATATTATTGTCCAGTGTCTAGTGGAATTGAATACTAGAGTTGTCCTAACTGTGGAAGGGCTAATAATCTATCTCTCTATCAACTGCCAGACGCTTTAATCCCGTAAGGGGTGGCCACAAACAAATTGCCTCCATGGCGCCCTGTTCCCAGCCATTTCACTGCCCTACTCCCAGCTTACACCCCCCTCTCTTATACCTCCTCTCCACTCCATCCCTCCATCTCATCCTAAGCCTCCCCCTCCCTCTCCCCCCCCTCCACCTCACTCACATACACTCTCCTCGTCAGTCTCTAGCTCTCCACCTTCTCCACATGGCCATTCCACCTTAGTGTGTTTCTCCTAACGCTTCCTATCACATCCACATCCACATCACAACGCTCCTTCACTTCCTCATTTGTCAGTCTGTCTCTCTATGTGACTCCACATGCTCCTTTCAAATAACTCATTTCCACTGCCCTCACTCTTGACTTCTGTCTCTCTAACAAGGTCCAAGCTTCACTTCCATACGTTAGAGTTGGTATCATAATACCTTTATAAAAATTCTACGGCTATTGCTACTCCTTCAGTCCGGTGATATATTTTGTATTGAATTTTACTACCATTTATAGTCAAGAAGCCATAAATAGTCTCCATTAATCAGTTCACAACCTGTCCCTCCACAATCTGAATTAAATAGTATTAAAACAGCTAGAGCGAAATCTAAAAATTCCACAACGGGCTTAAGGGGTTATTTATATGAAAAAAAAAAAAACAAAAAAAAAAACAAAGCTGTTATTCAAGTAAAATTGCATTATAATGAAAATGTCAGAAAATATGATCAGTAATTCACTCTAACAAAGGAAAAGCAAACAAGTAGATTAGAGAAAATTCACAACAGTTAACAAGTTTGTAGACATACGTTCTCCTTAAATTAATACTTCTTGTGGTCAGTGGCATATATAAATATAGTAAATAAATAAAAAAATAAATACATAAATAGATATATAAATGAAATAAACAAGTAAATAAATCACCAAGACTTGTTTATACTGACCTGTGTCTTTTTGCTGCCAGCTGCTGAGCAAGTTTGGCCTGGGCAACACGATGCTGTAGGTGGTCCAGATCCGCGCGGGCCAGCAGGGTTGCGGGGGGAGGCGAGGTCGTGTCACTAACCCACATCACACACGATACATTCTCGTCCTGAACGGGTAGATGGAGGCAGTGTGGGTGGCCATTTATAAAATATATGAAGGGGAAACCATTCACAAATATTTGAAGGGTAAACAATTTAGAAACACTTGAAGGATAAACCTTTAAAAATTACATAAAGGGTAAACAATTTAGAAGTAGTTCAAAGGTAACATTTTAGAAACTCTGAAGGCCAACCCATTTAGAAATTGCTTGAGATTACCTAGAATAAATTACCTGTTAAAAGACGTTCCATTATTCAATACGTTGATCACCACCACCACCATCATCATTATCATCATCAAGACCTCTTTTCCCAACCAAGGTTGGGGTGAAGGCCAAGGATAAGTGGAGTTAGTTTCATATCTTTGGAGTTGTTTAATTTGATGTCCATCCATCCATCATCCAATCCTACATTGTCCCATGAGGAGCATAGGAGCCCAGGGCTAGGCAAGTTGGTCCTGACATTTAAGATGATACTGACCGGCCTCACTCATCCCTGAGTGGCATTACGTGAGTAATAAATCCAAATTACCCCTTGGATATAAACCTACACAGGCTCAATCCGATTGGATCACCGTAATTACCCACTAAACCACCAGGCGCAAGAATCTGGTTCTATGATTACCACCCAGGATAGTCAATGGTTTTCTGGTGTACAGGAAACCATTTGACTTGTCACTCAGTGTAGAGTCACCCACAGGCAGAAGAAAGAGGAAAGAATGAAGGAAAGAAAGACAGAAGAGGGAGTATTTCATGTCTTGGAGGATAATAAATTTCGTGTGTATGAAGTTAATGAATATCGCGTCTTGAAAGTCATTAATTTCGTGTCTTGATAAAGTACGATAAGTAGCTGTAATAATTCTCACCTCAGTGTTTGGGATAGGCAGGACTGTGAGTGGAGTGAGATCAGCCCCAGTGCTTTGACTCAGCCTCAGCCATACTACACTGCTGATCAGACCCAGTTCTGCTTCTCGCTCACCGTGCAACACCGCAACACTACAGTATATTGGAACACTTTACCGCAACTGGAGACCATCATCCACTCACCTGATTCATTGCTACCTACTTCATACTTCATCTTTATCATTCTTTTTCCGTGTCTGCCCTCCTCCCTTCCTATTTCTCCCATCCCTCTTGTCAGTTTTTATTACTCATCTTTCCTCTTCAAGTGGTTTTACACTGAGTGACAAGCCTTGTGGTTTCCTGTAAGCCAGGAAACTATCGACAAAACTGAGTGATAACCGTATAAGGGGATGATGTAGGGCTTACTATGGTGCCTCTGTTAACTGGGTTGCCAGACGCAAATGAGGGGTCCATCCGGGAACCAAACCTTCAAACTCATCCCCGCATCTCACCTTGGCAAGGAGCTGTCCTCCGCAAAGAAATATCGGTTCACCACATGAGACGGCCATGCAGAAGCGGTTGCTTGCCTACGATTGAAGGGTCTGCTCGGCTAGACGGACTAGGTTTACACAACGACGACAACAACTGCAACACTAGTATAATAACTCCGCCCCCCCTACACACACACCAGGGATAAAACCCAGTTCTTCCTCACGTTCACTCTGCACCACTACATCATTGTAATGCTTCATTATGCAACACCACAGCAATATACTCTGTGCCTCGGCCACATCACACAAGGGACAAGGCCCAACTCTGCCCCACGTTCTTTCTGTAACATCATAACACTTGACTGCGACACCACATCACTACACAGTAAAGCAGACGCCCTCTAATATTTAAAGTTGTCATCATGAAAGGTAGTGTTTACAGCAGGAGAACCAATATCTGTGGCGTTTCCAACACATGTAAAGTGAGGGATTATATTTGGCAGCACATTGTCATTGCTTGGATGATATGTTGGCAGTATTAGTGATGTAATCAGTACATCCAGTGAAATGAAAACTGTATCAGCGATGTTGTCAGTACCTGTAGCGAAATAAAAGCAGTGCCAGCGATGTTGCTAGCACCTGGTGAATGTTTTGGCAGTACCATAGTCGGCTTGTTTTCATCTAACAAAGATCCGCAACCCCTTTCAGCTCAGTTGATGGCCAAGTGTAGTCAGACTAGAGGCTAGATTTGAAGAGTAACCAAGAAGACTCATTCCTACTTCAAAATTAAGGTGCATCATATTTTATGTAACCATGACTTAGAATTTAATATCTTCGTCTGGCCCAGTTCCCTCAGATGACAACACACCGACTATAGTGGTGTGTTGTCAGTACCTGCAGTGAAGTGAGGGCTTGGAGGGCAGTCTGCGTGGCGTGTGCTGCCCTCTGTAGCCTTCTCATGAGAACTGCATGACGCGCGCCGCTCCTCCGTGCCTCTCTCTCTCCTGTACCCATCCACCCACCCTTGTACCGACCACCTGTATCTCAGAGTTACGTGGTATTAGCAGCACCATTTTCGTTGTCCTAAGTAGCATTACCATCATCATCATTAGCAGCAGCAGAATAGTCATCAGTATTGGTAGGAGTATTGTCATTGTACCTCTCATTATAACCATATAGAATCATTACCATTATCATCACAGACGTCATCATTATCACTGGTACATTATTAGTACTATCAAAATTATCATTATCATTATTATCATATTCATTATTATTATTTTCATTATTATCAGTAGTATCACCACGGTCATTATCAAATTAATAATCATTAGTTCCATTATTAACATTATCATCACTGTTATTAGCATTAGCATTATTACCCTAACCATCATCATCATCATCATCATCACCACAGCCATCATTATCATCATCAAAACCCACCTCAGATCTCTCAATACGGTGACAAGAGAGAACACAGAAGGGTCGCATCCAGGGGGCCTACCCGCGGCCACGTCACCCCCTACACCGTCAGTCCGTGCCTCGTCAGTGCCCAGCCCAGAGTCATCGTCACCGCTATCACTGCCATCATCACCGCCCACGTCACCACCATCGTCACCACTACCATCACTGCTAGCTGGGATGGACGAAGTAGTAATTATCGTCGCTGCTATCATCACCTTCGTCACCTGCTTGATGTGGGGAGGATTACTTACACCCTTTATTTTCCTCCTCTTCAGCCAGAGTTCCTTCCAGTATTGAATAAAATCTAGTAGTAAGAATAACAGCAATAAAATATCAGCGGAGTGATGGGGTTGTTTTTATTTTTTGGGACAACCACAGTATTCTGTTTCAACTAACGTTTGGCTATTTTATTTAACAAAGAGTGAAAATAGGAGACTGAGTGGGTTAAAACTGATATTACTGACCCTCTCACGGTCGGGACGAATCTAGTATTTTACTCTGACTAACATCAGACGATTTTACTCAGTTGAGGGTGAGTTATTGCAGCCTGAGAGTGTTAAGCTTTCTACTATACATGACTGAATGAGCCATAAAAGTCACAGGAGCCATAGAGCCTGAGAGTCATAAGTGTCATAGAAGCCATGGGAACCTAAGAGTCAAAGAAGCCTGATAGCTACAAGAACCTTAGTCGCAGGAAATTGAAAGCCGTAGAAGCCCGATAGCCAGACAAGCCTGAGAGTCATAGGATCCAGAGAGCGTTGAGTTTTCCGCTGTACCTGATCGCTAGGTATCATAGGAGTCTTAGTCATACAAGCCTGAGAGTCACAGGAACGTAATAGGAACTGGAGTGTTACAGAAGCCTGACAGTGTTAATTTTTCTACTGTACATGATTGTGGTCGGTTCTGATGGGCCAGGTTGCCACGAGACTCGAAGTATTGAGTCAGCTGCACTTCAAACTGGGCGTTGCCGGACACCAGATGAGCGAAGGCTCGATCCAGCTCCCTCTCCAGCGGATAAGAGTTGACGGATCCCCTCAATCTGGGTAGAAGTGGGGTAAAAAAGCAGAGGTATATACGGTGCGGAGAGAAAAACTAATCCACGTTCTCGAACTCCATCTACAGCTCGGCCAACACGTCTAAATGATCCTCGTTCTAGGCCATTGGCGAAGATTAATTTTTATTTCTGAGGAGGATGACTTCTGAAGCGAAAGTGTGCTTAGATGTAGGGAGGAGAGAAGTGAGCTGATACACTTGTTTGTATATATCTTTTATGAAAAAAGGCAGAATATCAATTACAAAGCAAGAGAACATGAAAAGTGGCTCAGTTCGTTAATTGTAGCCAGATCTGACACCAATGCATCGTTACACTTATGTTATAAGACTTTCTGAATCTTCAGTTTTCCCATATTTGAAATAGCTGCTTTATCAGTGTGAAGATGTAACTAATCTGAGGGTAACTGTAGGTTTAACTTTGTATTTTCTTAGGATTATTTAAATTGCACTGGGGTGATTACATAGGATATCCCCTACCCCAGTTACACAGGGGGATTTATCCCCCCCCCCCCAGGATCTTCGTTCATTTACCATCCGATGTGCTGACGAGGGTCCTCAGCCTGAACAAGGGGGGAGTGGAGGATCAATGATACAGTTGTGGACATAAATGGTAATATACTTCTTTACAATAAATATTGAGATAGATCAGCTACCAAGCCCAGCCGATCCCCGTATCTGGAGATGGGTTGACGGAGGCCCTCAACCAGCGCAGAGGAAGTGACCAAACCATTTTTTTTTTTTTTTTTTTTTTTTTGGTAGGGTATGTCTGAGATATATGTCCTATGAGTGAAAAAAAAAAAAGATAAGGAAATCAGAAAGATCCACTCGCACTCACGGTTCTCCCTTTCCTTCATTATTCTTCCACTACAATTTCTCTTTCCCTTTTCCTTCTTCGCCCTGACCTCCCTACCCAGCCGCTGCTCCCTGATCAGTTCCATGAGTACGACCAACAACCCGGCTTCCTTCTGCCCGTACAACACCAACACGCCCATCTCGCTTCTTTCCTCTCACTTATTTTTTACCTCTTTCCTTTTCCTTTTCCCTCTCCCCGTGTGTCTTCCTTTCCTTGCACTTTCTTCTTCCTTCTTCCTTGCTCTTCCACCTAAATTCCCTATTTCCATCCCTCTCACTTTGTTTCCTCTTTTTGAGTCCTCCTCCCTCTGTCCTCCTTTGTCACCGTCTCTTTCCATTCTTACCTTTCCTTCCTTTCATCCATTCCCTTTCCTCCTTCCCATTTCGCCTTTCCTGCCACCTTTTCCTCAGTCTTTTTTTCACGTTTTTTTTCTTTTTTAGTTTCCTTTGTCTTTTCCTTTCACCTCCATGACAGCCTCCTACTCCCTGATTCTTTCCTCGAGTACCTTCAGCCCAAAATACTGCCCGAACCTCACCAACACACCCACCTCACTTCTCTCCCTTCTCCCTTATTTCCTTCCCTTCTTTTTCCTTCTGTCTACTCTCCCGCGTTTCTTTCCATCCCCTTTTCTCTCTTCTCTCCCAGTCTTATTTCTTCCCTCAGTATTTCCCTCGTCCCTCTTCCCCTTATATCTTCCCTTACTTTCCTCCTTCAGTCCTTCCTTTCTTCCTTCTGTCCTTCCTTTCTTCCTTCCTTCCTTCCTTCCTTCCTTCCTTCCTCCCTCCCTCCTAATCCTCCTCCTCTTTCTTTCCTCCCTTGTTCTCACCTTCTCTCTCATCGCCCTCTGCTCCCTGATCCGTTCCCTGAGTGCCGCCCGCAGGCTGGCCTCCTTTTTCCTGTACCTCGCCCGCACGCCCACCTCCCGAACCAACCCGCCCGCCCGCAGCACCGCCCACGCCATCGCCCACTCTCACTGCTAACCTCACGCCCACACTCAGCCACCCGATCCTCTACCTCCTCAGCCCGACTCTGCAACGTCTCTGGCACCTGACGATGGAGCTACGATCAGGCTTGCATTTAGGATAATTAGGTCAGGTTTGGTCAGGTCAAGATAGGTCCGGTTAGATTAGATTCATACGACTGTCAATGGAACTGTAATCAGGTCTGCATTTGGCTAGGTTAGGTTAGGTTAAGTTAGGGTAAGTTCCTGCACCTGTTCATGTAACCTAACTACGACTGGACTTGTCTTTGGTCAGGTTAAAGTAGGTTAGGTTAAGTTTTGTTTCTGCCGTTCTTGTTGGAGCTGCGATCAGGCTTACATCTGGTTTAGTTAGATAAGGATAGGCTATGTTAGGGTTTGACCTGCTGGTAGAGATACGACTAGGCTTACACCTGTTTAGCTTAACAGGGTATGTCCTAGCAACAAAAGATTTTATATCATAGAATGGAGCTGTACGTCATGGCAAGAGGATATGTGTTCTAGTGAAAGGGTTTTTGTCCTAGCAAGGAATTTATATTCATGCATGAAAGTTTATGTCCCATGGAGAGTTGTAAAAATACACTATCATAAAAATAAATAAAAAACTAATCACCCGTGAGAGCAACGTGAGGTAGAGAGATCTGCTGTATGCTCTGCTTACGACTCAGTGTGTGCCTATAAAACAAAATTTATTGAGCATTATGAGCGAAATATGATGGAGATTATGAAATTACTGACTAAATAAAAAAGAAGCATCAAACTGTGACTGCAAACATTATCATCTGTGAGAGCGAAGGAACGTACAGAACACGCCATTTGTACGAGTTAAACCACCGAGTGAATTTTTAAGTAGCAAGAAATAATTTATATTTACCAAGAAGTATCAGAAAATGTTATACAGTTACATTACCTGTGAGAACGACGTGAGATAGAGAGTTCTGGCGCGCTGTATGTGTTGAACTTGACTCAGTGTGTGTGCAGGGCGGGGTGCTGGAGGCGGGCGTGGCGTTTCCCTCACGCTCCTTCTACCACGTCCACTCCTCTGTGTTGTCCTGAATATGCGAGTCGTCGTCTTGAGTGTCCTGCAGGAGGACGTGTTCATCATCATCATCATCATCATCATCATCATCCCAGTATTTTTCCCACGTAAAGATGGGTATTTTAAACCATTGGAGCAGAGGACGTCTTTTGTATTTTAGATTTGCTACCTCCTGACGATTTTATTCAGTTCAGGAGAGAGGGGTTGGATATAGCTATCATCGATTCCTTGAACACGAAAGGATTTTCCAAAGCGCCTGGAGGCAGCAAGAACAGACTATAATACCAAATGCGTTATATGGATTGAAGAGTTAGCTTTGAAATATCATCATCATCATCATCATTCCAACCGTAATTCTCATTTGAAAGATTGGGTAAGGCAGGATCCAGAAAAAAAAAAAAAAAACAAGCATAGATGGAGATTTATCAAACAACATGCCCAGTAAAATGAGCCAATAGGTTCATCTTTCAAACCTTTGGAATCTGGACTTCGCCACGCAAGTCAATGCTTCCCGACATATTGTTTACGAGAAGTATCCGATTTATCTAAGAAAATAACGTTTGATTGATTGATTGATTGATTGTGTGTGTGTGTGTGTGTGTGTGTGTGTGTGTGTGTGTGTGTGTGTGTGCGTGTACGCGCGCCCCAACCAAATCTATATCAGCTTACCCAATTAGCCAGCAGAAGAAAGTGAGAATTGTAGGAGGTGAAATTTTACTACACCTCTCTCAAGTTAGGCAGACGCATGAAAATGAGAAGCATAAGAGGTGGTTTATTACCAGATCTCCTTAGGAATCTTAGCTAGCAGAGGGAAGCGAGAAGCAGAAGAGATGAAATATTACCAAGACTCTTTCAGATTACAAGTATGAGTTGGGAGAGAGAAGTGAGACGTAGATGAGATGAAATATTATGCAAACCTTTGACTACACTTTACCTAATTGCGGTGTGGTGGTAAAGGTTTTACATGTGGTAGGGCTTGTTTTAGATGTAGTGAGAGAAGTTTAAGGTAGTTAATGAATAAATAAACAGTCTTATACACAACTAATATAACAAACTTTTTGGATATGGTACCTTGTTGCGGATTTTGGTGTGTTGACAGATGTTTTTGGTGTGTTAGGGGTTGTTTTAGGTGTGGTGGCACAGGTCTTAGGGGTGGTCTTAGGTGTGGTGGTTGACTTGGTTGACGCTCCTGTCGTCTTCTGTGTCCTGGCGGTATACAAAGGAGTACAAAGGAAAGCAAACAGCAACAGACCTTATGGTCCTCTCGAGGCTGTTTGTTACATAGTAGACTATGACTACAAGATCTAACTCTACATGCTGAACGATAAGGATAGTAAAGCAAGAAGGCTCCCCCCGCCTCCAAACCCTCCAGTTAAAACTGGCAAGAAAAAGTGAGAAAAACCACCATGCAGCATGGAAAAACTGACATGGAAATTTCATAGGAAAGACTGAAAAGGAAAAGCTACATTCTGTAATACATTATCTATAAGCTACCAGTATGAATAACCTGAAAGAGAAAGTAGTAAAGTACAATGAATAATCGAATAAATAAATAACTAATGCATGTCACTACCCCCTGGGGGTAGGGGGGTTTCAAGAATACTCCCCCAGTATCCCTGCTTGTCGTACGAGGCGACTAAAAGGGTTGGTGGTGGGTTAGTGCCCCACCCCGTAAAAAGAACTAACTAAACAAGCGAATAAAGCGCCTCGGACCCGGACGACTATGGAACGGACAAAGGACATTCTTAGGGTGGGAACTTGGAATGTGAGAAGAGTGAATGATGAAGTGAAAGAGAGAGAGAGATTGTTCAGGTGCTTGAGGATACAAGAGTGGATACATGTGGATTGACTGAAACTAAATGGGCAGGTGAAAGGGTGAGAGAATGGGAATATAGTTTAGGTATATGTGCGGGAGTTAATGAGAATGAGAGGGCAAGAGAGGGAGTATGTCTGATGATAAGCAAGAAGTGGAAGGAGAATATAAGAGAGTATGGAACACTGGGTGCGAGGATTGTATGGGTGAGGATGAAAGTAGGTATACAAGCGTGGGCGATTGTATGTGTGTATGCTCCGACAGAGAACCGAGTGGCAAGAGTGAAAGAGGAGTTTTGGGCGAGAGTAGAAGCATGTATGGACAGATTTGAGAAGAGCAAGGGAGTGTTTTTGATTGGAGACATGAATGGCAAAGTTGGGAATGGACGAGTGGATGGAGTGATTGGTCAGTGGGATGTGCCAGCTGAAGTAGATGGGAATGGTAGTGCTTTGGTAGACATCTGTGCTGGTAAGGGATTGGCAATAGCCAACACCTACTTTCGGCATAAGATGATCCACCGGTATACATGGAGAGTAATGAGGAGGATGGATGGTGAGCTTGTTGAACGAAACGCAATGATAAACTATGTGTGTGTGGATGAGAGAATGAGAAGACAAGTGTTGGATGCAAGAGTGTGGAGAGAGTGGGGAAATAGAATTTCAAACCATCACTTAGTGATGGCCAAGGTAAGGCTGCAAGGAAAGTGGGTGAGGAGATGAAGGGGAAGACAAGAGGAAACATCCCCTGTGAGAAGAGTGGAGAAGTTGCAAGACAGTGAGAAAATGGCAGAGTATAAGAGCATAGTGGAAGAAAGATTGGGAAAGTATCAGTTAGAGCAGATGGAAGGGGTGGAAGACGTATGTAAGATATTCATGGAAGAGATAGGCGCAGCAAGTGAGGTGGTTTGTGGAGTGAGGAGGAGATGCAGGGGTGTTCAAGAGACAGCATGGTGGAATGATGAGGTGAAACGAACTGTGGAACAAAAAAGTAGGCAAATAGTGAATGGCTAGGGAGTAGAGATTGGGGAGAAGATGAGAGAGAGAAGAGAGAGGTATATGTGAGCAGAAGGGAGGTGAAGAGATTGGTGAAGGAGAGTAAGAAGAAAGTGGATGAAGAGTTTGGGAGGAATCTGAGTGTGAAATGGAGGGAGAATAAGAAATTGTTTTGGAAGGAGGTAAAGAAAGCAAGGCAGTGTGAAAGGGGAAATAGTAGGGGAGTGAAAGATAGGAATAATAGATTGTTGGCGGAGAAGAGGGAGAAATTGAGGAGATGGAAGGAGCACTTTGAGGATTTGTTGAATGTAGAGAGTGAGGGCAATGCGAGTATAAGTGGTTGGGGAATGGCTGGGAGAAGAAGAGGTGAGAGAAGGGAGGAAGAGATCAGTAGGGTGGAAGTAGTGGAAGCAATGAAGAAGATGAAGATGGGAAAGGACCCAGGAATTGATGGAGTGTGTGGTGAAATGCTGAAGTATGGGAGTGAGATTGTAGTGGAGTGGATATGGAAGTTATGTAGATTGGCTTGGGAAGAGGGAAGGGTTCCAGAGGACTGGAAATCAGGTATAATTGTTCCTTTCTACAAAGGAGAAGGGGAGAGAGAAGTTTGTGGTAACCATGGGGGTATTTGCCTTCTTAGTGTGACTGGAAAAATATATAGTAGAATACTCATTGATAGGGTTAGGCATATAATGGAGGAGCTAGTTGGAGAAGAACAAGGGGGATTTAGGAAGGGAAGAGGGTGTGTAGATCAGATATTTGTTCTAAGATGTTTAGTGGAGAAGTATTCAGAGAAGGGAAAGAAAGTGCATGCTGCCTTCATGGACTTGAAGAAGGCTTATGACAGAATAGATGGGCAGGGTTTGTGGAAGGTATTAAGAATGTATGGAGTGGAGGGGAAATTGTTGAATGCTGTGAAGAGTATGTACGAAGTAGCTAGGGCTACGGTGCAAGTGGATGGTGAGTTGAATGAGTTCTTTGATCTCAGTGTGGGACTGAAACAGGGTTGTGTGATGTCTCCATGGCTGTTTAATATATACATGGATGGGGTTGTAAAGGAAGTGCAAGGTAGGACAGTGGATGTGGGGGTGGCTTTAATGAATGAGGGTGAGATGTGGAAGATTCCGATGTTGCTGTTTGCTGATGATACAGTATTTTTAAGTGAAGATGAATGAGACTTGCAAGGTTTGGTGAATGAATTTGGGACAGTGTGTAGGAAGAGGAATCTGAAAGTCAATGTACACATGAGTAATGTTATGCTGTTTGAGTGGAATGAAGTCAGAGATTGCACAGTGAGGTTGGATGGTGAGGATATGGAGAATGTGGGTGCATTCTAGTACTTGGGTAGTGTGATGAATAAGGATGGAACTTTTGGAGATGAAGTGCTTGAAAGGGTACAGCAGGGAAGGAAGGATGTTGGTTCACTGAAAGCAGTGATGAGAAATAGGGAGGTGAGTATGGAAGTTAAGAAGTCACTGCATGATAGTATTGTGATCCGTACCCTGACGTATGGAAGCGAGGCATGGACCTTGCTAGAGGGGAACAAGTCATGAGTGAGAGCAGTGGAAGTGAGTTACTTGAGAGGAGCATGTGGAGTGACATGGAGGGATAGGTTGACGAATGAAGAACTGAAGGAACGTTGTGGGGTGGAAGTGGATATGGTTGAGAAGATTAGGAGAAATACACTTAGGTGGTTTGGACATGTGGAGAGAATGGAGAATGAAAGACTGACTAAGACGGTGTATGTAGGTGAGGTGGAGGGAGGGAGAGGGAAAGGAAGACCGAGGATGAGGTGGAGGGATGGAGTTGAGAGGTATATGAGGGAGGGGGGAGTGAGTTAGGGGGAGGGTAGGCAAATGGTGGGTCACACAGAGACTTGGAGGCGTTTTGTCTGCGGCCACCCTTTGCGGGATTAGGGGGTCGGGCTATAGATAGATAGATAGATAGTGATTAGAAGGGCAAAGTGAAGAGTAGGGAGGTGGATTGTGCAGGATGGGTGGGGTGGGTGGGCGAATTGGATGGATGGGTAAGATGCATGGCTGGATTGGTGGGTGGATGGGTGGTTATGCATACATAGATGTGTGGTTAAGTGGGTTGTTTGGGTGAGTTGGTGTGTGTGTGTGTGTGTGTGTGTGTGTGTGTGTGTGTGTGTGTGTGTGTGTGTGTGGATTCGTGGGTGGGTAGAATGGGTAGGTAGGTGTGTAGGGTAGGTAGGTAGGTTTGGTGTGGGTGGGTATGCAGGGTTGTTATGTGCGTGGTCACGGTGAGTCGGAAAGGTGCTGAGTGGTTGGATTGGTAAGGTAGGTGGTTGTGTAATCAGGGTGATTGGGCAGGGTGGATGCATGGAAGAGTGGTTGTGTAAGGTTGATGGGTTGATAGACTGAGTTGGGTGGTTAGAATTTGTGGATGGGTGGATAGTCGGGGCCATTTAAAACTCTGGAGTGGGTGGGTGAATGAGTGGTTTTTGTTTCTGGTTTGTTAGTCAAGATGGGTAGTGGAACGCAAGCTCCCTGGGTCAGGTGAGCTTGGAGGGTGAATTGGTGATTGGGTGGGTGGTCAGGAGGATGGGTAGATGAGTGGGGTGGTTAAGAAGGGTAGGGTGTGTGGAGGGTTGCATAGTTGAGCAGGATGAGCGTACAGGGGGGGTGGGCAAAGTCGGTGGGCAAGGTGGGCATCTGGGTGAGTGCCCAACTACTTAGCCTTCGTTTTCCTTACAGGCCACATTTAGGGTACATGCCCGTGAGAGAAGCGATAAACAACTTTAATACAGTGACGCAATTTCTATTTGATTCTTAGTACATTTAGACGACTTTCTTTACCACTGAGGAGGTCTTTCTAACTAACAGGGTTACATACATCCTTTCTTAACTCCTTCACCACCAGAGGCCTGTACTGGGACGAATGAAATCATCTGGTGGGGCAAGAATGATAGGATAGTCCGTAACTAGCTCTCAGCTTGAAACTCCAACGATGGTACTTTAGGTACTTGAGGGATGGCTCAGTCTGCTGGTTTGGGGTGAATGTGTAAGTGGGAGTAAGAAATGAATAAATAATACAAGGTATACATTGATAACCGTGGCTAAGCCGTCTCAGCAACACGTGAAAATATACCTGGCGTAGGGGAAGAGCAGTGTTATGTGTGGGCCACACTGTGCGTAAAATATGTAACCGAAATGAAGGTGTTAAGATTTTATTATTATTATTATTATTATTATTATTTATTATTATTATTATTATTATTATTATTATTATTTATTATTATTATTATTATTATTATTATTATTTATTATTATTATTATTATTATTATTATTATTATTATTATTATTATTTATATTGTTGTTGTTATTACTATTATTATAATAATAATAATAATTATTATTATTATTATTATTATTGTCATTATTATTATTATAATTATTATTATTATTATTATTATTATTATTATTATTATTATTGTTATTATTTTTATTATCATTATTATCATTATTTTTATTTTTAGTTATTATTAGTTATTGTTGTTATTGTTTTCGTGAAGTAGATTTGTTTTCAAGTGAAGGAACTCGGTCACTTGCACAACTTGAATACTAAGTCGTGGTAGCAGGAAATTCTATTAACCTAGGTTTTGAGATACAGATGAGCCTCCTCGGGTACTAGACACATGAAACCTAAAGTTTAACTACCCAGGGCCATCAAAAAAAAAAAAAAAAAAAAAAAAAAAAAGCTGAAAGGAAACGTGGATATATATATATATATATATATATATATATATATATATATATATATATATATATATATATATATATATATATATATATATATATATATATATACACAGTATTATCATCTCAGCCGTTTGAGTATCCACTGCAGGACCGGCCTATACCGACCGAAGTGGGGAGGATACAGACCATGTATCTCTACCAAGTGTCTTAGGCCGTCTGGTAGAGATTGTCTGTAGGGTTAGAAGTGCTTGTAAGTGTAACTGTAGTGTTGGAGTGGCTTTGAATGTCTGTGTAGTATGTGAACCAAGTGTAATCGGCCCGGGGAAGTCGACTGGGTGCAAGCATACTTTATAGTACGAGACACTGGTTCAACCAGAGCACACTTGTGTCCGCCAATGAAGTACGTGGCCAGGAGAAAGCTACGAAAGTGTATTACCCTGGCGGGGCGCGAACCCTCTTTCTTCAGTGTACGAAAATGCACACTTTACCACTGTAGCACACACACACACACACACACACACACACACACACATATATATATATATATGTGTGTGTGTGTGTGTGTGTGTGTGTGTGTGTGTGTTTATCATCATCATCATCCATTGCCAGTCCACTCTGAATAAGGGCCTCCCTCAACCATCTCGAGAATTTCCTTGACTGCCAGGTTTTGACTGCATATCTTTCTACAGTATCTCAGCTCCACCTCCTATCATGCCTTTTTTCTGTTACATTTGCACTCTCCTAAAGTCGAGTTTGTCAGCTTTTGTTCAGTCGGTTTTCTCTTTGCTACATGACCAACCCAGTTTCATTTTTTTTTTTTTTTTTTTTTTTTTGAGGTTGTATAATGTCCTTGACTTTTTCTTCACTCTCTCACCCAAGTTGATCTCTTCCTGTGTCTCAAAAATATTCACATCATCGACCTTTGCATTGCCCTTTGAGAGCAGATTAGTTTGATATCCATTGTTTTTGTCAGTTTCCCGGTTTCATATCTGTACGTCGTAGATGAGATTATAGGTTCATTAAATACTTTTTAGTTTCATACATACTGTCATTCAACTTTTTGTGATGTCTCTATGCTTACCAAAAGCTTTCCATCCAGTTGTAATTCGTCTTTATATTTCATTTTCATGGTCTTTCGTTAGTTTTACTTTTTGCCCCAAAGTAACTGTACTCCTCAACTTCGTCAAGAGTCTCTTCGCTTATTTTAATAATGCTCTTTGTTATATTTGAATTAAACGTCACTTAAGTTTTATCCCAGATTTTCTTAGGTTTATTTTGAGACTTTATTTAGGTCATTTTGCTCTGGGACTCTACCTTAATTAGACAACACAATGTTTACATTCTAAGTTTTCCTTTTCATAGGTGAACTGCTAACCAAGGCTAATGAGCCCCACCCTCCCTGTCAGATGATTGTTGGCTAAGAAACTCATCTGCCTTTTGACAGATCTTGTCTTTGTCTTGCTGAATGTCTAGTCACCTCACCCTCCTCTCTCGGCAAAACCGGGAGAGAGAGAGAGAGAGAGAGAGAGTTTGTTGTACATCTTCAGTCCGATGTTTATTTCT
>NC_137032.1:5631204-5686204 GCF_032717465.1 Coenobita brevimanus
TTTTCACTTCCATGCTCACTTCCCTGTTTCTTATCACTGTTTTCAAAGAACCAGCAACCTTTCTTCCCTGCTGTACCCTTTCAAGCACTTCACCCTCCAAACCTCCATCCTTACTCATCACACTACCCAAGTACTTAAACGTACTCATATTTTCCAATTCCTCACCATCCAACCTCGCTGTACATTCACTGACTTCACCTCTCTCAAAGACCATCACTTTACTCTTCCCTACATTCACCTTTAGATTCCGTTTCTTACACACTCTCCTAAACTCATCCACCCAAGCCTTGCAGCTCCCCTTCATCTTCACTCAACAACACAGTATCTGCAAACAACAGTACAGGGAGTTTCCAGACACAATCCTCTCTCACCAGGGCCACTCCAACATCCACTACCCTACCTTGTACCTCTTTTATTACCCCATCCATGTACAGATTGAACAACCATGGAGACATGACACATCCCTGTTTCAACCCAACTTTCGAAGAGAAAAATTCACTTAGTTCACCATCCACACGGACTGCAGCCTGCGCACCATCGTACATACTCTTCACAGCATTCAACAACTTCCCATCTACTTCATATATTCTTAACACTTTCCACAATCCTTGTCTATCCACCCTGTCATATGCTTTCTCCAAATCCATGAAAGCCGCATACAACTTCTTTCCCTTCTCTAGAAACTTTTCCACTAATGATCTAAGAATGAATATCTAATCTACACAACCTCTTCCCTTCCTAAAAACTCCCTGTTCTCCAACTAATTTTTCTGTTCTTTCTCTAACTCTGTCAATAAGTATCCTACCATACACTTTTCCTATTATACTAAGAAGACAAATGCCCCTATGATTACCACACACTTCTTTTTCCCCTCTTCCTTTGTACAAGGGAATAATTATACCTGACTTTCAATCCTCTGGGACTCTACCTTCCTCCCAGGCCAATCTGCACATCTTCCACATCCATTCTACTACTATCTCTCCCACATGCTTCAGCATTTCACCACACACTCCATCAATTCCTGGGGCTTTCCCCGATTTAACTTTCTTCATTGCTTCCACAACTTCTATCCTACTGATTTCTTCCTGTCTTCTCACCTCCCTCCTTCTCCCAGCCATTCCCCAGCCACTTATACTCGCATTACTTCCATCCTCTATGTTCAACAATTCCTTAAAGTGTTCTCTCCATCTGCTCACTTTTTCTCCCTTCTCCACTAGTAATCTACCATTTTTATCTTTCACTCCCCTGCTAACTTCACTTCCACCCTGTCTTACTCTCTTCACCTCTTTCAAGAAAATTTTCTTACAGTCCCTCCACTTTACACTCAAATTTCTTCCAAATTCCTCATCCACTCTCTTCTTACTCTCTCTTACTAATCTTTTCACCTCTCTCTTTCTTTCTTCATATAACTCTCTCTTCCGCCTCTCAACTTCTTCCACGCCCCAATTTCTCATCCATTCATTGTATGCTTTCTTCTTTTGTGCCACAGCCTGTTTCACCTCTTCAGTCCACCACGCTGTTCCTTGCACCCCCCTCCGTCTTCTCTTCCTTCCACACACCACATCACATGCTGCACATATTTCTTCTGTAAATATCCTACACACACCTTCCACGTCTCCCATCTGCTCCAATTCATATTTGCCCAATCGTTCCTCCACTTCTCTCTTATACTCTGCCTTTTTCTCATCCTCTTGTAACCTTTCCACTCTCCTTGCAACCACTCCTTCCTCTCGTCTTTCCATTCTTCTATTCCTCCATCTTACTTGAATTCTAATTCTGGCCACCACCAAGTACTGGTCAGAAAGTCCACTTCCCCAACCTCTATAAACTCTTGCATCCATTACACATCTTCGCATCCTTTCATCGACACACACATAATCAATCATTGCCTTCCTTTCATTCAGTTCACCACCCACCCTTCTCATCACTCGCCATGTATACCTGTGGATCATTTTATGCCTGAAGAGGGTATTGGCTAACACCAACCCCCTCCCACCACAAATGTCCACTAACGCACTCCCATTCTCATCTATCTCAGCAGGCACACCCCACTCACCAACTATTCCATCCACCTTCACATTCCCAACTTTACCATTCATATCACCGATCAAAAACACTCTCTCATTCCTTCCAAACTTTTCCATGCACACTTCTACATTTGTCCAGAACTCTTCTCTCACTCTTCTAGCACGATCTTGCGTTGGCGCATACACACACACAATCGCCCACATTTGTATTCCAACTTTCAACTTTACCCACACAATCCTTGACCCAACTGATCCATACTGTCTTATGCTCCTCTTCCATCTTTTACTCACAACTATACATGCTTCTTCCTTTGCCCTCTCATTCTCACCTTCTCCTGCACATATACCCCATCCATACTCCCATTCTCTCACACTTTCTCCTCTCCATTTTGTTTCAGTTATTCCACATACATCCACTTTCGCACCCTCAAGCACATGGACAATCTCTCTCTTTCACCTCATCATTCGCTCCCCTTACATTCCACGTTCCGATAACCATGTCCTTTGTCCGGTCCTTGGTCGTCATCGTTTGGTCAGTCCTTGTCCGAGGCTTATTGTTTGTTTTTTTAGTTAGTTGTTTTCCGGGGAGGGGCACTAACCCTCCGCCAACCCTTTTAGTCGCCTTTTACGACAAGCTGGGATACTGGGGGAGTATTCTTGAAAACCCCCCTATATATATATATATATATATATATATATATATATATATATATATATATATATATATATATATATATATATATATAAAACCTGAAAAAGGATAAGGAATCAGGAAATATCCCAAGCGATTTATCTTTATTCATATCTAAGGAGAACAACGTGAATGAATGACATTGTTGTTGTTGTTGTTGTTGATCAGCCCTAGCCTTCTGTCTGAGCAGAACCTTCAACTCCAGGTATGCAACCGACCCTGCAGGGCCGTCCCATGCAGAGTTCCCTTGCGAGTGACAGCACCTCACCACAGGGAGGTGAGGAGTAAAGTGTAGATGTTGCCTGGATGGACTCTGCATGTGCATCTCTTCTTCCAGTTAACACTTTCCTGGGCAAGACTTGGGTAATTTTTCTACCCTGTTCCAGGGCTGGGGCTGAATTTCCAATGAAATGAAGATTTGTTGCCTGTCTTCACCAAACTGTTGTGTCATGTATTTGAGCCGTGAAAAGCTCTCCAATAAATGATGTACCGATGCGTCATCGGCCCAGAATGCCAACAAATAACGCGTAGGCGGATCATCGGCCCAGAATAGTGCTAACACGGGCATCACAGCAGGCTTCACTTCACCCATAATTGGTTGGTGTATGTTTATCACCCAATGTTGTAAATTGTTTCTTGGGTTACAAGGAACCTTAAGGTTTGTCAGTCAGTGCAGAACCTCTTGAATAAAGAAAAAGCCATAAACAGAAAACAGAAAGTACAGTTAGAAATAGGAAGAAAGGAGGGTAGACAGAGAATGAAAGAGAGGAAGATGTAGGCAGCATTATGTGAAGTGAGTGGATGATTCTCGTCATCACAGAGTAAAACAGTTTTGTATCGAAAGAGGAGCGCTGGCAAGTTCATTACGAAACTTACCAAGGAACTGGCCATATATCAGTGTGATTATGTTATGAACAATTTTTACTCTTGCTGCATTAACATAAATTCTCAATATATATATATATATATATATATATATATATATATATATATATATATATATATATATATATATATATATATATATACTGAGGTTGCTGAAGTGATATTTTTATCACGGAGTTCATTACTGTCCAAGTAATGGAGAAGCAAGGGAGTCACAGTATTTTTTCTTGGTACAGTATACTGGTGAGGAAATGTTGCAACGATACAATATGTGACGTAGAAAGGGCTAGTCACTGGCTTTCTTGCTTGCAGTATAATTATGTGAGTGTGCATCACTTGTTAAACAAGGGAAGAAGAATAGAGTAATAATGTGCCTTCTCTCCTGGTGTACTGATAAGTATATTTCAACAGTACTGTAAGCTAAAAACAAATGACGACATGCTCAATGGCCTTCACTACGCTATTTCCTAACTGTGATGAGTATGTCCTGGTCCTTTGAGAACTGGCTGAAGGGTATTGGTCCTGGTGCAATGTCTATGGTCTTGCCTGGGGGTGCACTAAAGGTGAAGTTCTGGAGCAGGGCCGCAGAGAAGATGAAGATCTCCATGCGAGCCAGTGACTCACCCAGGCACTGTCGCTTACCTGGGGGAAGGCAGTTAGGTAATGGTAAATAAGTTTCAAAAAATGAATGACAGAAAACGAAAGACTAAGTGAAAGTTTGAAAGTTTATTTCTTCCGTTCATAACGAATCATTGGCCTGAAGGCTGCAAAAAAGCTGACATTTTTATAAAAAACTGAACAAAAGAGAGACGAAATTATTTCGAAATGCTTGGACAAAATGTGTGTAGATGACTGGAGGGTAACTTCTGAAGCAGAAAATTAAAGAGAAACGGGTTACTGTGTGTTAGTGGATGAATGCTATATTACCTACGTAATGGGATGGGGATATAAACAGATAATTCAGAAGGACAGTGTCCACTGAAACACTAATAGGAGAGAGTGAGAGATGTAACACTGCATAGAAGAGATAGAAGTTGAAGAGTCAGTAAAAGGAAGGAAGATGAAAAGAAATTGCCTCCTACCTGTTCGAAGAAACCAACCTACCCTCTTACTATATAGCCCACACAACAATGTACCCACTTAACTATCCATCTACTCCCTCGTCAGTCAGGTCACATGCTTACTCAGTTACTCACCTAACTACTCACTATTTCTGCCCATCCACCGACCAACCCATCTACTCACTCGCCAGTCTTGTCACATTGTAACTCACATGCCTACTCCTTACTTACCTAGTTACCGACTTAATCTGCTCACCCATCTACCTTCCCACTACTCATTCACCTACAGTAGGCTCTTGCGAATAACATGTAATAGATTTCTAAAAGAGCAACCCCGTTATCTCCCTGCAAGACCCTCAAGAAGACAAGAGATAACTAAAGGAAAAATATATATATTTACTTTATACCATCAGTTACAGAGAAGAAAGGGGTTGGGAGGATGAAAAGCAACATAGAGGAATGGCACACAAACATGCTCAATGACCATAATAACATAAATGACAGTTCTCTGCTGCTCGAGTAGCTTGGCGCCATGGCACTCCTCGCTGCTACTCGGTGTTACCGGCTTTTCATTATTCACTGTTTTCTTAATGACGTATATATCATATATATTTTTCATTTACATCTGGAGGCTCTAGAGGGCTACAGCAGGCTAGACTATTTCAAGGCCCAGAGGTTCACATGGGAGAGACCAAGGCCCACTGTACGATAACTGCATGGCTGGAGTGATGGTGATGTTGCCAGCCTGGGTAATATAATGCTATGTACTGTAAAGATTATCAATCAATAATTCACTCACTGAGCAACTATGTGAAAATAGATGTTTGTAAGACTGGCACCTATGAGGGTTCTGGAAAAGTGCTGTTCTTAGGAAAACCATTGAACTGACATTGGAATGCACACAAAATGGGTTACCTGATTTTGTTACCCAAGGCTCTGGATTTTCTTCATTTTTATAACCCCTCCTAGGCCCCCCCCCCTTTGTTTTTCGAAGTGAAGTGACGTGACTCACTTTTAAAAAATCAATGTAAAAAAAATTAAGCAATATAGCATTTACCTACACAGGCATTTCATAGTGAATTCGTCTCTTGGTGAGTTCGACCCTTTGTTTCGGAAAGTTTGGCTCATCTCATTGATATGGGTATGCAGCTAAACCCGACGTATCTTTAAAATAAACTCATTATACTGAAAATGTAAGCAGGTGTAAGGTCGGCGTTTGAAGGCGTCAGTTCTTTTTCTCTAAGTCAAACATTCATTAATCCTTAAAATTTGCAGCAGCAAACCTACATAAATATTATTGAATATGGCAAATATTTACATAAGTATAGTTATAAGAAGAAATATTTATAATCGGACGAGTTAATTCGACCTAGAGCATCGGGCGCAGAATTCAATGATCAACTCTCTCCCAGGGACGAAATCACCGAAATCAGAGCAGTACGTGAGGTGCCTGGTATGAAGATTTTTATTGTGAGACTGGCACGTAAGAGATGATGTTTACTCTCAGCCCATTAGTGCACGGGCGCTTTCCTTGATGTCAACGTTATTCGAGTGTTACCTAACATTATTTATGAATCTAGAGACACACTGTAAGTTGTTATTTAAAGCAACGGTATTAATGGAGTAGTTAATCATGAGAACCTTCAGTACTTACTCACTCATCTACTGTACCCATCATCCTAGTCATCCACGTACCTACCTGTCCACCCACGCACCCACCTACCTACCCACCAGCCAATCATTTACATAATTCTCTCGCTTGCCTACCTATCCACCCACCCACCTACACACTTGTTAACCCACTTCTGGACCAAATAATGAAGGTAATGGAAGGAGTCTTAGAAGGCATGATTATGGAAGGTGCCACTATTGATGAGATGCAGTTTGGGTTTGTCAGGAAAATGGACCACTGACGCCATATTCACTGTCCGGCAACTTCAGGAAAAATATATAGGATTTGGAGAAAGCCTTTGACAGAGTCCCTAGGGAAGTGGTGAAGCGGGCAATGAGAGAGCATGAGATCGAGGAGTAGCTGGTTAGAGTGGTTATGGCTATGCATGTGGGTGTTTGCAGCCAGGTGAGAGTGAATGGAGATTTGAGTGATGAGGTTTCCGTGAATGTTGGCATGCAATAGGGAGTCAGTCTTGAGGGCCTTATTGTTTGTCATGGTGCTTGAAGATTTCTCACGTGACTGCAGAGATGAACTCTCCTGAGAGATGTTGTATGCTGATGACTTGGCATTGAATACAGATAATGAAAGGGAGGCGAAAGGAAGATTTTGGGAAATGGAGAGACATAATGGAGCACAAACGTTTGAAAGAAAATGCGAATAAGACAAAAGCCATGATATCTAGGGCTGATGGTGGTACTTTTAAAGCCAAGGGAGTTTGGCCATATGCAATTTGCCACAAGGGTGTGGGATGTAGCTCCATCTTGTGCAGTTTTTGTGATATGTGGGTGCATAACAGATGTAGTGATATTAATGATAGAAAGGGAGATAATGCTGATATCTTTTTTGTGTGTTGTGTGTCAGGAAGGGCGTGTAGAGACTGTCAGGTTTGAAAGGACTAATCTTACTGATGAGTCTTTTGAACGTGTGGAGGAGTTTTGTTATTTGGAGGATATGTTATGTGCTTGAGGTGCTGCCAGGGTAAGGAGTGGTTGGACGAAGTTCAGGGAGCTGTTGCCTCCCTTAATATTGACAGGTCTCTCCCTCCGTGATGAGGGATCTTTGCATGCAGCATGTGTCAGGAGTGTAATGCTGCATGGTAGTTAAACCTGAGCAATGAAGGAAGAGGATATTCTTAGGCTCAAACATAGAGAAATGACAATGATTAGATGGATGTGTAGTGCGCCCTTGAACGTGAGGTCTGTGGGGTAGGGGGCTAGAATTACGATTGAAGAGTTGAGAGGAAGGAGGTAACTGGAGTGTATTGGTGTCATGATAGGGAGGGTTAGTCTGTGATGGTCTAGGCATATTGAGAGGACGAACGATGACAGTTGGATGCTGGAGATGAGAAGTGTGAAGGTCAGGAGTTGAGTTGCGAGAGGCACTGAATAAGACGTGGGACAAGGTCATAAAGTGTAACCTCTGGGATAAGGGATTGAATAAGGAGGTTACCAGAGATGGAGCAGCGTGGAGATCCGCCATTAGGTGATCAAGGCCTACGCAAGCATGATGGAGCCTTTATGAAAGATATGATAGGATTCTACTCGTATATACCTGCCCAACTACATAATCATTCGGCCTCCTGCTTATCCACCCACCTACCTTGTTAGTTAGTTCATTGACCAGTAATTTACATGTGTTCACAGTACACTCTTACACGACTGATCTAGCGGTAAAGTATTTATTTCCTTATGACCAGCCATATAACAAAATAATTTACCAGTAAACTAATTTGTGCTAAGCACAGCATAGTATCCTTCCAAAATACAAATAATGTTATAGCATAAAGTTATATGATTGGTTCAATATTTGCGAAGAGTCTTGTTTATACAGTTTAAGAACTTCATTTACAAATTAACATAGCCGTGTGGTCCCCATCACCACGTAAGCTGCTTAAGCTATTTACATGAAGCTGCATAAACCTATCACGCAGACCTGCGGGCAGCGCACATTCCAGCAGCACGTGACGCTCTGTCTGTATATGACCACTGTTCCAATGACACAGTCGCTGCTCTCGTGGCGGGCGTTTATATCTGCCGGTTTCAGTATTTAGGTCATGAGACATGAAACGTATCGTTGTGAACGCTTGTCGTGCGTAATCTGAAATGTACATACTGTCGGAATGAACCTCATGCACAAACAGTCCATGATTTAATTCTGATTTATATGTGGTATACTTTGTTGCAGCAATTGGCTTGTTTCTCGTTAACCCAGTAATACTTGCCATTGTGTTAATGTTAGTAACAACCTGCAATACTTTGCATGCAAATCTATAGACTGGTGTGTTTGCTTCTTTTTACAGATTGCACATATTGTAAATAATATGAAATCGTACTTTATTATTAGGCACCTGAAGTTTATACTCCAAGAAACGTTTTCTTTTTCTGGTTATTATAAATTGTACCGGAGGTATTCCTGATTCAAAACACAGGTACTACTAGTATTGTTTCTCACTACAAGTGGGGATTTTACTAATTTATTATATTGTCTTGTTATAGACGTATAATTATTTGTTAACCAGGTCTCAGTACAGTATAGCGGGGCTGATGTTATACCTGCACCAAATACTTTTCTCTTATAAGAGTATGGCATATTTGTATTAGCAGAAGAAAACACGGCATATTTATTCGTTACAGTTTCCCCCAATGCTTCATGCAGCCTTATCATATCATTCATTTCCCCTGTATCGGTAAATAAAGCACCCAAATACAAATATCTTTGACAATAACATATTTCGTTTCTTCGAATTGTCAACATAGTTTTGTCATTCTTGTTGTGATTTATGAAAAAAAAAAAAAAACGTTTTTCTTTTCATCTAGTTTCATTCCATACTCATTATAATAACTCGGCATCACATTTAAATTTTTCATTCACATCTCTCGTGATGTAGCAAATAATGACAGTATCGTTCACTAGTAGGAGCACATGCATAGCACCTAGAAAACCACTTGATGTAAATGTTTGTTTCAGTATTTGAACCATTTTGTCTATGTATATAACGAAAAACATACAATTAGAGGGCGCACCTTCTCTGACACCGACTGTTGCCTCTACCGTTGCAGCTTTAGTTATATTTTAGTACAAGTACGTATTTTTGATTGCTGTTAACATATCTTTACCGCATCCTAATGACTTTAAACGCTCTAATAATTTATGTCCAGGAATCCGATCACAGGCTTTGCTATAGTCAATAAATACAGCATACAATTTTGATATATAACTGGCATAATCACAAAACGTGTCATTATCTTTTCTAGGCATCCTCTTTTCTTTGTAGCCCCAGCCTGACATTTGTCAATGTTGTTCTAAAAGTTCTTTCTTTTCCATACAGCATCGAGGGATTCTAAAAATATCTCCTGCTGGTGAATTATTTTGTTTGCATCATCACGCTTTGCTGCCAGTTGCTTTACCTCTTGCCTCACTTGCTTCCCTTGTGCCATTTCTTCTTTAACGCTTTTTAGTTGACTAACACTGAATTTGTGGGTTGTATGCAGCTATCAAAGCATTTAGGGTACACTTCAGCTGTACTACTCTCACCATGTTTATTAACCGACAAACCCCCTCACTGTTTCAGCGTACTCGTTTTCTGCCATTGATTTAAATGAATGCATCAACAAAGTTTTAGTCTCGCTTCACATATCTTGTTTTCTCCATACGAGCATTCCCATCGGCTTGGTCGTTACCATGGCAGCAGCGTTCACCACTACGCACGGGTTATTTCTGACTCCAGTAAGCTGCGTCAAGGGCCACCTCTTAATAAAATATTTTTCACTTGTTTCTAACGTCAATTGCTTATCAGTGGTTTCTCTGTACCATGCTATTGTTGGTAAGAGATTGGTTTAACCACTGGTTGTTTTGACACAGGTGGTTCACTTAAAAGCTGACAACCAGGGTGACGTGTTGTGGTTGTAGTCACTAGCACTCTCTACCTACGCACGTACTCACCCACTTTTATACCCGCCCACCACCCACTCACCTGCATATTCACTTTTCCACCTATCTATCCATCCATCTACTCACCCACTTAGAAACCCACTATGTTCCCACCCACCCACAGAACCATTTACCCTCCCATCCACCCACACACCCACCTATCTACCTACTCACTCTCTTCCGCACTTTGCTCAATTGCTAACCCATCTACGTCCCTACCCGTCTACCTACCCAACGACTTACCTAACTACTCAAACACCACTCATATGTCCACCCAACTACTTATCTGCTGACTCACCAATGCCAAAGGGTACAAATCCTTCCTTATGTGAGATGAACTTTCCATTCTTGTCCAGGAATCTTTCTGGCAGGAACTCATGTGGCTCCGGCCAGTACTGGGAGTCCTCGTGTACCAGTACCGAGCACCCTAATACTACTGTCCCCTGTGAGAGAGAGTGAGACATGGTGAAAGTGATAAGCGTGTGAGTGTAAGCTAATGTTAATTTAAGTAACAGTGAGTGAATTTGACTGAGAGTAAGCATGAGAATGAGTAGGAGTCACTGAATGTATATAAAAGTTAGTGTGAGAGTGTGAGATACAAGAGGGAGGGCGAGATAGAAAGGTAATCAGAACCCCACATGGACTGTAAAATACAAGACATGAAAATAATACAAGTGAAAAGATTCAGATGCAACGTTCAAGAAAAAAATAAAATAAAATAAAGCATAATTCCATTCCAATTCTGTATCTTTATTAATCCATTTTAAGCCCACTGTAGAACAAGACCATATCATCGGAGAGAGAGAGAGAGAGAGAGAGAGATAGGGAGGGAGAGAGTTATAATTCAGAATTAACCCCTCCTCATGCTGGCGACGTACGAATGGTTTGCGGGTGTTTAAAGGAAGAGTTGTGCCTGCGAAAGTGTGTTACACTGGCTTTATAAAGCCAGTGTAACACACTTTCAGGTCATATGTCATAAAAGATGGCAAGGTGGCAACATACGCAAAAACACCCATTTTAAATGTTAGTACCGACACCCATTTTAACCCGAGACGTCCCATCGACGTATGGGTACGTTGCAGCATTTTGCATTTGCCAGTCCCGTCGACGTACTGGTACGTCGTGCAATTGCAAGGTCCCTAATTTGCACAAGTTTCAATTTTCGTGCGTGATTTTTCATACGTATACATGGGACACCTTCCTCTATTCCTCTACAAGATGCCAAGCAGGGACAATGCCTTACACCGCATAACCTCCCCCCACCCCACTGTCTTGGCAATTCACCTGTTACTAGTGACCTGGCCAATAAAGACATTCAGGGGAAGAATGATTCCCCCAATCGATGACAATGTGGAGGCCAAAGTTTACATAGCATTAGAGGAAGAAACAGTCAGAAATGATGATCAGGTAATGTGGCAAAAGAAGGTCAGGAATGGTGATGAGTTAGTGAGTGAAACAATGCTTATAATGCCTATATTACTGTTTGAAAACCAATATACTCTCATACTACATATAAAATCGTACCATATAAATAACGTACCAAATAAATAAATAAATACCGTATATGAGTGGTGTGGAATAGTTATCCTCCCATAGAACTCGTCTTCTTTGCAGCCAGCCTGATAGAAAACCCTGTACCTGTATCGAGTATTTTAAACCTCAGGTGAGCGATTTCTCTATGAATTTTCGATGTTTCTCACCAAAAGCGGAGGTTTTAGCCAAAAAAAAAAAAATTCCAAAAATGCTTGGGACTGGGGGGTGTCGGAGGCGCGAAAGTGCTCGGGACGTGATGAGTTAAATGTTAGTACCATTGTTCTAGCGGACCCTAGACTCGGGACACACTTATTATGAGATGAATGTGTTGCCACCAAACCAGTAAAACACAAAAAACAGCACTAGAAGCACTCAGAGAGAGCAACACACTTGATCATTAACTGGTTTATGGGTTCAATATCTGACCCTTGTTGTGACCTAAACCTTTGCAGATTAATGCCCAGCTCGATTTACTTCATTTTTGCCTAACCCTGAACCCTTCCACGAACACTGATTCAAATATGATCAAAGCTGTTTGAATTGGCTTTGTACAGTTACTATTTATGATCTTTCATCGTAACCTTGACATTTCACTGATTCCTCTAAAATCGAATCTCTGTACCCTTGTTTTAACCTGAATCCTTCCACAAAGTTTAGTCTTCATCGGATAAAAACTGTTTGAGATGTCCTTGGCATGTGATCTTGACCTCTGACTTTTTGTTCTAAAAAAAAAGGTTCTCTTGTGTGATCAACTCATCCACCACCCTCAGCTCATTCACTTACTTTGATCAAAACATCAAAACTGTTTTAGTTATTTTGGTCACACAGACACATGGGTCGAAGTTTGATTGTACAGTGTGACCTTGACCTTTGATTGATTTTTATCAAAATTGAGTTGCTTCGAGTTTGCTTGATCTTTAATGCTTCAACCAAGTTTGGTTCAAATCAGATCAAAATATTTTAGGTTGACCTTGCCCTGTGACCTTAGCCTTTGACCTTTCCCTGTTACCTTGACTTTCGATTGATTATCCTCAGAATGGAATCCTTATATATTTTATTACTTATCTTCATCCTTCCTAAAATGCTTGGTCTAAAACAAATAAAAATTTGCCTAAGTGGACCTTGCCATGTGACGTTGACATCTGACCTTTTACTCTAAAAAACAAATGGATTATTCCTTGGGTTAGCTTCAACCCGTCAACCAAGTTTGGTTTAAATAAGATAAAAACTGAGCAGTAAGAGGACAACGACTGTACAGTAGATACGAGCAGTATTTTTATTTCAGACGTTTCGACATTTAAAATGTCACCATCAGTGATCTAAATGGAATTAGGTAAAAATAAAATCGTAAGTTGTCTAAAGTTTCTTGTTCCAATTTTGAGTGTTTTAACCGTTATTGAGTTTACAGTAAAGAATTCATTATAAGTTTGCAGATTCCTTGTATTAAGTTCATATACCTGATAATTTTTTGAGCAGCTTTGATGTCACATCCTTATTTATAAATATTTCCACTGATGAAACTGTAGACATAATTTTATGACTGCTGTGTAAAGACACTGTCATTTTTGAAGGATGGTCTGATCATATTTGACAACAAACTCTATAAACATATTAATGGTGTTGCTATCGGATCACCCATTGGACCAACTTTTATGCCAATATCTTATTTATGTTCTTATAGTAATTATGACTAAGAGATTGTCCAAGTAATATTAAACCACGGATGTATCGAAGGTGTGTCGATGATGCATTTGTGGTGTTTAGAGATAAAAGCCATGTTTATGATTTGTTGCACTATAGTAACACCCGTCACAGTAATATACAGTTCAAGATTAAAACACAGTCCAACCGTTGTCTCTCGTTTTTAGATATCATGATTAGGAAAGACAATAGTAAATTCTAGTACTGTCATACTGAGTGTTCCGCAGGCCTACTTTCTCAGGTTTGGGAACCCATTTTTTTTCAATGATTGCTGTAAAATATTACAAAATTAAAGAAGTTCAGACCTCGTTACAAAGGGCTTTTTTCCTGTAACCTACATAATTCTGTGTTCCATGATCAGATTCTCTTTCTAAGATAATATATTGTAAATATGGCTGTAATAAAGGGCTGTCCTTCAGTCTTGTGAGAAATTCTCTAAACCACCATTACATGACAAAACATCCAATAGCCACTGCTAAAAATGGAGGCACTTTACCTTAGTTTACTCTGCTTGAATGCTATTTCTGTTCGGATGAAAGACTGTACCTTGCTAAATTTTTTCTTCAAACTGACTTAAAGATTTTATTAATTCATTTAAAACTGGCTCTTTCTTTCACTTTAAGGACCCAGTTTCGACCGACCTACGAACGTCTGTGGTCTGTTTCATTTGCCCAAGTTGCAAGGCCAGATATAATGATAACCTGTGCATTCAGTCAGGACAGACGAGCGCATGTCTCAGTTGAGCAGAAAAGGTCTAAGACCAGTGGCGTCACCAAGGGGGGCTAGGGGACTTTGCCCCCCGAATGAAGGTCTCAGCCCCCAAAATCACTGCCCATCCCCCAAAAAAAGAACATAAACAAGTAAATCAGTAAATATACATCCTTATCAGGTTTTTGAATAGTTTGGTGACGTAACTGACGTTCTGGGGGTGATTAATTGCACATATTTTATATATACTGTGGTTTGCTTCATAAACATGATAGGCACTATGCCAAAACCCTATATGCCATTCATTAAGATTTTTGTTTGATATTTTTGTGAGTTTTGATATTTACCGATGATTTCACGTCAAACATTCATGGATAAAGATACCAAACGTGTCATACTTACAAACACCCTGATTTTCAAGTACATAGGTGGGCAAAGATGACCTACAAAAAGGCAAAAGATGTTGGTCTCTTATTTAACAAGAGGCATGATGACTGATGGAGTGACATGCTATGTAGTTCACTGATCCCATGTACTTTTTTCTGTTTTCTGTTTGATGGGAGAAATACCTTGAACTCATCGGCTGTAATTTTAATAATTACCTTTTATTTGTATCAGAGTATCACACGAAGGATCTTAGTTTTTATAGAATACATGAATTCTTATTGTATGAAATAGTTTCTGTAGAACAAATGAATTCTTGTTGTATGAATTTGTTTTTGTATAAATGAATTTCTGTTGTATGAACTGCTTTGTTGGTCTATCAGTAGATTATATCCCATTAATCACTCAGGGTTCCAGTTCCTCCCAAAATTTGACATCTGGTGACGTCACTGTCGAAGACCCAGTTCGCCTTCTTACTTACTCGTAGCAGTAAAGGATTATTGTGTATCTTGTGATATTATACTTGTGAAAGAGTAGTTTAAGGTATTACCTTGTACATCATAACTAAAAATTACTTGAAATATCATTGTATATTTACCCAACAACCCATCTATAAATCACATTAAATCTACAGTACCACTTTATATAAAACTGTTGACCCCAAACCCCGTCTCTAAATCACACTACGTCTGCAATACCACTTTACAGCTGTAACACTAGAACAGTCACCTAATATGGTTGTAAACCGAGTCAAATTTGTCAGACGTTTATTACGAAATATGATTTAGTGTTAATATTGCTGTTTTACCTGCTTCCTAAGATCGCTGATGCTCACATTTTCAGTGTTGAATAGTCTGAAATAACGAAGCTGTTTGCATCTACGTTCGTTGTATTCTTACTGCTCAAGTTGAAGTTCCCTACGAACACCGATTACTTGAGATCAAAACTAAACAATTTAAAACGCACATACACACAACGAGTAAAAGACAATACCCTCTTTCGCTCCACGAGGGCTGGTAAAGAAACTCGAAAAATATTCCCTACAGTCACTGGAGGTAACTTTTTTTTTTTTTTTCCTGCTACCAGACAGTTTTATTCATGAGACTATTCGAGCTACAGGGGTTAGATAATTGTTACCTTCATGAACCATCTCACCACCAGGATGCTCCTTTAAGGTGAATAAAATCGTCGTGTACCTGCAGGACCAAATATCACGTCCTAAGGATGAAGAAGTTAGAAACCCGCCACTGTACCTTAGGCAGGAAGTAGCCGCCAATTTGGGTGTCTTGGTTAGTGGCGTGACCCACGGCAAATGGGATGAGCGAGGATTTACGAAGGATCTCGTGAAGGGTGGCTTCTAGGTACGGTAGTCTGTGGTAATGTAACACAATATAAACATTAATAATAATAATAATAATAATAATAATAATAATAATAATGCAAAGAATGTGAGTTATACATTGCCAAGATTTGGTGTGTGGTTTTTAGATAGGGTAACATTGGGAAGGGAGCACAAGCATAATAAACATAATCATCGTAATAATTATTGTGATCATCCTAATTTTAATTTCCTCAAGCGGGATGGAGCGAGTGTCGCACTTCCAAGAACAAACTTACCGACCCTTCATCAGTAACACTGTTGGCTTGACCACATTGAACGTTCAAAACAAATGCTCAGTATTATATTACTTGCTGGCAAGTTTTATGCTACTATACTCTTTTTACTTTAACTTGCCCTAGCATTTCGTTTCCTTGTAGCATATTTCATGTCGCTGAGTGGCAGAAAAAGACAAGACTGTGATCCTACATCTGTTGCATAGCACCTCTTCGTGTTAACAGCTTGTTACATCTCACCAATCAAGACGGAAGATAACATTTTAGGACAAGTTAGTGTTATGCACTCTACGTGATTTTTTAAGGAAAATATATGCTTAATATGTTAGTTAAGTACATAGCGCCAGAGCAATATTTTTAGGACTCTAACACCATTCGGTAGTTAAACAATCATTTACCCATGATATCAGTATAAAAATGACGTGGTAATTGGCCAGTAAACTACACATCACATGCACCACTGTTAGGGCATTACAACATTTCCTTCTCAACCACGACTGACATGATGCAGTTTAAAAAGAAAGTATCGGCCATCTTGGGTTCGATGGATGTGAAAATGGGTCCTGTAGACACAAAGGGAACCATTAAGCTAGTGGCTCGAAAATATACCACCCAGTATGTGAAGTTAGAATTTTGAGTCCTAATAAGTACCACAGTAAATATTTGAGCTCAGTCACAGTGTGGTATATATATATATATATATATATATATATATATATATATACTGCACGTCAGGTTGTCATTTAGTGGGTGACCAGTTCAACAGGGTATGTACGGAAGGGAGAAGCAGGTTTTTGAGAAGGGTCAGACCTCATAGAGAGGAAAGCTTTTATCAGTGGTAGGTAAGAAAAATTTTTGGAGAGAGAGAGAGAGAGAGAGAGAGAGAGAGAGAGAGAGAGAGAGAGAAACAGATTTTGACTAATTAAAATCTCGTACAGATGAAGAGCTACCTGCCATTACTTTCTCTGGTGATCACCACGAGCATTATTTATAAAAGAAGGTTTTACTGTACCCTGGCTGGATTTCAATATTACATGTTCCAACTTGCAGTTTGAATGTTGTACACGTTTCCACACCAGGTGTTTCGAAGTTATGCTTTACATTCTCTTATTTAAAAGCAAGTGTGTGTGTGTGTGTGTGTGTGTGTGTGTGTGTGTGTGTGTGTGTGTGTGTGTGTGTGTGTGTGTGTGTTGGGGGGGGATATAATTGTTCCATTTACCCATTGGTTGTTGCACATTATATAAATATATCTGTCATTCGTTAGTCAATTAACCCACACAGCATCACTAGAAGCACTTTACGGTAATATACTAAACCATTGTTATATGCGACCTTTCATGACGATCCATTGATATTAAGTCTACAGTAAATAACAGAACAAGTACATCTGTTGACTATGTGACCTGCATCACTCCATGAACCGTCAAAGGGAGAAGAAAACAATGTCGTGGTCAGCAAAGGAGTAAGTGAGATTGAAATTTCCACGAGCGGTGGGGCTGGGAAAATAAACCCTATGAAATGGGTGCTGTAGGAATAGCAGTATGTGGTATGACTGCGGTGAATGTTTATTTCAGAATGTTCTACAGGATTTAAAGTCCCAGGGGGATAAAGAAATTAGAGAGCCAAAGAAACGGGTAGGCTGAGGTGGATTTGTGTGAGGGATTTAGGAGAGATCATGAAAGTAAACCCTGCGAAAATGCTGTAGGATTGTGGAGTGTGGCTTACGGTAGCTTCTGAAGATGTAAGGATAACACTCAAAAAGCCAAGTGAATTTTGAATCTCATTGCACAATGCTGAAACCTCCCGCAGACGTGTACAGGATTACTGTACTGAGCACAAATGTAGGAAGATGAAGAGTCGTGCAGTCCCTCCTCAGAATGTGTGGGTAATATGTAATATGTAAAAAGGTATGAAGGAGTGGGGGTGATACTAAATATTTTGGAAGAGTGAATTTTGTTCCGCTACTTCGGAACCTCAGACGTGTACAGAAGAGATTACAGTGGTGATTTCTGTATGTTAGAAAATTATATTCAATGTGTCCAGTAGCCTACATAATTTTTTCTCTGGGCAAGGATATGACAGTCCGTCATCTGAGGCCCATCATTACTCTTAATGTACGCACCCCTCCTTCAAATATCATTTTTTGGACTCTATACTGTACTACCATTTATACCTAATATATGCAATGACTGGCTCATTCAGGACTAATTTAATGGAATTAACAGTTGTTTTTGTGAATTTCACTTGGTGATGTGGAAGATCAACAAAACTGTATTTAACGAAATTCAAAAGATCAGTTCTTTCCCTGCTCCAGACTGAAATCGAACTCGTGACCATTCATATATTAAACCACATTTCCAGCCACTCGGCCACCCCCTCCGGTAGCTTGAAAAGGCATGAATCTGGCTCAGCTCTTCTTCTGGGAACACAGACAGTGATTATTACTGTGGCTTGTGTAGGTGTGACGGTAGAGTTCCACGGGGCACCACTCGGTCAAGCTCTTCCTGCACCTTCTTCTGCACCTCAGGGTAAGCTGCCATGTAAGTGATGACCCAGCGCAGTGTGTTAGACGTCGTATCGAACCCAGCAGCAAACAGGTCGAATATCGTTCTCAGTAGGTCCTCATCTGGTGAGTAATATCATTATATAAATTTCGGTTATTGGTAATGGTACAGGTGTTATAACCATCATTATACCTTCAGTGTCAAACCTGTCATTTTGTCCAGTCTCTCTCTCTCTCTCTCATGCACTGAAGTTCAGGGTCCACTAGCTAAACAGATTAAGAATTCGCTGACTGACCGGCCACCGAGAGCAGTAATCAATAGGATGCGTTTAACTGGACATTAGTCACAAGCTGGGTGCCCAAGTTCTGGGTTCGTTCTTGTTTATCATTCACGTCAGAGATATACATGTGGTCATTTTGCGCCGATCTTCAAAATTTGCTGACAGTACAAAGCTAAGGATTAATGCACTGTCGCTCAACAAGTATTTATGTGAGAAGGAACTTGAGTAAGATAAGGGGAATGGTTTGAGTGATGGTAATAACGTTCAGCCTGGACAAAAACAAGGTGGTGGGCACTGACTCTACAACTTCAGGAGCAAACTCCTCTTTGTTAGGAAGTACAATCAAACAGTACTGGCCTGGAGAAAGGCCTAGCTGACCTCATCAGCGGTAGCTTTAAATTCTCCAACATCGCATTATGGAGACAGTAAGAACAGAGAGTTTAGTTTATATACTCAGTTTAAGTACAGAACCAATCAGATGGTCCTCCCTTTGAACGAATCACTTGTACAATCACATCTGAGATATGCTGTGCGGTACCATGGGCTCTGAAGGAGGATATCGCGAGGCTTAAAAGAGTCTAAGCGCATCCTGATATATTGATTTCATCTGTCATTCATATGGGATACCATACTATGTTGGCTCATTTCTGTAGAGAGGAAGCATTTAAGTGGAAAGCTAACTTACGTTTTCACAAGCTTTCATTTATATGAAAACGTTGATTATTATCACTTGCCCAGCTGAAATAACCACTCGACAAGATTTCACGGATAGAAGCTAATCTTGATACATTAGGTAATTTATTCGCGTAAATGATTTCCAAACCCTGGAGTTAGCTGCTAATCGACTAAGTGGATGATTCGTCGACCGAGCAGTTTATGACACGGTTAGATATAGCTCTACTTGGCATAAGTTGTCGTAGAATGAATGCTTCCTCCGTTCCTGTAAAATACCCAGCCTCATTTCTCCTGCCTAGGAACGCTTCCCTTTCTGTGCCCTCACTGTAGGTAGAATGGGTGGGTGGGAGAGCCTTAAACTGTTCTATACTTCTCTTTCAATATTAGAGTAGGAACTCTTATCTGATGACATCATCTATGCTACCTCTCGCTGTGCATCGCAAGACCTATTGAGGCACCACCTTTCCTTGTAGCTCCCTGTAATGCTCTCTCTCTCTCTCTCTCTCTCTCTCTCTCTCTCTCTCTCTCTCTCTGCACTGACCACAAAAGAAAGTATTCAGCTGGGAATCCTCCTTCTCCATCTCCAACAAATACTCGTCGATGACGTCACGAGGGTTGCTCTTGTCCAGGGTAGCCTTGTGGGACCCCATTATGTCCTGGGAGAGAGAGAGAGAGAATTAGATTCTGAATGACACCAGATAACACTACCGAACAGGCTGTGGATCAATTTGTTTATCTAACAGTTGATTTCTACAATCTTCTCGGTCCTAAGAATGTATCACTATCGTTCTGTTAAGCATTTGAGTTTTAGAAATATCTATAAGTCATTTATTTATCTTCTCTCCATCTATCGATTCGTTTGTCAGTTTGCTTATCATTCTGTCAGCAACTGTGATAATTATAATCAATCATTTACATTATTATAGCGCGTTTACACTGATCTGAGAAATATTCCTGACGCATTTCAGCTAAGTGAAGTGAGACTGGAGGGCAGCTTTGGCTAGTAACCAAGGAGACCTATTCCATACCACATAGCTAAGGTTCCTTGAATTTAATGCAGCTGCGACCTAGTAATGAAGTTATAAGTGTGGCGCAGTTCTGTCAAATGAAAACAACGAGATTACAGCCAAATAATGCATCAATTAATGTATCTTGCCATCCATCTATTTAACTCTGTCAGTCAGTTAATCTGTCTCTCTATCAATACTATTGGGAAGCTGGATTTCTAGCTAGATTGTTCTGGAGAATTCCCGATGTTTGCCGTAGTTCCGTTATGAGTAAGAGTTGCCACTTAGCCTGCAGTTTGTGAGCATACTGTAGATATTTTGTAAGTTATTCATTAATTTTTGTTCTCTTTTTCTCAATAATGTTTTATTTATGTGATTCCTTATTAAAATATATAATTTAATTTAGGTTTGTATACTAAATAATTTAGAGTGTTATGCAGTGTAAGAAAACTCTGGCATGTTTTGGATGTCTCTGAGTTAGTAACTGTTGTAAAAATTGCTTCCTCGAGAATACACGAGAACTGTGGAAGGGAGTAGAACACTCTGGAATATAGGAGGCTTATATAAGGATGGGGAAGAGATTACAGCAGTTTCATTCGGTTTTCAGTTCAGTTTGAGAGCAGTGCTGTGTCAGTGTGGTTTGTATATTTTCGGTACTTGTGAAAATAATGAAGTGTTGTTGGCAAACGTGAACTGTTATTACAGTTTGTGTATCTTCGGTGCTTGTGAAAATAGAGAAGTGAAGCTGGAAAGCATTAAGTGTAATTATCTGGAAAATAAAGAGAATGAACTTAGGAAGCCAGTGTTTATTTTTGCCTCGGCTGATCTTGTATGCTGTACACCGAAAGGCTTACCATAGGAAGAACAACTCAAAGGGCAATATCTTTCCTATACCGAGTTATTGCTGTTGGAGCCTGTGGCAGTGTTGGGTGGGGGTGTAACACTGGTGTCAGGAGAGTAGATTAAGTACTGCAGAGTCAAATCTTCGACATGGTGCAGACAAGATCCCGAGCTGGGCAGGGGGACGAGGTGTCATTGGCCGAAATTATGAAGCTATTGCAAGCATAAAGTGTCCAGCTACAAGCACAGAATGAAGGACTACAGACACAAAGTGTCCAATTACAAACACAATGAGCACAGCTACAAGCACAGAATAAGGGACAGAAAGAACTCAAAGAACAATTGCATACACAGAGCGAAGAACAGAAAGAACGAAATGAACAGCTTCAAGAGGCATCACAGGAGCAACAGAGGGAATTACAGCTGAGGATGCAATGACAGCTAGATGCTTTCATGGGGAAATGAAGGAAGAACAACAACAGTTGAAGAAGGATGTATACTGACACTGAGCTACAGCAGCAGAAGTATGAGGTAAGCAATAATGTGATGGAGTGCAGACAGCATGTAGATGACCAGTTGAAGATTAATGAGGGAATAATGACAGAGTGCAGACAGGATGTAGACAACCAGCTGAAGATTAGTGAGGGAATAGTGATGTCGAGCAGAGAGCATGAAGATAAGCAGTTGAAGCATAGCCTATAGTGGACCATGTGAAGATAATGAGAGAAATAGGGTCGTAGAGAAATATTGCACTGCTGAGCCTCAGGTTAGTGTACAGAGAGCATATGAAAAAAAGTAGACAATGTACGGTGGATCTTGACGAATCCCAGGCATCTGAAGGTGGCATTACAGGGTTGAATGATTAGAATGTAGGAGATTCAAGTCCTGGACTTAATTATGATGCCCCAGTTTTTAGGCCCCAAACCAGTGAAGTGCATGGCTAGAATGGGGGTCCAGTTAAAAAGAAACCTCAGGAATTTGATGGTAGAGTATCTTAGAAAGCTTACGGTGCACAGTTTGAGTTACTTGCTGCAGAATGGTTGGGATGATTTGCAGAAGCCAGTGTAGCTTGCTACAAAGCCTTAAGTGTGCCACAATGGAAATTCTGGGACACATGTCAGTAGAGGAGAGGAACAGTCCTTAGTAGAAGTAACGGTGTGCAGATATGGGACCATGTACCAGGCTGAGGTTTACAGAGCAAGATTCTGGACCCGTGTATGGGCTCGAGGAGAATCCACATAGCAGCTTGCTCATGATCTGGAAAGTATGGCATACAAGGCATACCCTGGAGCAGCACCTAACCTGTTGGCTATTCTTCTGTGGGACCAGTTAATCGATGCTCTTGATAGTACAGAGCTGAAACTGCAAGTGAAGCAGGTACAACCCAGAAGCTTGCGAGAAGCACTACCCAGGGCTCTAGTATTTGACTCCTACGTCAGGTCCAGTACATCCACTTTTCAGGCTGGTCGTAGTGCAGGATTCAAGGTAAGAAGGGTGCAGGTATATGAAGTGGAATATTTTGAAGGAAGGTGCTGGTACTCTGAAAAGCTAGGACATAGGAAAGAGGACTGTTATAGGTGGAAGAGGGAACAGGAAAAGATTGGAAGAAGTTGTTGGTATTGTAAGAAGCCAAGATATCGGAAAGTGGATTGCAACAAGTGGAAGAGAGAACAGGAGAAGGCTGGAAGAGGTTGCTGGTTCCACGGGAAGCTGGGACATAAAAAAGGTGGATTGTTGCAAATAAAAGATGGACCAAGAGAGGAACAGAGTAAGGAAATCCCCAGTTGCAACAAACAGGTGTTGGACATGTGGGAAGGTGGGACACTTCAGCTATGAGTGTCCAAATGAGAAGGATGAGGGTAAATTAGTGAAGGCTGGTGACAAGAGGCAACAACCAGCCAGTTTTTCCCAAGAAGCCCCACCACTGAGAAAATGCAGGAGGATATTAAAGAATAGTGTGGGAGAAGACGGAAGAAAAGATGGCAAGCAGTATAGCAGGAATGGGAATCTTGGCAGGAAATGCCACCTTACTGTTGTGACAGGGCCAGTGTCAGATGCAGAAAACCTGAAGATGATGCAGATGCAGGATGCAGATTTACAACCAGTGCTAGAGTGGCTGCAGCAGAGCACAGTGCAACCATCTTGGGATGAGGTTTCCAGGTTCAGCCCTGCGACTAAGAGCTACTTGAGTCAGTGAGACCTTCTTCGTTTGAACAACTGACTTGAGCACCAGTGGGAGACACTCAATGGCCTCAGCAAGTACCGGCAACTGGTGGTTCTGAAGAAAATGAGGTCGGGGATCTTGGATGAGTCTCATAACCAGATCACTGGTGGGCACCTGGGAGTGAAACCTCTAAGCTGGCTGCAACAGAGGTCCTATTGTGCTGGCATGCATCAGGATGTCCAACAGTGGTGTCGGGCCTGTGATGTATGCTGTGCGAAGAAGGGACCCAAGAAACATGGTTGCACCCCTCTCCAGCTGTACCAAGTGGGTGCACCAATGGAAAGAGTCAAGGTGGACATTGCTGGACCTCTGCCACTCACTGAAAGAGGAAACTGGTATATACTGTATGTGTTGCCATGGACTACTTCACAAAGTGGCCAGAGACCTATGCCACCCCTGATCAAGGGGCTGCGACTGTTGCTGAGGTGTTGACCAGTTTTTCTGTCGTTTTGGGATGCCGCAGGAGCTACATTCAAACCAGGGTAGAAAATTCGAGTCTGCTGTATTCCGTGAGTTCTGCAAGTTATTGGGGATCAAGAAGACCAGGTCGACCCCACTAAGGCCACAGTCAGGTGGGATGGTGAAGAAATTCAGCTGGACCCTGGGACAAGATCTGGCCAAGCACTGCATAAAGGGACAGATGGAATGGGACCCGAAATTACCTGTGTTGTTGATGGCATATCGGTCTGCATCCCATGAGTCAACCAGCTACACCCCTGCAAAACTGATGTTGGGCCATGAGTTACACTCACCCATTGACTTGTTAGTGGGAAGACCACCTGGTGAAGAGCTGCCTACAGACACCTCTGGCTATGCAAAGCACATTCAGGAAAGGCTGGCTGAGGACCACCTGGTGAAGAGCTGCCTACAGACACCTCTGGCTATGCAAAGCACATTCAGGAAAGGCTGGCTGAGGTACATCATCAAGTGTGAGGAGCCCTTAAGTTTTCAGGAGAGGTTATGAAGTGCAAGCATAATGCCAAGGCAAGTGAGGCGAGTTTCAAGGATGGTGACCAAGTTTGGTTACACAATCCTCAGCGAAAGAACTGAGTCTCCAAAACTGCAGCACCCATGGGACGGGTCTTACACTGTGTTGGACCGCCTATCAAACGTAATGTATCAGATTCGGGGAGGCAGGAAGTCTCGGCCAAAAATGGTACACGTGAGCCGTCTGGGGCAGCACCATGGGCCAGGAGTGTACAGCTCAGATGTCTCTGAGGAATCGTGCTTTTCTGCAGCCAAGGATGTTGAGGAGAACTAAGGACCTGAAGTAGAAGAGGATTGTGACAGTTTCCCAAGACAAGAAGTACATCAGGAAGAGGACCAAGACATTACAGGAGGAGTGGACTGTGTGGAGGAGCAGGGACGTTGTCGGAAGCAGCATGGGAGAAGACCTGATAAGTTGAAAGATTATTTTGTGTACAATTAGATGTTTCATTAGGATTGATTATGTTTGTATACATTGTGTAGTTTTGTCGGGATGACAAAGAACTAGGGAGGGGGTAGCGTATGAAGCTGGATTGCTAGCACTAGATTGTTCTGGAGAATTCTGGATGTTTGCAGTAGTTCCGTTATGAGTCAGAGTTGCCAGTTAGCCTGCTGTTTGTGAGCAGAGTTTTTTTGTAAGTTACGCATTAATTTTTGTGCTCTATTTCTCAGTAATGTTTTATTTATGTGATTGCTTGTTAAAATACCGGTATGTAATTTAAGTTTGTATGCTAAAGAATTTAGAGTGTTAATGCAGTGTAGGAAAACTCTGGCATGTTTTAGATGTCTCCGAGTTGGTAACTGTTGTAACCATTGCACCCCCGAGAATAGACGAGAACTGTTGAAAATGTAGAACACTCTGGAATATAAGAGGCTTGTATAAGGATGGGAAAGAGACTAAACCAATTTCAGTCAGTCTTCAATTCAGTTTGTGTGTAGTGCCGTGTCACTGTGTTTGTATATTTTCGGTACTTGTGAAAACGGTGAAGAGTTGTTGGCAAACAGTGAAGTGTTATTGCAGTTAATGTATCTTCCGCGCTTGTGAAAATAGTGAAGTGAAGTTGTTAAATACTCAGTTTAATTATCTGCAAAATAAAGAGAGTGATCTTAGGAAGCCAGTGTTTATCTTCACTTCAGCTGATCTTGTGTGCTGTACACGGAAAGGCTGATAATAGTAGGAAGAACAGTTCACTGGGCAACGTCCTTCCTATACTGAACTGCTGCTGATAGAGCCTGTGGCAGTGTAGGGTGGGGATGTAACAATACATATCCATCTATATAAATCTCTCTCTACCTGTCAGTCAGTTTATCTGCTTGTTTGTCTGTCTCCCTGTGTCTCTGTCTGTCTGTCTGTCTGTCTGTCTATTTATGTGGCTATCATTCTATCTGTACCTTTCAATCTTTTTTTTTTTTTTTTATGTGTCCGACTCTGGGCATAGGCTTCACAGCCTGCTTTCAAGGCCCACTAGTCCTCCTACATACCGCACACCTCTACATGTCACCACTTCGGCGCTAACAGCCACCGTCCATATCTCTATGTCTATCTGTCTATATCTATTTGCCATTGTTTCTCTCTGTTTTTCTATTTATGCTTATATCAATCAATCGTCAATAGCCAATACGTCAGTATATACTCATGTATCACAATATAAGAAATAAAACTGTCTACTTACCAAAAAATCTATCAGTCACTCTTTGTTCATCAGTCAATAAATTTGTGTATCTCTCAGTCAGCCTATAACCACTCATTCTACCTGTCTATTCATCATTCATTATCTACCGTATACTCCATTATCCTAACTTGGTCCAAAACTGTCATCTCTCCATCCTGAATGCTGGGTTATAACAAAAGATGAACACCACAACATAATGCTTGTCAAGAAGAAATGCTATGTAAGGGAAATAGAGCTGTAACACTGTCGCTTTCTGCCACAGTTGCGGGAAATAAGTTGTAAAAAGACGAAAATCTGGGTCAGGTTAAAGTAAACATGGAGTAAGGAATAATTCAGTCTGTAAATTTATCTCGTTATCTACCCATCAGTTAATGTGGCAGTCAGTCAATCAGTTTGTTGATCAGTCTCTGGCAACCTCAGCCTATTACATAGGCGGGACAACTGAGAGTGAGTTATAGGAGCCTAAGTGTTGCATGGTGTCCGAAAACAGCTTACCACATTTTATGGCGGTATCGCAATAATGGTTAATAAGTACATCGTGGCCCATCAATACCCTCCACTAAAGACACACCTCGCGGTATGCCCTGTGCCGTGGGGACTGCTCAGTCTGTTGATGTGGCAATGGGAGTAGAAGACGTTGATAACGCTGACTGAGCTATCCCCGCAACACACAAGAAATCGCACGGCGAAGTTGAAGCGGAGCGTCATATATGGACCATTCTGTTTATGGGCTAATAATAAAAATAATAATCCAGCAACACACAGAGCATCAATTTTAATCTCTTGAGTTCGATGACGTATATCTGCATTTCAGTCTTGCTGCACAGAGATGAATTTATTCAAGTTATGACAAACTTTTAGTAATGAGAGGGATAATGACTGCTAGACCTAACTCAGTCCAGACTGAGAAGACTTAAGCTTGTATGCATGGAGTCGGACGTATTCTTGGTGAAACAGGAGAGCTCGTAGCAAATATTTATGTACTGAGTGCTACACTATAATATTCTTTTGTATGTATTCACATATTTTAAATACTGACATAATGTGCATTATTAATACAGTTTACCATCCTCCTTTCAGAGGAACGTTAAAGGAAGCTGATGAACTTTGTATAACCAGGCAAAAGAGGTGCTTTGTTATAAGAATGCCACCATGTGAGGCCGTCTCTGTCCAACACCATACTGAGGTGTAATAGTTTCGTATTGTTCATAAAGGCTCCATCATGCTGGCATGCGTCGACCTTGGTCACCTAATGACGGCTCTCCATGCTCCTCTATCTCTGACAGCCTCCCTATGCAATCCAATATCCCTGAGGTCACACTCTATGACTTCGTCCCAGGTCTTTTTCGGTCTGCCTCTCGCAACCCAACCCCCAGCATTTAACACTTCTCGCTATCTGCACTCAGTTGTCATCCCCCATCCACTCCATATGCCCAAACCATCTCAGCCTACCTCTGCTCACCACAACACCAACATACTCCTGTCCCATCCTTCCTCTTAACTCTTTACTCGTAAACATAGCCCTCCCCCCCCCCCTCCTCCAGGCCTCGCATTCAAGGACTCACTGCACATCCACCCAATCATTGTCATTTTTGTGCATTTGAGCCTGCAAATATCCTCTTCTTTTACTGCCCAGGTCTCTCCACTATACAACATTACACTCCTAACACATGTTTGGGAATAATATTTACTTAAGGACACCATGAAATGCGAATCATGTTCTTGGGTTGGAAGGGTGAGATTTTTGTGCATAATGGAGCGCAAATAAATAAAGAAATTGAATATGCACTGAGCCTGACAGCTGCCTCACGTATTGTTACATTTTTTTATTCAGTATCTTTAAGGATTTTATTGCTTAGTGTATATCATCAAGTAATCTGGTGTTTACCAATAAATAGATTATTACATCATTTCATAAATCAATAAAGCAAATCAGTAAATAAATTAAACTATTACAGAAATGAATTAACCTCTCCGTGGCCACGCCTCAAGAAATTATCTGGCTCCACAGGCCGGTGCCAGAACCATTTTTTCAGATTTCAAAAATCGATATTTTTTTCTTTACCAGATTGACGAGAAACGTCTGACGCACCTGGCAATGCTTTTTTTTAGCTTCCTAAACCCATCCTGTGCTTCGCAATGAAGCGTGGAGAATTTCGCAAAATGACTGTGTACAGGCCGATGAAGAGTAAGAAGAGCAACATGACGTCACACTAAGAAATATTCATATTTTCACTCCCAAAATTCAGTGATGCTGAAATGGTTTGAAATTACTAGATATATGTATTACGAACAAAATCATTACCTAATATGGCAAGTTTTATTTAAAAAAGAAAAAGTTATGATTTTTTGTCTTCAGATTTTTTGATGTTTATTGTGTTTATGCAAGTATCGAGTTATTTGTGTAGTCCGGGTGGTGTAGTGTGTGTCAAAAGGGAGGCAATAGATGCTATTTTTAGACTCTGACCAGATGAGGGTGCTCCTTTGTGTGTATAGGCTGAACCGCAGCACCACGCATGAAGTGATTAGTGTGAAGGGAAGGGAAGCTTTTACATCCACCTATTCACCTCAAGAACACCTCATGTGTTGCTGAATGCTCGTGCAAAACAAGAAATATGTAAAATGAACAAATTCAGTACATATTTGTACGTATAAGAATATAATTGTGATTTTTTTTTTTATATTTATATTGTTTATTCCTGTATGGAGTTGTTTTTTTGTAATCTAGATAATATAGTGGGTGTGGAAGGAGAAGAAAGAAAGAGAGGAGTAACATAATGGGTGCAGGTGTGTTTTAAGGACAACCATTGTGGTAAAAAAAAAAAACAATAAGGCCAGAGACTGGCACGGTGGGCTGGGTAAGGAGAGGTAAGGGATGGTGATGGAATATGAATATTTTCCTTCAAATACAAAAGAATAATAGGAAAACGATACAATAAGAGAAATAATGTCACAAATAAAATGAGATAAGGAAAAAAACAACTTACCTTTTACTCCTGTAGGGTTGTGGGTTGTAGAGAGAGCTCGAGGGATTCTTATCTCACTGCCCTTACTTCCCAGGTCAAAAGCAAAGACTGATGAACAGTCACTGTCTGGGAAACACGCATTCTTTCTTTTGTTGACATACTTGCATTCATATTCTTATATACACTAACACTTGAGGGAAGCAAAAGACTGGCATCCACTCATGATTGGTAAGGGAGATGTACTGACTGTCCGTGTGGTTTAGAGGGTAGGGCAGGTCAGTAACAATATCTCTCAGACCCTACCCTTCCCAAGATTGCAGTTTTTTACAGATCGCACTGCATCGACGCCACCAGCCATGCTCCAATAAAGTGTCGTTTGATGCCGGCGACCATTTATGGGTTAATTAAATAAAAATGGAGTAAAATAATATAAAGAAAAATACAGATTGTTAAACTGATAAATATAGTATGATTCACTACTCTGAGGTCCCAAAAGAGTACCATTAGTAATGAGATGATTTCAGTGAAACTGTACTTACAACTTCATTTTAAGTCAATTATACAGTGAATATGAGAAACTCGCCGACACGTGAGCTTAACAGATTTGTGAGAGAAATGAAATGCTTCTCTCCTGTTACCACAGAGCTGAGTGGACATCGCTTGGTCGACTGTACTGATCCTGTGAACATACTGCACTCATTTACTGTCCATGCATTTTTAATTCTTATTTAATTTAAGACTTTTTACTGGATGTGGGTCAAGAATTTTAAAACACTCCTATCACACCACACCAGATTAGAATGCAGCCTTCCCAGCGAATAAGTGTCACCGAAAAATCGCTAGTTTGGAAAACTAGGTTCAGTTATGTTTAAATACTGAAGGACACTGCTTTCATAACCTGGTGTAAGTTTAGTTAAAACTGTAATGATATAAGGAGTATAAGTACTAGATTTTAATTCAGTAGGTTCATTGTTAATTTTAAACTCATTGCAGTTCTCAGAGTACTGAATCACCCTAGTAAGATCAATAAATTGTCAATCAGTCACGATTAACCGTATGTCTGGACCCCTTTCCTTTTTTTAGCTGTAGCATTTTTCTTCCTGCAATACGTATATATGAATAATTATTGAGTAGAAACAGAAATATTTGTTTGAGAATTTACTTATAGTATGAATTTAATCTTCTGTGAGTTTTGTCGTTGACACCACTTCCTTCTCCCCCCAGTCATCTAGTTATGTCTACCATCAGTGCTTAGGTATATTTAATACCAATGTACACATGTCCGTACTCATTGTGCCCGTGTCCATATGGACGAATCCTAACCAACTATCATTCGCCCATCCATGTGCTTCTGTAAAGGTGGACGAAACAAATGAGATTAATTACTGCATCAGTCGGAATTCGATGCCCAGCACACTACAAGCGTGTGACATGTAGACCAACGATGCATGAGGATTTCCATACGTGCCCTGTCGTCTACGGGGGCTTCCATACATCAGCTTACACCTATAAGTCTCGATTCAATCAACCAACCAAAAACAGAAGTACAAACTAGAGAGATGCTGAACCATTGTGGCCGTGAAATGTGGCTTCTCTGAAGTCCATGCAAGTGACCCAGAACTCATTCTAAAAAAACTTGGGGAGTGACTGACAGAAGCGACCATTCAATTAGATCCTGCCACATATAAAAATTAATCAAACAGTCAGTTTACATGTAAGGAACTCATTCCATCTCACTGTACTCACTGCTTGTCTCTCCACCCACCTGCATTATGGCCTTCGACTTGTCAACTATCTTTTGCATCAAATCCTTCCTAACGATCCAGTCCCTGATGACGGCCGGCAAGTAGTTAACGAGAGGGAACAGGTCAGGCAACAGGAAACTGGTCGTATCTTCTTGCAGACTCTTGATAAGCGCGATAAAGTTGTGAATTCCTTGGTCGTGGAGGTCGTAGCGACGGTCTGTTTGGATGAGGCGTGAAAGAGGTGTGTGAGGGTAAATGAGGAGGGTTGGAAATAAGGACAGCAGGAAAGGAGAAAAACCAAAAAACGGAAGGATGGCTCCTAGGTGAGCAAGTGTGTGTGTGTGTGTGTGTGTGTGTGTGTGTGTGTGTGTGTGTGTGTGTGTGTGTGTGTGTGGAGAGAGAGAGAGAGAGAGAGAGAGAGGTTAAGGATGTACTGTACATATACTGTATATATGGAGCATGGAAGATAATTATAAAAAAAATAAAAAGGAAGAAGAAATGTTGTAAAGCTTCCAATGCACAAGAAGGTATGGTCTTCTGGGAAAATACCGGTATACGAGTAAACCCAAAGTAATATGCTAAAGAAATTTGATGGAAAATCGTTCAAACGAATAACATTTCATGGCCGACAGTAGGAATACCGAGAGACGGGCAGTTATTGGAAAGGAAAAGGAGAAATAAGTAACAGACTGAGAACAAAGGAATGGGTGAAGAACTGGAAGAAGGGAAAAAAATAATTTTAAAAAATTAAGATGAGCTGGATATGAAATACGGGAAACGTTTAGAGAGAAAAACAAACAAGATGCTAAGAGTTATGGAACTGGAAGCAAATGGGAGACAGAAAAAGCAAAAGTCAGAGAAGAGGCAGTAGAACAAAACAGTTATTAAAAAAAAATGGGCAAGGACATTAAGAGATGAACTAAATACCAAAAAAAGAAAATCAACAAAATGAAACGCGAAGAAAAGTAAAAGGATATCTTAAAGAAATATAATGAATGCATAAAAAAGCAAGGAACAATGTTTACAAAACTAAAAACAAAAGACAAATAAAGAAAATAGGACAGGGTAAAATTCAAGAAAAAAATCATGATAAAAAAAAAATTACGTGAAAAAAGACAAAACCAGAATAATATGAAAACGAAATTTAATAAGAAGGACACTACCATGGGCGAATATTATGGGGGTGAAAAAATTCCCCTGGCAACTGGGGCAGGGGGAATGTCTTATGTAATCATGACCCATCCGACAATTCAGACAATGCAGAAGAAATGCAAATTTAAGCCTGCAAGTACACTTAAAATACAGTTTTATATTAAAAATGCAGTCACTTAAAAACTTGAGAAAATGAAACTTTGGAAAATATATAAGAAAATTGAAGCTGATTTGGAGTTGCAAGCACATCTTTGAAAATGAGCACCACTGTCATAATACGGTTATTCCAAATGTGGCAACTAAAAACGAATTGTGCTTCTTTTTATGTCCAAGTGCAACCTAATTGAACCTTTTGTCAACCTCAATAAACTTCTATACAAGCATATATATCAGGTCACTTCTCTTAGTGGTGGTCCTTTCCTCTTCATCTTTCTTCATCTTTATTCTCCGAAGTCATCCCTCCAGGAATCAGAATAAAATTACGCCAATGGACACTGCCAACTGCCAACGATTAAAAAGCTACAAGAAAATATAAAAAGGAGGAATGCTTGAAACAATGCCTATCCACTGCACTCAGGCCTTTAAGGCAGTCAGTGAATCGCATTTTTGGCCTAGAAAACAACATGCAGCAGTCAAATTTACATCCAGGTCAGCATTTTACTCCTGGTGGACATGAAAATATGGGAAGCAAACTTTGTCCAAGAACATGACCAGTCCGGGAATCAAACTCTCGTGATGGCAGTTGCAGGCTGGATGTGCTAACCATTTTATTATTACAGGTTCCCCCAACAAAAAAACGAAAATAAGTTGACCTCCGCTAATTCCAGTTGCCTACCGGATGTGCTAACCGTTAAAATACCGATTCTCCCTTCAAATATGAAAAAAAAAAATGATTTCTAGTTTTCCCGGCTGCATTCCAGATGATCTAACCATTACTCCACTGATTCTCACAACACAAACATAATACTCACTGGCGACCAGCTGCCAAATGACATTCAGCACTGCCACATTGATGGACTTTGGCGCCGTGGTGACCTTGCCGTTGTAGTTCTTGAAGTCCTGTGGGAAAATTTAAACACTGTGTAGGCTCCTATATTCTCTCAGCTATATACCAGCATGAAGTGAGTTTTCACGCTAATAAACGGGCAGGCTTTTGTGTTCTTTTTGGAGTGATATAAGTTCCTACGTTTAATTCCTTTTATAATCTCATACTACAATATATTCAGAATTATAACAGAAGAAGTTTATCAGGTTACTAAAATTCGTATTCAAAGATTGCAGATCTTGATTATAAGTGGTCTCGTCCCTGCTGATAAAACCTACCTTCAGAACAGCCAACATGCAGGAAAGAATCATATGCAGAAAACTGTTCCGTGATATTTTGAATGAATATTGCTAACACGCTGATGAAACATGCAAAATCTTTGAAGAAAAAAAAAACTTTATTAACGGTAATTGCCGTGATATGGTGCAAATAATGATTTTGTGAATCATAGGACACAAACCTGAATTGACAGACCTAGCATCTATTGCAGCTGACATCCATTGGACCAAATCCGGCCCTTCATTCGTGTTTCATTGGCCCTTTGACAGACTCGGCAGAATGCACAAAAAAAAAAAAAAAAAATTAAGTTTGCATTTTCTTATTTATGTGCTGTGGAAAGTGTAAAAGTAAAAATTATATATGAATTTTTCATCTAATATACTATAGCAGTAGCCATGCGTCTGTGTGTGTGTATGTGTATTTTCGGCAGTCGAAACTACACATTCAAATCGCACCAAACTTGGCACAAAAATCGCAAAAATTCGCTGATGTGAAAAAACTTGGTCCCATCATGACTGAAAAACTTTTACTATATTTAATGAGCAACCCGGTCGGTTACCGTGGCCGAGTGTTTAATATCTCGGACTTGCGTCAGACAACTTGGGTTCCATTCCCGAAGCAGCAAATAACACCATAAATTGGTAAGCTGCAAAAAAATCCAAGTGACATTAGGCCAGAACAGCACATAACATGACTCGGATTACCTAAAATGATCGCAATGCGCACACGAAGCGCGAGTAAATGGGTGAGAAGCACGAGGAAACGATTGCGAAGCACGAGAAAGCGAGCGTGCGACGCAAGAGCCCTCCACAGGAGCAAGTGCAACAGGGAGCAGGAGCACTTATTTTGTTCTATGAATGCATTTAGACAGAAAAAAAAACGAAGTAAACTAAATGTATGGATCTTCTATTAGCCTGAGTTTCATAATCTGGCCCTACTCCTGGAGTACTTAAATAGGCCCTGATCCCCTGAAAAAAAAAAAAAAAAAAATCACTGCTCTAGCTTAAAGTAAAAAGTTATTAGACTATGGAAAGCATGATGGTAGAATCAAAATTTAATTGATAGACCGAGCATCTAGAGAAAAACAAAATCACTGTTCTTGCTTTCTCAGGTAAAAAAAAAAAAAAACTATTAGTCCCTGAAAAGCGGGACGGTTGAGTTGGGTTGGGCAGGGTGTGATTTTTTTTTTTTTTTTCAGGGTATATTACTTTTCTTCATCCAGTCATAATGGGGACAGTGAATCGAATGCACCGTGAAATGGCTCAGCAGCGTCACACCTTTCTCATCCTGTTAAAGAAATTTGTTAGGGAGCGAATAAAAATGGTAGATTACTAGTGGAGAAGGGAGAGAAAGTGAGCAGATGGAGAGAAAATTTTAATGAATTGTTGAACAAAGACAATGAAAGTAATGGAAGTACAAGTGGCTGGGAAATGGCTGGGAGAAGACGGACATGAGAAGAGAGGAAGAAATCAGTAGGATGGAAGTTGTGGAAACAATGAAGAAAGTTAAAATGGGGAAAGCCCCAGGAATTGATGGAGTGTGTGGTGAAATGCTGAAGCATGGGGGACAGATTGTAATAGAATGGATGTGGAAGGTGTGCAGATTGGCCTGAGAGGAAGGTTGAGTCCCGGAGGATTGGAAGTCAGGTATAATTATTCCTCTGTACAAAGGAAAAGGGGAAAAAGAAGTATGTGGTAATCATAGGGGCATTTGCCTTCTTAGTATAATAGGAAAAGTATATGGTAGGATACTTATTGACAGAGTTAGGGAAATAACAGAGGATTTAGTTGGCTAAGAACAAGGAGGTTTTAGGAAGGGAAGAGATTGTATAGATCTGATATTCATTCTTAGATCTTTAGTGGAAATGATTCTAGAGAAGGGAAAGAAGGTGTATGCAGGCTTCATGGATTTGGAGAAAGCATATGACAGGGTGGATAGACAATAATTTTGGAAAGTATTAAGCATGTATGGAGTAGATGGAAAGTTGTTGAAGGCCGTGAAGAGTATGTATGAGGGTGCTAAGGCTGCAGTGCATGTGGTTGGTGAACTGAGTGAATTTTTCTATTTGAAGGCTGGATTGAAAAAAGGATGTGTCATTTCTCCATGGTTGTTCAATCTGTTTATGGATGGGGTTATAAAAGAGATACAAGGTAAGGCAGTGGATATTCGAGTGGCCCTAGTGAGAGGGCGCAGTGTTTGGGAACTCCCTGTACTGTTGTTTGCAGATGATACTGTTTTGTGAAGTGAAGATGAAGGGGAGCTGCAAGGCTTGGTGGATGAGTTTGGGAGAGTGTGTCAGAAACGCAATCTAAAGTTGAATATAGGGAGGACTAAAGTGATGGTCTTTGAGAGAAGTGAAGTCAGTGAATGTACTGTGAGATTGGCTGGGGAGGAAATGGAGAAAGTGAGTGCGTTTAAGTACTTGGGTAGTGTGATGAGTAAAGATGGAAGTTTAGAAGGTGAAGTGCTTGATAGATTGCAGCAAGAAAGAAAGGTTGCTGGTTCCTTGAAAGAAGTGATAAGAAACAGGGAAGTGAGCATGGAAATGAAAAAGCTACTACATGACAGTATTGTGATACCAACTCTAACGTATGGAAGTGAAGTTTGGACCCTGTTGGAGGGACAGAAGTCAAGAGTGAGAGCAGTGGAAATAAGTTATTTGAGAGAAGCATGTGGAGTCACATGAAGAAACAGGCTGGCAAATAAGGAAGTGAAGGAATGTTGTAGTGTGGATGTGGATGTGAGAGGAAGTGTTAGGAGAAACACATTAAGGTGGTCTGGCCATGTGGAGAGGATGGAGAGTGAGAGACTGACTAGGAGAGTGTATGTGAATGAGATGGAGGGGGGAGAGGGAGATCGAGGCCAAGGATGAAACGGAGGGATGGAGTGGAGAGGTATATGAGAGAGGGGGGTGTGAGCTGGAAGCAGGGCTGTGAAATGGCAAGGGACAGAGCGACATGGAGGCAATTTGTTTGTGGCCACCCCTTACAGGATTAAGGCATCTGGCAATAGATAGATAGATAGACAATAGTAGGCTAACATTAGGTTAGCCTAGAGTGGTTAGGAATAGGTTGGTTTAACGTCAAAACACAGCTTTTCCGATTATTTTTAAAATTTGATTAGCCAAATTGTTTCTTCTATTTCCAAGTGAAGGTGCGACATTGCTGGATCACTTATCACTGAACTCGCTCCAATTTGTCAATATGACTGGAAGACTAAGTGTACCCAAGCAAATATGTGGGATGGGTTGAGATGGACCACTCATTGTAATTATCCTCACATTGACAATGAACTTTGCTGACTTGCTCGTTATAATCATCTGATGTTAGTTGAAACAGAATACAGTGATCCCTCAATTATCCTGACGCCCATTATCCGGACATATTCAGTATCTTGACGCTGGACCTTGGCTCTGTTAAACCATTATCCAAATTAACTTGCTATTATCCAGACATAAAAGTGCCTGAGAACTTTGGCTGGCCAGCCGACATATTCAAACATTCGGTATCATGGCCACTGGGCTCAAGTTGTGAGTGAAAAGTAGTCTGAAACCGTAAAAGGTCCATCCACTCCTATACTGAATGTTTAAAATCGCACGCTCGTCATATCACTCCCAATGATCATCTAGCATCTGAGTAATACGAATGTAACCCACAAGGGGTGTCAAAACGTCTGTACACATTCCCCACCGAATGTCTTATATTATGCTGCTATGGGGGCTAAGACTTTCCCGACCGCCACCTCCATGTAACACGACCACAAGCCATGAGTACATATTCTGTGACAGTGGCTGTCCACCTCTCTACCGAAGGTCGAAAGTCCCCCAGTCACAGTGAGTTGTGTTTCCACATGGCCAATTGGCATCTAACAGACCGCAAGCCATGCTTACATGTGTGGCAAAAGCACCCATCCACCTGTTGACAGAAGGGGGAGAATCTTGCCCACAGCCTCTCTTCTCCCCCCCCTCCCGTCTCTCCTCCATACTCTCCTGGGTCCCCCCCTCACTCCCTCAGACATCAGTCCTTATCCTTCTTAGTGGTTATAACACTGACTCGTGAGTTTTCAAAGTTTTTTGCAATTTATTTGACTACTATTGGTCGTATCGAAATTCTGCAGTAACCCATGAGAAAACTCATGAAATTCTGCACCTAGACATACAGTATGCTAAACTCTTGGAAGGTGCTCACAAAGTTTTGAACCAGGATGGTGGGAAGTTAAGTGAAGGTAAGTTTTACTCTTGAGCACTCTCTTCTTGCTTGAATTTCTGTATTCTTACTTGTCAATTTTGTGTTTTTATTAGCTTAATTTATAGTATAAATGCCACCAAAGATGATGGTATACCATTTATATCAATATAACCGATTTCTGGTGGTATATTTGGTCGTTTTTTTTTTTTTTTTTTTTTTTTTTTTGAGCCCCAGGAGCAATCACTTGTCACAGTCAACAGATTTTCAAACCGTTAGTTTTTTTTTTTTTTTTGTCGTTTGTGCATGTTTTCATGATGATTAGTATTAATATGGATAATTCTATGTGTGTTTTGATGTCTCAATATGGAAGAATAACCAAAAAACTGCCAGCATTAGGAGAGGTGCTCTATATACAGCAGTGTATAGGTTGGGTGATTTTTGGTTTTCAGTGTTTTTTTTTTTTTTCAAGGTTTTCTTGGTGTTTTGCATTGCTCTGGATATTCCTATGTGTGTTTTGATATCTAAATATGGCAGATTGACCTGGAAACAGCCCCAAATTTTGGAGGGGTACTGTACATACAGTCATGTATAGGTAAGGTGTTTTTTGGTTTTCAATGTCTTTTTTTCCATGATTTTCTTGGTGTTTAGCATTACTTTGGATATTCCTATGTGTGTTTTGATGTGTAAATATGGCAGATTGGCCTGAAAACAATGCCAAAATTAGGAGGAGTACTGTACATACAGTGTTGTATAGGTATTTTGCTGTTGTTGTTGTCATCACTGTTTTTCTTTGCATGGTTTTCTCTGTGTTGAAAATTATTTTGGATAATCCTATGTATGTTTTGATGTCAAAATATGGCAGAATGACTGGGAAACACTGTCAAAATAAGGAGGGGGTACTATACATACAGTAGTGTTTAGGTAGGGTGTTTTTTGGTTTTCACTGGTTTTTCTGCATGGTTTTCTTGGTGTTTAGTATTACTTTGGATATTCCTATGTGTGTTGTGATGTCTAAATATGTCTGAATGACAGGAACACACTGCCAAATTAAGCACAGGTACTATACAAATAGGTTAGGCATAGGTTGGAGGTGGGTATAGGTAGGGTCTGGGTATGGTAGGGAAATAGTGTTCATTATCCGGATGTTCCACTACCCGGACATGTCTTTGGCTCTGTTATGTCCGGATACATGAGGGATTATTGTCCTAAACCATAACTGGGTTGGTGGTACCATTATTACCACTCCAAGTCTCCCTATTACTCACTCTGAGCTGAATAATCCCCCAGGCATTTGTTGGAATTACAAGATTTGTCCCAACCATAAGGGACTAACAGATCACCCCCAGGTCATTTTTGTTATAGTCTTGCTACAACCAGACTGTGTTGTTCAGCTCTGAAATTTAGTGGTGTGATATCCTTCATTTGTCACACCTTCCTCTAGTTGAATTCAGCTGCCTATGTATAGCAAGACTGTTTAAAAGATTACGTCATCGGATTAAAGATGGTAAATTATGAAACCAAGATGACCCTTTCTTTTAAATTCTTAACACTCTCCTAGTGATTACATGAGGCGAACGCAATAGTAAGGGCACAAGCGTCACCGCACACAAATCCGAGTTGCCAGTACTACATTTTTTCTCAGGGTTTCCTCTATCCAACAGTAGGTCGTATATGCCCTTCTGATTATTTTTCTTATGGTCTAGTTAGCCTTGAAACACCCACAATTTTTCAGCTGTATGCACCCTAATACAGCTCTGCCAGAACGCGCCGGAGTAAGGGCACAAGCACCACTTTCACTTTAAACTAGTACTTTGATGTGTGTGGGCGGCCGTGCTTCCTTCTCACTCACCTCTCTCCCACGCACCACGCTGGTAGATCTCAGCAGCCAAGGAAAATTCGCTTTGAGTAAACTAGCATTGTTATTGGGTAACTGATGCCATCATCCAGTATAAACACAATCGAAACACCAGTCTCTTCCACGCGCCTTTTTTTAACAGAACACTTTGAATGCTTTTTTTTTTTTTTTTTGTGCGTTTCCGTTGTCTTGTTGTACTGTGATAGCCATGGGTGATAAGTGATAACACTGAGCACCAGGAGGCTGTTGTTAGTGAAAATGAATCTGGTGTTAGTAAGAATAGTGAGTGTATTGAGCTAGGACCTTCCCGTGGCCGTAAACACAAACCAAAGCCAGACACGTGGAAAGCCAATGTGGTGAAAAAACTTCATAATGAAGGTAAGGCTTACACCAGCCGTATGACTAAGAAACTGGTGGAAGCACGAATGATAGGACCTACATGTGCTGATGGCTGTTTCAATAAAGTGACTAGAAAGCAGAGAATAGGCGGCAGGGTTGGTGAGCACTGCATTAGTGTTGCACTCCCCTTCCTTTGTTTGTCTGTCTGTCTGTCTGTCTGTCTCTCTCTCTCTCTCTCTCTCCTCACTCACCTGTCTGTCTCTGTTTCTGTCTCTGTCTGTCTGTCTGTCTGTCTCTCACTCTCCTCACTCACCTGTCTCTGTCTCTCTCTCTCTCTCTCTTCCTTTTTTATGCATGCCTGCCACCTTATTATGCCTATTCTAATCTCTTTATTTTTATGACATTGCGGTATTATTGTGAGCGTTGTTGAAAGATTTTTATTATTATTATTATTATTATTTACCATTTTTATATGAATGATTATCATGTTTATGCTACTATTATGGCATTATTATAACATCTGTTCTGATGTGTTGTAATATCAATGGTTAGGAGATGGAAAAAAAATGATTTCAGCAGTAAAAGATATGATTTTGCAAATTATCAGAGACACATTACCTGACGTTTTATGCTGCAGCAAAGGCATAAAACATAATAATGAAATAATATTGGGATACGTATTACAGCAGTGGTTCTTAACCTTTTTTCTTGGCGACCCAAAATCCATAAGATGGACTACAGTATATGGCGACCCAAACCCTCGTAAACTTACTCTGCACCAGAACTGAAACAAACATGTGTGTCATATCATGTGACTAAAACCAAAGTAATATTTCAATATTTTATTGATGACATAATAAATAAATTTCATTTTTATTATATGTACTTCCTAAGAACTAAAATATCAACACATTTTGGCAGGAAAAAAATAAATCGAAGATCAGAAAATCAAAATAATTCATTCATGTTCATGATATACCTATTTACTCTGACCATTAAGGAGAGAGTCACTATTTTGGATGTTGTCTGAGACATAAGTACTATAATCAGTGAGATCCCTGGCACTGAAAAGTTTCAATCGGCTTCTCAAACCAGGATGATTTAGATGACAGACTGCATCTTAGGTCATGCTCTGGTTGTAGACGGTTTCTGTACTTTGTGAGTGCAGAAAATCCTGTCTCACACAGATGAGTTGTAGCAAAGGGAAGGAGTGCTTTCAGGGCTTCACCTCCAAGAATTTTCTTTTCTTTGTAAACTCTGATCCAGAATGAGCTCAGTGATTCGTTTTGTTTCCTGAAATCATAACGAAGTGTTTCATCATTCTGAACCTCGATGAGCTGCTCCTGGATGTAGCTGATGTTCGAAATCTCGTTAGGTAAGTCATCTGCTTCAATGCTGAAGGGATTTCTTACCCAGGCATATTTCATCACATTCTCAGGAATGTAGTGAAAAACTCTTCGATTAGCCTAGTCTGGAGATATGTTCCACAATGATGCTTTGGACCTGGGTGAGAGAAAATTTTTCGTCTTCCAGAAATTCACTCAAAGATGGAACGACGCAGTCTTCCCAGTCTCAGTTTTACTCTTCCACAGCTTCAGTTTCCCCTTGAATGCAGTTACCTTCTCTGACAGCCCAACTAATGTCTGATCGTGACCTTGCATTGAAATGTTCAAGGCGTTAATCTCAGAAAAGATATCTGCAAGATAAGCCATTTGCATCACCTACCTTGAATCAGAGAATCTTTGGGGCCAGTGAATGATTCTTTTTTGCTAGAAATATCTCAGTCTCGTTCCGCACTTCAGGCAACCGTTGGAGCACCCTTCCTCGTGACAGCCACCTAACCTCAGAGTGGTACAACACGTGTACATGTTCTGAACCAAAATCAAAACACATCCGACTGATGATCCTGGAGGGTACAGCCCTAGATTAATGAAACTGACTACCTGGATGACTTCCTGCATCACTTTCTGTAACTCAGGTGACAACCCCTGAGAAGCAATATTCTCACGGTGAAGGAGACAGTTAACAATCAGCACGAATGGATTTTCTTCTTTAACTCTAGTAATGAAGCCATGACGTACTCTCAGCATTGCTGGTGCACAATCACAACAGACATAAAACACTGATTCCACTGAAGCCCTTCAGTCCACAGTACTGGAAATGTCTTCTCTGGTTGTGGTTGTGTGTAATGGCCGACAGAACAGAAATTCCTCTTCCATGTCTTCTGGACCTCGATACCGTCCGTAAGCCATGAGCTGGGCATCATTACTCCGAAATGAAAACGGTTAAGTTTTAAAGAATAAAATGTACAGTACCGGTACGCTTCTCCCAGTTGTGTGCATGGTAATAATCTTTTTTTAAGCCAAATGCAATCGCCTACTGTAGGAGAGACAGAGAGAGAGAGAGAATGTAAAGAGTGAAGTTTCGACAAGTACGGTAATATGTTAAAAAGTAATAGTATACAACATTAATAATATCAGTAATATATTTGTCTCTTGGCGACCCACTCCAAATGACTTGGCGACCCAAATTTGGGTCGCGACCCATAGGTTAAGAACCACTGTATTAGAGGGATAAATTTTCTTTAAATTGGTGCAAGGTAGATTGAATTCGTATGGTTGGTTTGGAAGACCATGCTGTTTCAAAACTATAAATGCATTTTTCTCGTTTTTTTTTTTTTTTTTTTTTTTTTTTTTTTTAAGGCACTTGTGCCCTTACTACAGCGTGTGCCTCATATTTGGTTAAGGTCCATATGCAGTAAAAACATGAGAAAATTTGACAACTTTCGATTTTACAACAGGTGAAAGTAGGAATATCTGCGAACCTCCGAACTCTACAATTTTGTGCATGTGCACAGGCATATACTATAACCATTTTGCATAATTTTACATTTAACATCCATATTATTGGTAACTCAGTTTGTAGCTGAAGACATGTGTGGTGTGATAGGGGCAAGATAGGCCAGCAGTCAAAATGGAGACAGCGCATTCTGCAAGCAGATATATTATGTTTTGGCTGCATTACCGGATTGCAATCGTGCTTATTGCACCACTAAAACAAAAACAAAAAGCAATGAAGTGCTGTTTCAATAATGCCCAAGTGGCAAGGTTTTAGAATCCACACTACAATGCTTCAAAATCACTATAGTGCTGATGTTCTCGAAATGGGAAATACAAGGAAAGTCCACCATATTAAATAGATCACCAAAATGGATCTATCGCACAAACCACAGCACGAAAGTTTGTATAGAGGCCTCCAGACTAACCTAAACTATAAAGCTCGTTTGCTCAAAATTAATTTTTTTTCTACTAGTTATAGTTTTTCAAAGGTCAGATAAACCATTTTCTGACTGACAAGTTAACTTTTTATCCTTTGCAATTTATCTAATTATATGGTGGAGGGAAATATTTTGTAAACACTTGGGTTACTGCTAGATTCTCATACATAGTGTTGGGTTTTCATTTACTTGTGAAAACTCATTTACTTACTTCAACTAAGAGGCCCTGCAGCAAATTACTGCAAAAATATTATGCTCCCTCGAAGCCAAAATGCAGTTTTTTACTCCTAATGTGGCGATGTGCTTTCAGAATATATATGCACAGAAAATGCAAAAAAAAAGTATCCATTTCCTTTCAGCATGATTTATTTTTTATAGTTATCCAAAACTTGAATGATCATTTCTGACATCATTAGTGTGTCCAAAAATGAAGTAAATCGCATTGATTTCAAATCACTGAGTCTGAGTAGTCCATGTTCAGCCCTTAGCCTTTAAGGAAGGAATTGTGTTAGCGAAGGGAATAAGGAGGTCTATGTCTTTCCCTTTCAGTTTATTGCTTAAGTTGAAAGAATTTGTTAGAAGATTGTAAAGGTAAGTCAAATTCCTCCCAGTGCAATGACGAATTATCCATAATATTCTTGCTGTCTCTTAGCAACTTTATTCAGCTTTAGTAAAGACCAGTGGTTCGAAACCTGGGGTGCATGACCCTTTTTATTTGGGGAGGGGGGGAGACACGAGGGCCTATAGATAAGTAGTGACTTATCTGAATAAGTGTATCTATAATAGTTTGTCTCTGGTTCAACCTCTGGAACTTTTTTTTTTTTTTTTTTTTTTTCAGTGTGAAATGAGTTTTTTTCCTCCTCTGTCCAACGTCTGGTCACCTCTCTCCTCCCTCACTTCTTTGTTCTGGCCATCTCGAAAGCAAGACAACGATCCCAAGAAGCCTGGTATCAAAGAACAGACAAGTTTTTGGAGTCGACGGATCAAGAAGTTGCACTGTCATTTGGACTGGTCTCTGTTTCCCAGTTATTACACAAGTCAGACCTTCGATTTTTTTTTCTTAAATATTCAAACTGCAACAGCTTCAAGTGCCAATCGGTCGCCACATCAGCCACAAGACAGGTCCTTGTCTGTCACGCTTACTCCTTTAGCAATTCAGGTGACAGCTATATGCTTAATGATACTAGAAAAAAAAAAAAAAATGATTGTTAAGAAGTTGGAACAGCAAAAGTGCACAGATAATAGATGAAAAAAGCACATAAACAAGAGAGCATTCAGGATGGGACGAAATTTGGAGACATATACTCCACATTTTAGCCACAGACTTGTTGCTGGTGGAATGTAATAATGGGTATAGGTCTCCAAGCCTTCACCCATCCTGAATGCTCTCTTGTTTCTGCACTTTTATCGCCTTTAATTGTGCACTTTTCCCATTCCTACATCTTAACAATCATTTTAGAAGAAAATATTTGTTTTCTAGTTCATGATCTTTCTGTGGAAGTATAATTATGCATAAAGCAGGTCTTAGATTTGGATTGTTACATGCATAACATACTGAAAGACTACTCGTACAATGAGGGTGCCTTCCCGTGATAAGAAGTGTTTTGGTATGTTCTTTACCTGTAGGCAAGCTATAGCTAACCAATATTGCGCAAGATGGCATACTTACAGGTGACTGCGATGCAGTTTTCAGGCTGTAAGTCATAAACCGTAACCAGTGCTTTTCCAAACATGAAAAGAAACATCTACACTTGATAAGCAGCATTTTGGTGTATGAGGTGCTACCCAAAAGTTCGAGTAATGTGAACAGAGGGAGCCAACCGTTTGCAGTTTTGCCTCTTGCCACTAGAAGTCAGCAGTACCCCTTGTGTGCCAGTGTGGCCCCGGCCGTGTCTGTGAGCGGACGTGTTGTTGAGCTACGCTTACTATTGTAACGTGGTGTGTAGGCGGTTTGGCGGCTTTGCAATGGTGGACCTCTAAGAACAAAGAACCAGCATCAACTTCTGCTTCAAGATCAATAAGATGGTTGTAGAAACTCACCAGTTGCTTCAGCAAGCCATTGGAGACAATGCCATGTCCCAAAGCAGAACACTGGTACAAGCGGTTCAAGGAAAGATGAACATCCATCGAAGACGATGACCGTTCTGGACGACCGTCAACGGCAACAACACCAGAAAACGTCAGAAATGTTTGTCAGATTATCCTTGCAGATCGTAGACAAACTATCCATGATGTTTCTGATATCACTGGACTGTCGTACGCTAGCGTGCAATGCATTTTGTCGGATGTGTTGGGCATGAGACGTATTGGTGCAAAATTTGTGCCAAGACTGCTGAGTGACGAGCAGAAGGCACATCGCGTTGCAGTTTGCAGGGAGCTGAAGAATCAGGTCAGAGATGACGCCACCTTTATCTCCAAGGTCATAACTTGTGATGAATCATGGGTTTATGCAGTGCTGGGCAGGTATGCAAACGCTTGCGCAAAGCGCAATTGTGCACCGTTGCTCTCCGGTGAATATTGTTTGCGCATTGCGCACTGCATGAGACCATGTGCAATATTGAGCTTGCGCACATGAAAAGGCAGGTGCGCAAGTGCAATTATAGTTGTGCTTGCACAACTAAATTTGTGCTTGCACACCTGTCCTGTGGACTGTGCACTGTGCAATCCAAGAGACACCTGGTCTTAGGATCTTCCTGTATGTCTGGACAAGGGTTGGGGGAGGCTCGGGCGGGTCGCGAGGGTTCTGAGGGAGGTGGGAGGAATGGAGGGTAGTAGCATTTCTTAAAATGCTTCAACAGAGATAATGTATTTTAATATTTTTTAAATTATTATAATTAGTAAATAACAATAAATTAACAAATATATTATTTATTAAGAGCAGCATATACAGCTCCTTACAAAAATCATTAAAACATTATTTCAATCAAACATCCACAGCATAATTATTTATTAGGCTGTGGATATTTGATTTAAATACTATATCTTGATGATATTTTTAAGGAATTACACATGCTATTGTATATCTATATTGAATTATTAAAATAATGTCTTGCAAAAATGCAGATAAAAGTAAAACTGGCGACATCATATTTCCCTGTCCCTCCGCTTTGCAGCCCGCTCACTCGTCAGAACTTCCACGAGTGAAAAAGTTACTATATGACAGTATTGTGATACCAACTCTAATGTATGGAAGTGAAGGTTTGACCTTGTGGAGGGACAGAAGTCAAGAGTGAGAGCTGTGGAAACAAATGAGTTATTCGAGAGGAGCATGTGGAGTTACATAGAGAGACAGAATGACAAGTGAGGAAGTGAAGGATCGTTGTGGTGTGGATGTGATAGGAAGTGTTAGAAGAAACACACCGAGGTGGTTTGGCCATGTGGAGAGGATAGAGAGTGATAGACTAACGAAGAGAGTGTATGTGCGTGAGGTGGTGATGGAAAGAGGGAGGGGGAGGCCAAAGATGAGATGGAGGGATGGAATGGAGAAGTATATGACACAATGAGAGAGAGGGGTGCGAGCTGGGAGCAGGGCAGTGAAATGGTGGGGAACAGGGCGACATGGAGGCGATATGTTGCTTGTTTGTGGTCAGTGGTCACCCCTTACGGGATTAAGGCATCTGGCAATAGATAGATAGACAGATTAATAATAAAGGTAATTATGCTAGTTTATTTAAATATCTCAAAATTTTACAGTAATTCCCACAAATATATGTAAATGGATTGCGTTAGCGCTTAGCGACATTGCTCAAGCTAAATCTTGGATTGTGCACTTGCGCACATTACAAATAATAGAAAATACTAATAATAAATAAAAGAAAATAAGTATGTTGTTTTATTTAAATATCTCAATATTTTACATTAATTCCAACAAATATATGCAAATTGTTTGTGCTTGCGGTTTGCGACATTGCGCAAGCTAAATATTTGTCAGACTGCGCACTTGCGCTCGCACAAGATGGTGAACTGTGGATTGCACGTTGCGCTTGTGCAAGGTCCTTCTTCGTTTGTGCTGCCCACCACTGGGTTTATAGTTATGACCCTGAGACAAAGCAGTAGTCATCCCAAAAGAAGTTTCCCAATTCACCGAGGCCGTAAAAAGCACATCAAGTTCACAGCAGTGTCAAATCAACGTTGATCACTTTCTTCGCTATCCAAGGGATTGTTCACAAGGAATTTGTCCCACCTGGTCAATCTGTCAGAGGAAAGCTTTACTGTGAAGTTTTGCAGTGTCTGAGGGAGAACATCCACCACAAACGTCCAAAACAATAGAAGAACAAGGATTGGGTCCTGCATCATGACAAAGCCCTCGCCCACACATCAATTGTTGCCTGGCAGTTGCTGGGTTCCACTAAAATGGCAGTCATTCCCAACCCACCCTATTCGCCTGATCTTGCCCCCTGTGACTTTTTCCAGTTTTCCAAGCTGAAATTACGACTGAAAGGGAGTCGATTTGACTCGACTGAGGAGATCCACATAGAATCCCAGGAGGTGCTCTAGACCATCATGCCTGAAGCCTTCCAGGGATGCATGGACTCGTGGAAAAAACGTTGGGACCACTGTATACATGCCCAACGGGACTACTTTGAAGGCGACAGTGAGAACTAGGAAGTAAGGTAACTTATTTTCCTACAATATTCAAATTACTGGAACTTTTGGGTAGCACCTCGTATAGTGTGCTCGCATACGCCTTTTTTTTTTTTTTTTTTTTTTGGAGTTATGACTGATTATGAAGAAAGATAGAATGAACAAAATCGATATTTTTGCTTTTCAATTTTGCAACTCCTACGTTAGCAAGACTTTGCGAGTAGTTTTGCATTTGAATGGCAAAGGTCTTTTAGTTCGTAAGCTTAGAACTAAGCTTTGCGACTGTTTTCGAGTAAGTACTCCTATACTGTATAGTATGGAACGCCAGTTTGAACCTGCGCCATTCCTACTTACGGAGTGCTAGAACTTGATGATGAAACAAGCAGTATTAATGCCTTTGTTTTCAACCTACTTATTAATTGGCTCGTTCTTCTTATCAAGGAACTTTGCCAAATGTAAGGGAATTATAAACAACCTTGTTCTGATTAATAATGATAACGACTGTGGAATTAAATTTATGAACATGTGCTCGTACTTACCAGTGTCGTAATGGTGGTGTTTTTGAACATGCAGTATGCTGGTGTTTATGAACATATAGTGTGCTGCTGCTTATGAACAGGCAGTGTTGTAATATTTATGGCCATGTGATGTTGCAGTGTTTTTTACCATGTGCTGTGAAGATCTGTATGACCATGTGCTGCGGTGGTTTTTAAGACCACATGGTATGGTGGTGTTTACAACCATGTGGCGTGGTGATATTTATGACCCTGAGTTGTGATGGTATTAATGACCAAGTGGTGTGGTTGAGTTTATGAATGAGCGTTTTTTATTTATTTTATTTTTTTGCGAGTAAGAAGGTACCCGAGGCTAGAAACCCACAAACAATTCTTTCCAAGAAAAAACAAAAACAATTCAAAAGTGAGTCAAATTCAAGATCTGTTCATTTCGAGATGCCTGGACACACTGCGTTTGAAAGACTGGAGATCATAGGAAGTAGGAAATACAGACAGAGGGAGACAGTTCCAGAGTTGGCCCGTTGCATAAATGAGGGACTGGGAGTAACAGTTAACTCATACATTAGAGAGTTGGACGGAAAAGGGATGCAAGTTTGTTGCTAGACGGGTACGGGTGCTACGTGCCCGACCTAGAGGTGGAGGGATGCAAGCAGGCAGTTCAGAGGAGCAGTGACCATGGAAGTAGCGATAGAAAAGAGATAAAGAGGCAACAGTGTGGCGAAGACAAGGAGGTTGAAGGAAGCCAGTAAGAAGAGTGTTAATTAGAAGAAAACCCTTTGACTCCACCCTATTGAAAAGAGCTGTATGTGGGGAGCCTTCCCACACATGAGAGTTGTACTCTACACAGGGGCGAATAAAACCCGTGTATAAAGTCAACAACTGTGCAGGGGTAGAAAAGGTACAGAGTCGGCTTAGCACACCTAATCTCTTGAAAGCTGATTTTACAAGAGATGTAATATGATCTTTCCAAGATAAATCCCGAGTGAATGAAACCCCAAGCATGTTCAAGGATGATGCAGGCTTGAGCTGGATATTATTAAACAGTGAATATTCCTGTGGAAGATTTTGTCAGGTTGATAGGTGTAAAAACTGAGTCTTTGCTGCATTAAAAACAAGATTATTTTTACCTCAGAGATATGAACCAAGTCAGACATTAGGTGTGCCATAGCTTCATCCCTTGTTTGTTGAAGTAACTGCTGAGATGGACGTTGAGGGAACAAATGGAAAGGTGAAGGGTGGAATCATCAGCGTACGAGTGGATAGAGTTAGATGTACAGCTTGGAAAATCATTGATGAATAAAAGGAAAAAAGTTGGTGACAGGACAGAGCCCTGAGGAACACCACTGTTGATAGATCTAGAAGAATGATGGCCGTCTACAACAGTGGCTATAGAACGACCAGAAAGGTAGCTAAAGCTGATGGCACAGATAGAAGGATAGAGACCGTAAGAGGGCAGTTTGGAAATTAAAGATTTATGCCAGACTCGATCGAAAGCCTTTGAGATGTCAAGTGCGATGACAAAGCTTTCACCAAAGTCGCGAAAGGGGGATGACCAGGAGTCTGAAAGGTAGGCAAGAAGATCGATTGTGGAGCATCCCTGACGGAACCCATACTGATGATAAGTAAGGTTGTGACAGGAAAGATGCTTTAAGATTTTTTTTATTAAGAATAGACTCGAAAACTTTTGAGACACAGGGTGTTAAAGCAATTGGACGACAGAGGGTTGGGAATGGTCACCCTTCTGTGGGACTAACTGAATGAGAGCAATCTTCCAGCAAGATGGAAAGGTACAAGTTGAAAGACAAAGGTGAAAGAGTTTACCTAGGCAGGGTGTAAGCACAGAAGCACAGTTCTTGAGGACAACAGGAGGGACCCCATCAGGCCTATATGCCTTGTTAGTATTGAGGCCAGTGATGGCAGAAAATACATCAGCTGAAGACATTCTGTCAACCATGAGGAATTCAGAGGGAGGGATGGAGGAACAGCTCCGGAACCATCTAAAGTGGAATTGGATGAGAAAGTCTGAGTGAAGACATCTGCTTGTCAGTAGAAGAAATAGCTACAGAGCCATCAGAGTAGAAAAGAGGAGGGAAGGATGATGAATGAATATTGTTAGAAAGGGTTTTGGCAAGGTGCCAGAAGGAGTGGGAAGAATTTGAGTTGGAGAGTTGAGAGCATTTACAGTCGTACGGATGAAATTATTTTTAACAGAGTGAAGAACAGACTTCGCACGATTCCGGGCAGAAACATAAAAAAGATGTGATTCAGGGATGTGTTGGCTCTGGTACCTTTTATAAGCCCTCTCCTTGTTGCGGACAACATTAGAACAAGCGTGATTAAACCAAGGCTTTCTTTCATTAGTCAAAGAACATGAAAAAGGAATGTATGCTTCCATGCCCGAGAGAATAACCTCCATAATGCGTAAGGCACACTCAGATGGCTCCCGACCACGGAAGCAATAATCATTTCAGGGAAAATCTAAGAAGTACTGCCTGAGGGCCTCCCAATCTGCAGCTCCAGAGTGCCACAGTCAATGTTTCTTTGCAGAGTCTGCAGGCCATAACGGAGTGATAGGACAGGTTAAGGTTGTGATCAGAGGAGCCCAGTGGAGAGAAAAGATTAACAGCGTAAGCAGAAGGATTAGTTGTAAGGAAGAGGTCCAATATGTTGAAGCTCTCCCCAAGGCGGTCAGGGATATGGGTAGGGTGCTGTACAAGCTGCTCTAAGTCATTGAGGATAGAAAAGATGTTAGCTTGTTCACCAGGTGTATAAGTGAAAGGAGAGGAGAGCCGAAGGTGATGGTTTGGTGGTGTTATGAGCATGTGGCGTGTTGATATTTTTGACCATATATTTTGGTGCTAATGACCTTGTATTGTGATGCAGATGACGATGTGGTATTCTGGGATTTATGACGATGTGATGTGTTGATGGTTATGACCTTGTGGTGTAATGCTGCTAATAGCCATTTGATTGAGCTGATGACCAGGTGGCGTGATAATTGTTATGACCATGTGGGGGAGGTGTTTATGTCCAAGTGAAGTGGTGGTGTTTATGGCCAAGCAAAGTGGTGTTCATGGCCATCTGAAGTGTTGATATTTGTGACTGGCACTGTATTCATAGTCAGGGAGCCACCTGAGGCTAAAGTGCAATAAAAGGGGTTTTGTTGGACCCAACAGATAAACGTTTGCAGTGCCTTCGCTGTTAAGAAGGATATCTAAGGTGTATCAAAAAGTAAGATATTTTTCAAAATCTCATTGCGATACTGTTTCGCTTTAAGTGTTTAATGCAAAAATATTTTCCCCCAAAATTACAAATTTGCTAAAAAAAAAAAAAACATTGAATAATCATATTAAGCCCAAATTTGGTCCACTACCGCTGATTGGGCTATAGATAGGACATATAAAACTGCTAAAGGATATATGAATTACAAAGCAAGTTATGTAAGAAAAATTGTTTTGTAATGGGAGAAATATGGAAAGACTCTGACATTTCAGAATTTTTCTTGCTTAATTGTACCTCAAAAGATAGATTATTATTTTTATTTTCATATACTTCAGATTTGTGAGTAGATAATAAAAATGCATATGACAAGACTTTATAGGGGCAAACTATAAAAAATACTCTTCCCATTTCAGAATGAACAACTACATCGCAATTGACGGCAGTCAAAATGGATTCTGTTTGGAAAGCAGAAACCAGTCCAAAAACACATACTTTCTTCACTTTTAAGGAATGTTTGATATCCCAGAGAACATCTTCAAAACCTTTCAGAAAATTAACAAGAGGATTTCCAAGTTTTAGGTCTGCTGATGATGTTTACCACAGATTATCCTAGTATACTGATGATGAAGAGGGCTTCCTCAAGAACGATCCTAAATGTCACAAAGAATGTAAAAGTGTATATACAGATAAGAATAAGATCGAAGCTCTCAGAGGCAGACAGGAACAAGCAGCAGGAGAACCGATTGGCAGGTTGCCAATGGATACAACTATAGTAGGACTCGCGCACGCTTGCGGCTGTGGTGCGGCCCGCACCCGTGCACAGTGTTGCCACGTTTTCTATACCGTTATCTCTCTCTCTCTCTCCTGGCGGGAAATGTGAGCCACCCTGAGTACTTTTGATTCTTTTATAAGTTATTTATAATTGTGCGCCTATTTGTTAATTTGGTTTTGTTATATTTAGTGATGACAATGCATTCAATGCATGCCCCTCTCCTGCCTCTCTCTCTCTCTCTCTTTCTCTCGCTCTCTCACCGACTGGGTGTGGAAGTGTTGCCGCTCGCGAGTGAATGTTTTTTTTTTTTTACTTCGGTATTGGCATATGCCTACTATTGTGTTCTACATATTAGCTTATGATTATAAATGTGATTATTCTTTGCCTTTAAAATTATGGTAAAAGCCAGTAAATGTGAGCATTTTTCCCTAGCAACACCTGTACAAGCTATGGTTTGGTCTACAGAGGGGTACGTACTTTATCTTAGGCCAGACTGGGTGTGTAAGTGTTGCCACTCACAAGAATTACATGAATTATTTCTTTTACTTTGGATATTGGCATATTTCTTCTTTTTTTCAGGCTCATTATCTTATATCCATAACTGTGATATTATTACCCACCCTAAAACTACGCTAAAAAACATTAAAAGTGACTACAATATCTTTTAGCAACACTGTACAATATGTATGCCATGTTTCTGTGTTACTGTATAAATATTTTACGCATAATAAGATTACTGTTGATTCATCCATCAAAATACACAAGTGTAAGTCTTATTCATCTGAATTTATCGAATTTGTGATGCCTTGTACATACATAGCTTCCGTTTCACATCGCAAGTTCGGGAAACGTGGCACCATTGTACACAGGTGCGGGCCACACCACAGCCGCAAACGGACGCCAGTCCCACTATAGTTGTGTAACGAGTCAAGCAACTTACCAACAAAGATGGATGCTAAAACTTGCTGGTTTCTTTGTGAAAAGAGTTGTGATCCAAAAGTTAGGCATATACTTGTCTAAGTTCTTTTGATGTACAATATTCAGTTCACCAAAAAGCAAAGGAATTGGGTGATGAATCCATTTTGATGAAGACAAAAGGGCATGGTGACTCCAGAATTGACATGATTGCTAAAGATTTTAGGTATCATAGACTTTGTATGACACGCTTTCTAAATAGGAAAAAGGAAGAGGAATCTTCTTCAAGAGATACTAGCCCATATGACTCTGCATTTGAACAGCTTTGGTCTGAGGTTTCAGAACCCCTGCTAGTTCATCGCCCTACATTATCTTTGACACAGGTTCTAGAGAAATACCGTAACATATTAGCTGACAATGGTGTCCCGAATGCACATCAGTACAAATCCGGTAGACTTAAAGCCAAACTGAAAGGGTTTTATGAAACTGATATACAAATCATTCCAGAAAGGAACACACCAGGATCATATGCTCATCACATATTACAGTTAGTGAAATATGCAGCTTAATAACAATATTACACAACGAATTAGATAAATCACAGCTGCATACACAATCAGCAGTGATGAAGAAGGTGTAAGAAAAGAGCCTCCTCAGCAAACATTTATGGTAGCAAAGCAGATCCAAATGGAAATGAAATTCAAAGCAAAAGAACAAAGTACAAAAGTTTTTTTAATATTCCAGGGGAAACTATAGAAATATCATGCAAATCTGCAGAACAGTTCATCTCAAAAATAATGTACAACTTTGCTGCATACATGGTGACAAAAATTAAGTTTACCTTATCAGAAGATACAGAGAGAGTAACTCTTCCAGTGAAAGAGCTTGAAAAGGTTCTGAATGCAGCCCAAGATCTGATTTTTAGTGTATCTAGAGTACCTATGCCCAAACAAATCGGCCTAGCTCTTCATATTAAGAGGCAAACAAGAAGCAAGGATCTTGTTAGGATTCTTAACAGGTTTGGACATAATATCAGCTATGACGATGCACAGAGCTACATAATTTCAATGGCTGACCGTGTGAATGACAAAATTGAAGATGATATGGTATTCATCCCAACCAATCTGAACCAAGGTCTTTTTCTGCAGTGTGCATTAGATAATCAAGATTTCTCTTAAGACACACGGGATGGCAGAACACTTCCTGCAACCAAACATATAATGTACCAATACCAAGATACAGATAACGACTCAGCATGTGAAATTCCTGTAAAAAAGAAGAAAACAGGCAATCCAAGTACCCTACGATTATCAGCTTCAGAGAGTAATATGTCATTGCGAGGCAGAATACAGGCAAGAGCTCTATCACCAAACATACCACTGGTCAATTATGGTTCTGAGTCAGAGCTCAGGGACAATATTTTAAATGATGACAATAATGTTTGATCACTAACTCAGATTCATGCAGAACAAGAGGGCAAAAACCCAGTTCCATGGAATAAAATTTTTGAAATGATTTGTGACCCAAATCCAAAGACTGTCATTGCCTATGGCCTGTGTTACCATAGATATAATTACTAATGTATTTATCTTTTCAAAAAAACATCGATAGTTTGACATTTTTTGATGAAAGAAGTGATACAATGTACCTGGTACTGTAGTTATTTTAGATACACTAGTCAGAAGCATGTATATTTTATTCAGTAAATCTCATACTTGTGTGTATTGTTTTAAATAAAATTTGAAAATATG
>NC_137032.1:5696204-5708704 GCF_032717465.1 Coenobita brevimanus
CACTTTATCCATAAGCCTCTGGAAAGTGGCTGAAGCATTCTTCAATCCATAAGGCATCACCTGGCACTGATATACTGCACCACTGACAACAAAGCTAGCCACTTGTTTAGCCCGTTCCGTCAGCGGGACCTGCCAGTATCCTTTTACTAAGTCAAGTTTGGTGATATAAGTGGCATTTCCCACCTTGTCCACAGAGTCATCGACCCGAGGTAAGGGATAAGCATCGGTCTTAGACAGTGAGTTAACCTTCCGGAAGTCCACACACAACCTAACCTTCCCATCTGGCTTCGGCTGCAAGGTAACTGGTGAACTCCACTCACTGGAACTCCTCTTGATCAATCCATGGTCCAACATATACTTGATCTCATTATCGAGAGCTTTCTGTCTGATAGGGTTGATGCGGTAGGGAGCTAATTTTACAGGGTTACTATCCCCAACGTCAATGTCATGGGTAGCCCAAGTTGTCAATCCCGGTGAATCTCCAAAAACTTTCTGATGTTTCCATAATCTGTTGCACAGCTCTTCTCGCTTTACTGGATCAAGGTGTCGCAATTTCTCCACCAGAGCTGCATAACCATTGCCCTCCCATAGGTCAGCTGGTAACATCTCACCACGACTAAGCACTTCCTCCTGCTCCTCCAACTCACTACCAACCGCCAAAACTACAGGAGCGCCTTATCCTTGGTTCCCTCAACGTCCACTCCAAAGTCACCTTCCAGGGACTGTGGCTGTAACCCTGGTCCACTACTCACATCACCGGCACCAACAGCTCCCTCCACAGCACGTTCCTTTGATGCCACGTTCTCCCTTCCCCGTCCTTCACATCCCAGGTGAGAGACATCAGCAGTCATCCCACAATGAGAATCAACTGAGCGGTAGTATGGCTTCAACATATTAATGTGGCACAACTGAGTACTCTTCCGCCTATCTGGGGTAACAATTAGATAGTCAAGTTCCCCAACTCTCTTCTTCACAATATAAGGACCACTGAATCTAGCCGCCAGAGGTTTTCCTTGCATGGGCAGCAGTGCCAAAACTTCATCTCCTTGCTTAAACTCACGACTTCTGACCTTATCGTAATGAGCCTTCATTTTCGCTTGAGCCCCTATTAAATGGTCACGGGCAAGCTCTAAAGCGCAATGCAGTCTCTCCCGAGTGCGGCAGACATAGTCAAGCATGGATTCCTGGTTGCCAGATTTGTTGTTACTCCAGGCCTCTTGCACCACATCCAAGGGACCACAAACTCTGTGCCCAAACACTAACTCATTGGGTGAAAACCCTAATGACTCATTTTTTTTTTTTTTTTTTTTTTTTATGTGTCCGACTCTGGGCATAGGCTTCACAGCCTGCTATCAAGGCCCAGCAGTCCTCCTACATACCATACACCTCTACATGTCACCACTTGGTACCTCTCTCACTGCAAACATCACAAAGGGTACCGCTAGGTCCCAATCCTTTCCACTATCATAGCAGAAGGTGTGCAGCATTGTCTTTAAGGGCTGATGATGCCTTTCCAGGGCACCTTGTGACTGCGGACGGTAGGCACTGGACAAAATGTGCTTGATGCCCAACTCTGTCATTATCTGCTTAAACAAATTAGATGTAAAATTCACTCCACGGTCTGACTGCAACTCCTTGGGCAGGCCAAAATGAGTAAAGAACAGGATAAGTTGCTTGACTACTGACTTCGCCTGCATGCTTCTGATTGGTATAGCCTCTGGGTATCACGTTGTAACATCCATTATGGTTAACAAATACTTGTTTCCAGCAGAAGTAGAAGGTAAAGGGCCCACGATATCAATGATTACCCGGGTAAACAGAGGTTCAACTGCAGGAATAGGAGTCAAAGGGGCCACAGGAAGAACTTGATTAGGCTTGCCCACTATCTGACAAGTATGACAGCTCTTGATGTACGCAGCAACTTGTCCCGGCATACTTGGCCACCAAAAGTTATATCTTAAGCGCTGCACTGTCTTTCTATTTCCCTAGTGACCTGCTAAAGGTCCCTTATGTGCTAACTGTATTAATGGCGCCCTATACTGCACAGGCACCACCATCTGCACTAACTCACCCACTCCTCCATCCACCGTGGCGCCAGTGGGCATCCATCGGCGATGTAAAACATTATCTTTAATCAGGAACTCCTCCTTACCACACTCCATACTTCTTTCTTCCCCTACTCGAGCAAATAAGGGCTTTAATGTTACATCCTCCTGTTGCTTCACCCTCAATTCTGCTGGCCCAACACCCGCCAGCTCTACTGAGGACTGAGATAAGGGACTGGTCGGGACACTGGACTGCGAAGGGCGATCAATCTCAGCGCCACCTCTAGTACACTCGACAGGGGTAGGAATGTCAGACTCCACACTGACATCATCACCTCTACCCTCAACAGTGACACTCTGTTCCTCAGGCGCGTTTGACGGTGGTCCTGCATCCCCGCAGTCGACCCCAGCGTCCTGAAATTCTTCTAATTCAGTCAGTGGGCTGGGTTCAGTCTCCACACAGACACACTCAGCACCACCTCTAGTGTCCTGAGTGGGAAGTGGGGCGTCGCCCATGCACGCATTCCCACTCTCCTCACCCACCACAGCAACACTCTGCTCACTAGGTTCCTCCATTGGTGGCCCTGCCTCATCACAGTCAACCCCAAGAATCTGTGACTTCGCCAGTTCTTCCTCCCAGGCTGCAACCTGTACCATAGATCTTGTAATTGCACAGACCGGGAACATGGCTTCCACTTCTGCATCAACTTCAATACCAATTTCTGGGGCGTCAAAACACTTCTCTGCCACAACAACTGGTGGGGGAAGAGATGGAAATACTTTCTCCCCAGCCAGGTCGTTCCCCAGCAGAAAATCAACCCCCTCTACTGGCATTATATCAGCAACAGCTACTTGAGTTGCAGCCTGAACAATGGGGCAATCAAGTTCCACATGAACATAATCATAGTATTCATCTGCGTTCATGTCTCTACACAGCACATACTTCCCTGAGTTTACAGGCCCTCCAGTCACGTTTCTGCACACGGACTGTTGTGCACCAGTATCACGAACCACAGTAACTGGATAACTGATCCCATGAATTTTCACTGTGCCGTGACACATAAAAGGTTTACACCAGTCTAGGGACGATTTCTGAGGCAGTTCATCCCAAGGTGGCATAGCATGTTGGGTAACTTTTTCAGCCTGAGCTGGCAGCGAGCACAGCCGGCTGCACTCCAGCTTTCCACAGACTTCTCCCTCACCGTTACCACTCTCCCAACTCCTCTCGTTCACCTGACTCGAACCTACAATTAGTGCCACTGGTTTGGCATTTTGGGAGGCCTTCCACTTAGGGCAGTTAGGCTTGATGTGCCCACTCTGTTTGCAAAAGTTACAAAGTAGCTTCGAACTGGATAAGGGGCTCTTTCTCCCTGAATTCCTTTTCTCCTCTGGACTTCCCTTGGACTGATTCACGGGAGATTTATCCCAGGCCGGACCACTGACAGTCCTCTCCCTGGAATGCTGAAAATTAGCATACTTGACCCCCATACTCCGCAAGGCCAACACCCGGTCATCAGCCCACGTCGCTGCTTCCTTCAAGGTCTTAAATCTCTTCTCCCTAATTTTAACACCAATTTCTTTGTCAGCCATGTTGGTAAAATGTTCCATCAAAGCAGTTCACGCACCTCGTTATACGAAGTGGCGCTCTCACTCAGCAACCACTCGTCTAACGTCTCCTCCAGATACCTGGCGTAGGCCATATAGGTGTCAGCAGGTCTTTTCTGAGCACCACGGAACAACAACCGATAAGCCTCTGGTCTAAGTTCATATGCCTTAAGAATGGCTGCTTTAAATTCATCATAATCATCTACATCCTCAGGGCTCATCCTATTATACGCTTCCAAAGCTTTTCCCTTCAGGACATTAGATACCAAGCCCACCCAGCGCTGCCTGGGCCACTCAAACTCCCTAGCCTTCTTTTCAAACCTGACAAACCATTCTGCCACCTTCAACTCATCAAATGCTGGCACTAATTTCAGACTCCTTGAGAGCCAACTCTCCCTATCCTCTGCACGGCCTGAGGTTTGGGTATCTGAAGTAGACCTTTTAGCAGTCACCTCCAAGCGAGTCTTCTCCAGCTCAAATCGCATTTTTTCACGCTGCATCTCCATCTCCATCTCATCTTTCTCTCTTGCATGCTGCATCTCCATCTCCATCTTTTTCAACTCCAACTGCAACTGAGCGTCCGGTGACAAGACTCCAGGGTATATGGGAGTGGAATGAACAACTCCAGGGAAAGCACTAGACATACCTGGGGGAACTGCTCTAAACTGGCTCGGCGGCATCATGGATGGTAATGGTGGGGTAGCAAAACGAGGCAGCTCAGCACCATAAACTCGGGGCTCACACGGGGAGTACCTTTGCTATGTGCCTCTCGTTGCTCCATATTTTCCTTATCCACAGGTGACTCAGCACATACGCCTTCTGGTGTAGACACGCGTGACTTCATGGCGACAATTCAATGGCAGTACTGAATAATGAAATAACTAATGCTAAGAAACTTCACACTCATCAACTTCACCTCAAAGCACAGAGAATGCCAAGGTAACGATATCCTAGCAAGAAGAAGGCACTGTTAGGATATCCTGATGCGAGGTCGCCACTGTTACGGTAGCGCCAGTCCGGGGCTATTACAAAAAGACAAGGTAGTTTTAGATGATCGGCCTCCGCTGCGTTGTGAAAATAACGCAGACCCCGACACTCACACTCCGTAAACTAGAGAAAAACTGCGCAATGGAAGAAGTATCACTTAAGTACGCAACACTCTGTACGTTGATAGTAACAAACGGAACAGCCTACCTATGGATCTAGCCTACTATCGTCACTACCGGAAATAATACCGCCCAAGACAGTCTACAGGAACACCTCCCACTTATTTCCGGTGGTGACGAATTTCTACTTAACCCGTGTCCAAGGGGGAACGCAGTTGATAGCTCACGATAGTTCTCACTAGCCTTGTGCAAGGAGATGGGATTGAACTGTGTAGGGGTTAGGGGTGTGTGTGTGTGTGTGTGTTGGGGAACGTTAATAAAGGCAGCGAGAGGACCACGGTGAGCCAGCCTGCCCCTCCAAAGACAACACGGTCAAACAAAATCAAATAAAATAGCTACTTCCCTCAGTCAGCAAACAAAAGAATAAAATGAACTTAAATGAAAACGCCAGCTCGGCATAAAAATGACTGGGGAGAGAGTGTACACACACACACAACACTGAAGCTGGTTGGGAAGACACTGGACTGATGCTAGGCTCGTGTGCAGCCAAGCGTGAACGCATGAATCAGATTAATTAATAAGGAACTTAAATTCGTGCCCTTCTCTCTCTCTACAATGAATTGGTACTTCTAATGCAAGCAAAACATCATTAAATATACTGGTAGCTCACATAAGACAATCAAAATAATCAAATGCATACTCAGCATGGTATTAAATAAAATTGCCCTCAGTGGCAAGAACGAAAGAAACAAAAGAACTTGTAACACTCGCTAATTTAAACTCCGCGAATGACACGGATACTGCATAATCCCCTAGCCCAGCTGTAACGGCTGCACCCGTGGGAACGGACAGGCGGACAGCGTAACAATATATATATATATATATATATATATATATATATATATATATATATATATATATATATATATACATACTGTATATAGACGAATGCCATATTTGCGTAAGGCATAGGTTCAATAAAAGCAAAGGATTTTGAACAACAGGTATTTTCGGAAAAGTATATTTGTATTAGTCTGATTCATTTACAGTATTTTTGGTACTTCAGGAAGGAAAGTAATCCTGGGACTTTGGTCATTTTGCCTAGACGCAGAAATCTTTTCTCCTGGGTCCCGGAAGAGACACCCTACTAAAGATGGTTTTGGCCATGTGGAGAGAAAGGAGGATCAGAGATAGACTAGAAGAGTGTACTGTATGTAACCGAGATTGAAAAATGAGGAAGGGATGACCAAAGACGAAATGAAAGGAGGAAGTGAGAGGTATATGAATGATGCTGGTACTAGAGAAAGGGCAACCTGATTTTGGAAAACAGTATGACATGAAAGCGATTCATCTGTGGTCATCCCTTCCGGGAGTAAGGCGCAGAGAGAGAGAGAGAAAGAGAGAGAGAGAGAGAGAGAGACTGCTATAGCGTGAGAAAAATATAGAAATGCGTCGCCAGATTTAAATGTTTCACAATTTTAGTTACTTCACTCCGATGACTTATTTTCATCTTATTCTTTCTACCTTCAAGGGATGTTATTAACCTTAGAATTCGAACTGCAAAGTTCACATAAATCCTTTATTAATGCCATCACAAATGTGATCACTCCTAAGCTCAATATACGCTCTCGAGGAAATGAAAAAGAAATAAATACTGTAATACGGTATCGGATCCAAGGTGCTAAATACCTCACCTCCACCAACATCCTGGCCTCCTCCTGAATCGCCTCGTCCATCTGGCTCTTGCCCATACCCAGGTCCCGAAGGTTACGAAGCAGGAACCGACGCGCGTTTTGCCACTGTAGCCCGTTGGTCATAATCACGCCTAAGAGACACAAAAATATATACGTGAAAGGACCAACAAAGAGTTATAGAAAGAATTAAACAATCACAAATATTTCCGACAATCGTCAGTCGAACAATCATCATTCTCATACAAGCAGTACGAGTTCGTATCTATCTATACATAGCCAGAAGCCTTAATACCGTAAGAGATGGTCACAAACAAATCGCCTCCGTGTCGCCTTGGTCCCTGCCATTTCGCTGTCCTCCCTCCAATTTACACCCCTCTCTCTCATATGCCTCCCCACTCTAACCTTCCATCTCACCATCGATCTCCTCCTTCCTCTCTACTCAGTTGACCTCTCTCTCTCTCTCTCTCTCTCTCTCTCTCACACACACACACACACACACACACACACACACACACACACACCTCTCCACTCCATCTCTCTATCTCATCATCGGTGTCCCTCTCCCTCTCACCCTCTTCCACCTCACTCACATACTCTCCAAGTTAGTCTTTCACTCTCCATGCTCTCCACATGATTAAATCACCTCACTGTATATGTCTTTACGCTTTGTATGACATTCACATTCACACCACAACGCTGCTTCACTTCCTCTTTTGTCAGTCTGCCTCTCCGTGATACTCCACATGCTCCTCTCAAATAACTCATTTCCACTGCTCTCACCCTTGACCTGTGTCATTCCAACAAAGTTCAAGCATCGCTTCCATACTTTGGCATGAGGATCACAATACTATTATGCAGCGACTTTTTTGCTTCCATGCTCACTTCCCTATTTTTTACCATTGCTTTCAGAACCAGCAACCTTTCTTCCCTGTTGCACCTTTTTAAGCACTTTCTCCAAACTTCCATCCGTACTCATCACACTACCCAAGTATTTAAATACACTCACTTATCCCATATCCTCACTACTCAGCCTCATTGTTAATTTGCGACTTCATTTCCCTCTAAGACCACAACTTTACAACTTTACTCTTCTCTACATTCACCTTTAGATTTAGGTTCTTGCATACTGTCCCAAACTCATTCACCATGCCTTGCAGCTCTCCTTCGTCTTCACTAACAATACGGTATCATCTGCAAAGAACAGTACAGGGAGTTTCCAAATGCTGCCTCTCTCATTAGGGCCGCTCCACCATCCACTGCCCTATCTTGTATCTCTTATATAACCCTATCCATATACAAATTGAACAACCATCGAGACATGACACATCCCTGTTTCAATCCAACATTCAGTTAGAAAAATTCACCCAGTCCACTGCGGTCCTAGCGCCTTCATAAATACTCTTCACGACATTCAATAGCTTCCCATTTATTACATATAATTTTAACATTTTCCACATTTCTTGCCTATCCACTCGGTCATATGCTTTCTCCAAATCCATGAAAGCAGCATGCAACTTCTTTTCCTGCTCTAGAAACGTTTCCACTTTACAACTTAGGATGAACATCTGATTTACACATCCTCTTTCCTTCCTGAAACGTCCCTTTTTTTCTCCAACTAATACTTCTGTAATTCCTCTAACTCTGTCAGTATGTATCCTACCATATACTTTTCCTATTACACTAAGAAGACAAATACCTCAATGATAACCACACACTACTTTCTCTCATTATCCTCTGTGCAGGGGAATAATTGACCATTTTCGCTCAGCTGATTGCATTGACGTCACGATGTAAACATCGCATCTGTCGGCCATCTTGGTAGAGAGCTCTTCATCTGTTGAAACTGTCCTTATGGAAATATCCTGTGCTAGACTTACTACAACAGACTATGCTATATTTTCCGTATCAGCCACCCAAAGATCTGACATTTTAAATTGTTTTCCCTTTGACTTGTGTGGGTAATATTTATTCCAACCCTATATCATTTTGCTGTGATTCTAGTGGTGGTTGATACGGAAATTATCCCCTCTTATTAACAATGTTCATTAATGTGTTGGACCATATCCTTACCTAGCGCAACTGACCAAAGGAAGAAGATATAAACAAACTAAGTAGGCTACTATAATGCGGTAGGCTAGTAGCAGTGTTAACGATGCAAATACGTAGCTACCAGTTAATGAGGGTAAATGTTCAGAATAGCTCCGCATCGTCTTTCCCGCCTTTAACATTAAAACCCCTATATTATGGCTAAAGGTACCATTACAATAGAGGAAATGGCCTTTTTTTTTTTTTCATTTAATACTGCAAAAAAACTAACCAAATTTTCACCCTTAAACCCTAATTCAGATATAAAATAATCTGCGTCAGAAATGAACGTCAGAATCGTTCAAAACACATCAGAAACCGTGGAGAAAGAAACTAGTCTACATCTCCATATTCTTCTTTTATACCTGAATTTGGGTGTTAGGGCGAAAGTTGGATTAGGTCTTTTAACCTTTTTTTTTTTTTTAAGTGGAACAAAAAGACATTCCTTCTCTTTTTTAATGGATTCATTTAGTTATAATATTGGGTGTTAGTGTTACAGTAATGGGGGGGGGGGAAAGATGCGGAGCTCTTCTGAACATTTACCAATCTATAAATATATGTGTTTACTTTATTGAGAAAAGTCATAATATGTATATCATTCAGTAGAAACTGGTAGAATGGGAAGTATATATATATATATATATATATATATATATATATATATATATATATATATATATATATAGATCATCATATCATCATCATCAGCCGTTTGAGTATCCACTGCAGGACCGGCCTATAACGACAGAAGTCGGGACGATACAGCCAATGTATCTCTACCAAGTGGCTTAGGCTGTCTGGTAGAGATTGTATGTAGGGTGAGAAGTGCTTGTAAGTGTAACTGTAGTGTTGGACTGGCTTTGGATGTGTGTGTAGTCTGTGAAACAAGTGTAATCGGCCCGCGCAAGCCGACTGGGTGCAAGCATACTTTCAGTGGTTCTTAACCTATGGGTCGCGACCCAAATTTGGGTCGCCAAGCCATTTGGAGTGGGTCGCCAAGAGACAAAAATATTGCTGATATTAATAATGTTGTATACTATTACTTTTTAACATATGATCATACAGGTCGATACTTCACACTTTACATTCTCTCCCTCTCTCTCTCTCTCTCTCTCTCTCTCTCGCTCTCTCTCTCTCTCTCCTACAGTAGGCGATTGCATTTGGCTTAAAAAAAAGATTATTACCATGCACACAACTGGGAGAAGCGTACCGGTACTGTACATTTTATATTTTAAAACTTAACCGTTTTCATTTCGGAGTAATGATGCCCAGCTCATGGCTTACGGACGGTATCGAGGTCCAGAAGACATGGAAGAGGAATTTCTGTTCTGTCGGCCATTACACACAACCACAACCAGAGAAGACATTTCCAGTACTGTGGACTGAAGGGCTTCAGTGGAATCAGTGTTTTATGTCTGTTGTGACTGTGCACCAGCAATGCTGAGAGTACGTCATGGCTTCATTGTTAGAGTTAAAGAAGAAAATCCATTCGTGCTGATTGTTAACTGTCTCCTTCACCGTGAGAATATTGCTTCTCAGGGGTTGTCACCTGAGTTACAGAAAGTGATGCAGGAAGTCATCCAGGTAGTCAGTATCATTAATCTAGGGCTGTACCCTCCAGGATCATCAGTCGGATGTGTTTTGATTTTGGTTCAGAACATGTACACGTGTTGTACCACTCTGAGGTTAGGTGGCTGTCACGAGGAAGGGTGCTCCAACGGTTGCCTGAAATGCGGAACGAGACTAAGATAATTCTAGCAAAAAAGAATCATTCACTGGCCCCAAAGATTCTCTGATTCAAAGTAGGTGATGCAAATGGCTTATCTTGCAGATATCTTTGCTGAGATTAACGCCTTGAACATTTCAATGCAAGGTCACGATCAGACATTAGTTGGGCTGTCAGAGAAGGTAACTGCATTCAAGGGGAAACTGAAGCTGTGGAAAAGTAAAACTGAGACTGGGAAGACTGCGTCGTTCCATCTTTGAGTGATTTTCAGGAAGACGAAAAATTTTCTCTCACCCAGGTCCAAAGCATCATTGTGGAACATATCTCCATACTAGGCTAATTGAAGAGCTTTTCACTACATTCCTGAGAATGTGATGAAATATGCCTGGGTAAGAAATCCCTTCAGCATTGAAGCAGATGACTTACCTAACGAGATTTCGAACATCAGCTACATCCAGGAGCACATCGAGGTTCAGAATGATGAAACACTTCGTTATGATTTCAGGAAACAAAACGAATCACTGAGCTCATTCTGGATCAGAGTTTACAAAGAAAAGAAAATTCTTGGAGGTGAAGCCCTGAAAGCACTCCTTCCCTTTGCTACAACTCATCTGTGTGAGACAGGATTTTCTGCACTCACAAAGTACAGAAACCGTCTACAACCAGAGCATGACCTAAGATGCAGTCTGTCATCTAAATCATCCTGGTTTGAGAAGCTGATTGAAACTTTTCAGTGGCAGGGATCTCACTGATTATAGTACTTATGTCTCAGACAACATCCAAAATAGTGACTCTCTCCTTAATGGTCAGAGTAAATAGGTATATCATGAACATAAATGAATTATTTTGATTTTCTGATCTTCGATTTATTTTTTTCCAGCCAAAATGTGTTGATATTTTAGTTCTTAGGAAGTACATATAATAAAAATGAAATATATTTATTATGACATCAATAAAATATTGAAATATTACTTTGGTTTTAGTTACATGATATGACACACACGTTTGTTTCGGTTCTGGTGCAGAGTAAGTTTACAAGGGATTGGGTCGCCATATAGACCATCTTATGGATTTTGGATCGCCAAGAAAAAAGGTTAAGAACCACTGCTTTGTAGTAAGCGACACTGGTTCAACCACAGCACCCCTTGTGGCCGCCAATGCAGTACGTGGCAGGGTGAACACTCCCAAAGTTTATTACCCTGGCGGGGCACGAACCCTGGTTCACCCGTGTGCGAAACGCACACTCTACCACTGAAGCTCATATATATATATATATATATATATATATATATATATATATATATATATATATATATATATATATATTTTATTTACGAATCTATTATTTGACATAGAGTTTTGAAGTAGGCAAAACTGCTGTGGGGTCAACATAAACGCCATGTTACATCTGTAAAGTTGTGCAATCCAGAGAGGTGTAAGTAAGAGTGACAGCTATCTATCTTTATATATATATATTGTTTAATTTGATTCTAAAGATTATTTGTCATAGAGTTTTGAACAAGCATCCCTCCCCCCCCAAAGAAAAAAAAAAGATTAATAAAGTAGGCAAAACTGCTGTGGGGTCAACATAAACACCATGTTACATCCGCAAGGCTGTGGATTCCAGAGAGGTTTAAGTAAGAGTGACAGCTATATCTAGTCATGTGTAACTCCTGCCCAAGAATATTAACAGTAAATTCAGACCCTGGTACATTCGGCCAGCTAAGTGCACCCCATTGCTAGTTGATCCGACCATATCAAGGTAAATTCAGACCATATATTGCAAGATAATTATTTCTGACACTGTCATATAGGCCAAAAAAAATGTCTAAATGATTATGATCATATTCAGGGTTCGACGTTTGCACTCGCGATATCCTGGAGAACCACAAATTCCTCTTCTCAGTTAGCAGTTTCTTGTGTGCCTCTCCTTGGTTTTTCATGATCTTTGCTATGTGAAAAAAAAAAAAAGACATCAGGAAAGATAAGGAAACTTGTCGGTGTTACTACATCGTATTACACAGCAGAAGCGTGGCATTCTTAACTTTTCCCTTAAAAGAGGGCAAAACTCATCAAATGATGAACAAAACGGCCAAAATTGCTGGAGTTTCCACAGTTCTTCCTTTTTGTAAACAGTCAGCTGCTCAACCAACATGGCCACAGAGTACAGAGTGACCTCACGAAAAACCTCCCTATTATGCCTGACTTCCAATCCTCCGGGACCCTACCTTCCTCCCAG
>NC_137032.1:5713704-5783704 GCF_032717465.1 Coenobita brevimanus
AGCCTCATTGTCATTGTCAACCCTTGCCTTCTCAGATAAGCCGTGGCATTTAGTTCCTTGTCCTCCGCTGAGGTCAAACCATGTCGCACTCGCGCCCCGCCATTTCTGCCGCTTCTGCGCCCATTGCAAAGGGCCCCGTGACCTCTACCCCCCAAAAAAAGCAGTGAAGGAAGCAGGAAAGGACTTGGTGACTCTGCAGTGACACATGAACTAGCAGAATTGTCCATGGTAATGATAGATAGTGATTTTGACGATTCAGATGAATCGTGTGATGAGCCGGGTGAGGTAATCGTGCCAGAAGTGCTAGTACGAGTGCTTCAGTGTCGGAAGTAGTCCCTAGCTCCAAGGGAAAGGAGCCGTTAGTGCAGCAAGGCAAGGAATTTGGGAAGGGAGTGAAAAGGCGGCGTGTTAGCCCCAGAACAATACCCCCATGTGACCCAGCCCACAATGAGTTCCGAGTGGATTCACCTCCCCGTTCCCCAAGCCCCACTTCACTCATTTCTTCATCATCGTTGGCTGAGTTATCTCCGGAGTCTTCGTCGTAGGAGTCACCACCAGCATCAACAGTGAAGGCAGGCCGTAGAGGAAGAGGTAAATCCCGGACTTGTAAAAGTAGAGTTGGTAGTAGGATAAGGGCTGCTAGTGCTGTACGGCAACCCAGGGTCAGTGCGAGTGACCTTAAATGGGGTAAATCTTCCTCACAGCCACACACCACCACCACCCACCCTACACCGCCACGACAGGGAATCCTGGACGCCTTCGCATGGACGGAAGGGTCCGATTTTGTCCCTGAACATTTAGTGTTTGATGAGAGCTCCTCAGGAGTTCAGCCTGCCTTCACTATTGACGATAATGCTGAGTGTGTGGACTACCTTTTGGCCTTCCTAGATGACGAAGTCATGCAGCACATATGTGATGAGACCAACAGGTATGAATCACAACGTGCTGCAAGTGGTACAGGTGCAGCCAAGATGCAACAGTGGTCCATGCTGGGAGTGCAGGAGCTGTATGTGTTCTTTGCCCTCATGCTTCTCATGCCACACTGAAAGAAGCATGAGTTGGAAGAATACTGGTCCATGGACCCCTTACTACCCTCACCCACCTTCAGTAAGTACATGGCCAGAGATCACTTCTGGAACATCATGGGAAACCTGCACTTTGCCGACAACGATGTACCTTCCCAAACCGACCTACTCTGGAAGATCCGGGAGATTCTGAGCTGAATGAAGGATAAGTTTATGACATTCTTCCACCCCTTTCAGAAGGTTGTCATTGACGAATCCTTGGTTTTGTTCAGAGGACGACTTCGGTTTGTTCAGTACAATCCAAGCAAACACCATCGCTTTGTAATCAAGTTCTTTGTACTGTGCGACTGTAAGACAGGGTACATTCTTGACTTCGTCATTTATTCAGCCAGCACTGTCGATCTGGATAAAACACACCCCCTTGGCTTCTCAGGCTGTGTAGTGAAAGTGCTCCTTGAAAAGTATTTTGGTGGGAATCATGTGCTGTATACAGACAACTACTATACAGCACCGAAACTTGCCAAATACCTTTCTGAACACGGCATTGGCTCCTGCGGCACTGTCAAAAGTAATCGTGCCCACTTCCCTAAATTCACAGAGGCAGGAACCTCGCAGCGAGGAGACGTGCACCTACGCAAGTCTGAGAAGATGCTGGCAATACGGTGGCATGACAAGAGGGTCGTGCACATGCTCACCACCGTACATAAGGGGGAGGTGACAGACAGTGGGAAGGTCGACCGTAGGACAGGCGAACCTGTGATGAAACCTGATGCTGTGTTGGACTACAATATCAACATGCGGCTGGTGGACAAGTCCGACATGATGATTGGTGAGATCGACTGCCTCAGGAAGAATACTAGGTGGTACAGGAAAGTTTTTCTGCATCTCATAGATATGACGATGCTGAACGCCTTCATCCTGTACAAGATGAAGGTCAAGCCACCCAAGTCCTTCTCCCTGAGGTTGTTCGCCAGAACTTGTGTCCAGCAGCTGCTGGAAAGATATGGTAGGGTGACTGCAGCAACTCCAAGGCGCCATCCAGTAACACTTCCTGACCGACTTGAGCAGAGGGCATATATGGATCGGCACAGACTGGAGCTAATGCTTGCCACAGGAAAAAGGAAGGCTGCGATTCACAGGTGTCAGGTGTGTGCACATACCACCCGCCGCACACCTGAGCACAAACGCACCTCTTGGCAGTGCGCTGAGTGCCAGGTTCCCCTCTGTGTTACCTGCTTCTTTGATTACCACAGCCAGAAGCAGTTCTAACAGTGCAAGTGTGAAAGGAGAATAATGTGGAAATAATGTGTAAATAATGTGGAAATAATGTGTAAATAGCAAGTGAAAGCAATGGATGTTCAGTACATATGATTGAACAGTGTATTATAGTTTTATCTTACTGAAAGTGACAGTGAATAACATAGTGTAAGTAAAATAGAAGGGTAAATATTGAAAATAAAATAGAAAATGTAAATAGTAATGTAAGTAATTAGTAATATAAGAATATGAGTACAAATACTTTATGTTATAGCAGTGAAAGTGAATCCGTGGCTCTCTACGTATTTTACTGAATGAAAAATTGAATCACTTCAGTGACAATAAACTAATATTACTGAAGGAAACTTACGGATAAAGACTGCAGATATATATAAGTGTGATATAGTAATAGAAATATAAAGTGTGAGGGGTTTTATGAATAATAAATGAGAGTACCAAGAGCGAACTAGAGCAGGTGCGACGGTCAGACTCGTAATTTCCATTGCTTTCACAGTGTTTTTTTGTTTTTTGTTTTTGGAGTATGGATCCCAAACTAATTGAAAATCATAGAGTAGCATTTATAGTGTTAATATCTGGCTGTGGTAATCATATTACGGGTTGTCGAGAAGTGTAAAGTGGAGACTTCGTTACCCAACTTCAGAGGTCTCCACAAGTCCTACGGTAACGAAGAAGGGTCAACAAACATTCCAGGAGAAAGCTGAAGGTATATGCCATAAGCATATGTAATTTTAATATTCTAGGACTAATAACTGATTTTTGGCAAATATTTTTTGAGAGTCTGTCGGAGCCCGAATAACCTCACGGGACACGCAAAACATTGGTAAACATGCCCGTGGTGTAGGGGTTAAAAAAGAAACTATGCTTCACCTAACTGGAGGTGTTTGCCAGTAATTTCAATGCCACTGCCTCTAACGTAATTCGAACAATCTACTGTGAAATACCTATCGATCATGAAATCATTATATCTTTTATGAATCTTGTATGACAGAGTCAAATCTCGTCGTAATCTGAGCTTTGTCAAGTTAAGCAGGCTTACCTCTTCTGAACGTTCCTCAGATACTTTACATGGGTATCAGTTTTTGTCAATCTTCATTGCACTCTCACATTTGCCAATATCTGAGAACAATACTCAAGGTGTTGGTATACTAATGATTTGTACAAAGTGAGGACGATATTCTCTCATTTGAATTCGAATGATCTGCTTATGAATCCAACTAATTTGTTTCTTTACTGTCTTTGTGTGCTACAGACTTTAAGATATTTCTGACAATGTATTGCTAAATCTCTTCGTTGGGGTTTATCTTCTCGAGTTGCGTATTATTCATTATGCAGCTTTTTTTTTTTTTTTCTTTATTTCTTAAGCCTCCAGTGCTTAGGATTCTTGCATTTTTTTTCTCCATTAAAATCCTTTTGCCACATTTAAGCACAACTGAACAGTTTATCAAATTGTTTCTGAATTTTGTCTATGTTAGAGTGCATCTATTCCGTTGCTAATTTTAATATCATCAGCAGATTCGGACATTTTACAGTACAAACCTTTGGCAATATCGTTACTAAAGTAAAAACAGAATGGTGCCCCAAACAAAACCTTATGGCACTTGATTAATAATACTCATCAAGTCCTTCACATTAACAACAGCTCTTTGTGGACATTCTGAAGCCAGTTTTCTATCCAGATTAGTGCACTGACATAGACCTAAAATTCACAAGAAGAGCTTATTAGGAGTTCTATCAAGTAGTTCCTGAAATAGGCAAGGTATGTGGAAGGTATTAAGAATATATGGGGTGGAGGGGAAATTGTTGAATGCTGTGAAGAGTATGTACGAAGGAGCTAGGGCTGAGTGAGTTCTTTTGATCTCAATGTGGGACTGAAACAGGGTTGTGTGATGTCTCCATGGCTGTTTAATACATACATGGATAGGGTTGTAAAGGAGGTGCAAGGTAGGGCAGTGGATGTGGGGGTGGCTCTAATGAATGAGGGTGAGATATGGAAGATTCCGGTGTTGCTGTTTGCTGATGATACAGTATTGTTGAGTGAAGATGAATGGGAGTTGCAAGGTTTGGTGCATGAATTTGGGCCAGTGTGTAGGAGGGGGAAGCTGAAAGTTAATGTAAACAAAAGTAAAGTTATGGTGTTTGAGGGGAATGAAGTCACAGAATGTACGGTGAGGTTGGATGGTGAGGATATGGAGAAATATGAGTGCATTCATGTACTTGGGTAGTGTGATGAGTAAGGATGGAACTTTGGGGGATGAAGTGCGTGAAAGGGTACAGCAGGGATGGAAGGTTGTTGGTGCACTGAAAGCAGTGATGAGAAATAGGGAGGTGAGCATGGAAGTTAAGAAGTCACTGCATGATAGTATCGTGATCCCTACCCTGACGTATGGAAGCGAGGCGTGGACCTTGCAAGAGGGGAACAAGTCAAGAGTGAGGGCAGTGGAAATGAGTTACTTGAGAGGAGCATGTGGAGTGACATGGAGGGACAGACTGATGAATGAAGAAGTGAAGGAACGTTATGGGGTGGATATGGATGTGGTTGAGAATATTATGAGAAATACACTGAGGTGGTTTGGACATGTGGAGAGAATGGAGAATGAAAGACTGACTAAGAGGGTGTATGTAGGTGAGGTGGAGGGAGGGAGAGGGAGGGGTAGACCGAGGATGAGGTGGAGGGATGGAGTTGAGAGGTATATGAGGGAGGGGGGGTGAGTTGGGGGGAGGGTAGTCAAATGGTGGGTGACAGAGCGACTTGGAGGCGTTTTGTCTGCGGCCACACTTTGCGGGATTAGGGCGTCGGGCTATAGATAGATAGATATATAGATAGTTCCTGAAATCCTTCATTGACTGCGTCAATTGATTTGCTTTATGGATACAACAGAAAGACTAAGGAGTTGTTAATTCTGGAAGCAACACAAAGCTGTTTGTTTGCTAAGCTACTGTATCTACTAAACGACTGACCTTGTATTACTAATATTCAGAACCCTCAGTATGATTTTTTTCCCCACGACTCCTGCATAATCCCATGAACTCTTTCACAACACATTTTACCTTTTCCGAGAATATCTCATGAAGCACCCCGTTCCGTCAGTCGCACCCCAAATGTTTTTCGGACGCATGGTGCTTCACTCCCGTAGACTTCAGAGACTTCCATATTAAGGCCCTGATGGTCCCGCATTTATCAAGTACATTTGTATTTGTTGTTTTAATATGGGCTTGCTGCCGCCAGATGAGCTGTCAGCACTAGGGGTGCAGCTGCAGAAGTACTACATTAACTTTACTCAGAACGTATTTTTAAAACTGACTTCTTGATTATTCTTCAGTGGTAAATGCGTCCTATTGAAGAAACAACTTTAGGGAGTGATTTTGATGGCATGGTTTTGCGCAACATTAAGGGGTTTCAGCTGTTCTTGGCAGTCTTTATTATTCATCCATCCATCCATCATCCAATCCTACATTGCCCCATGAGGAGCGTAGGAGCCCGGGGCTAGGCAGTTGGTCCCGATATTTAAGATGAGTGACCAGCCTCACTCATCCCTGAGTGGTACTACATGAGCAATCAACCCCAACCACCCCTTGGATATAAATCTTCACCGGCTCATTCCGATTGGAGCGCAATAATTACCCACTAAAACCACCAGGCGCCAAAATCTGGTTATATGGTTACCACCCAGCGTAATAAATGCTTTCCTGATGTACAGGAAACCATTTGGCTTGTCACTCAGTGTAGAGTCATCCACAGGCTGAAGGAAGAGGAAAGAATGAAGGAAAGAAAGACAGAACAGGGTGTGTAAAGTCACCCGTAGGCAGAAGGAGAAGGAAGGAATGAAGGAAAGAAAGACAGAAGAGAATGGAAGGAAAGAAGGGTGGAGAGGAAAGGGCAGACACCCGAGAGCAGCACTACATCGAGTGAGTGGATGGTGAGCGCCCCCACTTACATTATTACCTGAAATAATTACCCATTACTATTAGAGATCACAAAACAAACTGTTCTCAAAGGTAACATTGAAGATAAAGCAAGAAATTAACGTTACACAAAAAGTACCCATTGGCCAACATTAACAGAATAAACATGCTAAGTCCGCTTTACTCACCAGACGGGCGACCATCCGTCATAAAATGCATTGTCTTCCATGCTGGTCTGTCAGCGAACTCGAACTTGAGGAATGCCTCTTTGATGAGCTTGTAGTCACATAGCAGAACGATCTCACACGAACCCATGCTTGTCCTGCGGAAGTCAGAGAGGAAAAGGAGAAATTTCAGTGGACTCTTGCTAGAAATTTTCGAGTGTATTAGCAAGGCATTTAAGAGCACACTAACATCAAATTTGAGTGTGGACATGCGAAAAATTTTAGGAAGACCTCGCAAGAAATTTTAGAGGGCACGAGTGAGAATTTAAATCGGCACTAGAAGAAAGTTTAATGAGCAGTAGCCAGAAATTTATGTGAACACTAACACGAAGTTCATGAAGCCACTGGCATGAACTATGAGTGGACTGTGGTAAGAAATTTTACAGGCCCTCTAAAGATATATATCAGAGCACTAATAAGAAATTCATAAAGTCACTAGCAAAAAATATAATGAAGGCACTAGGAAGAATTTTATGAGAGCTCTATCAAAAAATTTGAGAGGGTACTAGCAAGGAATTTAAGATGGCACTAGCAAAAAGTTCAACAGGGCACAGGCAGGAAATTGGTGAATCACTAGCAAATAATTTAAGAAGACATCATCGACAAATAATAAGGGCACCATCAAGAAATTACATAACATCGGTAATTCCCATTCTTCAACCTATGCTTCACCAGAAGCATACGGGTCCATTATCATGTGGTATTTAGTTCAGACATATAAGTGATACTCTGTGTGCAGGAAACCCCAGTCCTTCATTGGACTGCATCAGTTTCGAGCGTTTATTATGCAAGGAAGAATAACCAAAAGGCTAAGCCCGCAAAACTGTTCCCTTCAAGAAAAAAAAGAAGATAGCAGAGGGCCAGATTCAAGATCCGTTCATTTCTAGATGCCTGGACACATTGCGTTTGAAAGACTGGAGATAATAGTCAGTAGGAAATACAAACAGAGAAAGAGTTGACTTGTTGCATACATGAAGGGCTGGGAGTTATGGTTAACTCTTGCCTTAGACAGCGCGATCGAAAAGGGATGAGAGTTAGCTGCTAAACGGGTGCTATGCACCCGCCGTAGTAGTGGAGAAATGCAAGCAGACGTTTCAGAGGAGCAGTGACCATTGTCATAACGATAAAAAGGGAAAAAGAAGCAACAGTGAGGAGAAGAAACAAAGGTTGAAGGGAGCCTTTGACTTCACCTTGTTGAGAAAAGCTGTATGTGGGGAGCCTCCTCAAACATACGAGTTGTACCCTACAAAGTGGCGAATAAATCTATCTATCTCTAGCCCAATGCCCTAATCCCGCAAAGGGTGGTTGCAGACAAAATGCCTCCATGTCGCTCTGTCACCCACCATTTGACTGCCCTCCTCCCAACTCACTCCCCCCTCCCTCATATACCTCTCAGTTCCATCCCTCCACCCCTTCCTCGGTCTCCCCTTCCCTCTCCCTTCCTCCACTTCACGTACATAAACCCTCTTAGTCAGTCTTTCATTCTCCATTCTCTCCACATATCCAAACCACCTCAGTGTATTTCTCCTAATTTTCTCAGTCACATCCACATCCACCCCCCAATGTTCTTTCACTTCTTCATTCGTCAACCACTCCCTCCATGTCACTCCACATGCTCCTCTCAGGTAACTCATTTCCACTGCTCTCAGTCCTGATTAGCTCCCCTCCAGCAAGATCCACGCCTCGCTTCCATGCGTCAGGGTAGGGATCACAATACTATCATGCAGCGACTTCTTAACTTCCATACTCACCTCCCTACTTCTCAACACCACTTTCAGTGAACCAACAACCTTTCTTCCCTGCTGTACCCTTTCAAGCACTTCATCCCCAAAACATCCATCCTTACTCATCACGCTACCCAAGTACTTGATGCACTCACATTCTCCATATCCTCACCATCAAACCTCACTGTGCTTTGTGTGACTTCACTCCTCTCAAACATCATAACTTTACTCTTGTTTACATTAACTTTCAGATTCCACTTCTTATACACTGTCCCAGATTCATTTACCAAACATTGCAACTCCCATTCATCTTCACTCAACAATACTGTATCATAAGCGAACAGCAAAACCGGAATCTTCCACACCTCACCCTCATTCATTAGAGCCACCCCCACATCCACTTTCCTACCTTGCACCTCCTTTACAACCCCATGCATGTATATAATAAACATCCATCACACACCCGTGTTTAAAGTCAACAATTATACATGGGTAAAGGAGTCACAGAGTAGACTTAGCACACTTAATATCTTAAAAGCAAAATTTACAAGACAGGTAATATGATATTTCCATGTTTAATCCCGAGAGAATGAAACCCCAAGTATCTTCAAAGATGATGCAGGACTGAGTCGGATGCTGTTAAATATCAGGGGATATTCCTGTGGTAGATTGTGTTGGGTCAAAAGAAGTAAGAACTGAGTTTTAGATGAATTAAAAACAACAGAAATACTTTTACCCCATTCAGATGTAATGGTTGAATTGGAACTTCACAAATTAATCACACTGTCCTGACCAAGATTCAATCTCAGGCTCTCGCACTTCAAAAGCGTGCACATTACCACAGAGCCAAATGGAGGATCCCTGCTTTGACTCTAAGGAATGCTGGCTTTTACAGACCCCATTACATCCCTCTTTTCTCCCCTCGGTGATTAATTTCGTCAGTTTAGAACACACGGTAGCATAGCATCACAGGCCACCACTGGGGACACCGCGGACCACACCAAACAGTTCATCCCCGGGATGCAAGGACTAAGATGCTGCCAGCTAACCAACAACATCATTACCCTCCGAGCCTCAATTCACATCTCACACTGCTGCCAACCAATATAATGACCAAAACGAAACTTAACAAATTAATCACTGGTCTGGCTGAGATTCGATCTAGGCCCTTGCGCTTCAAATGCGCGCACATTGCCACTGAACCATAGGGAGGATCCCTGCTTTGCCTCTAAGCAACGCAGGCTTTTGTAGACCCCATTACACAGACATATGAGCAAAATTGGACATTAAGTGTTCCATAGCCACATCCCTTGTTTGTTGAAGTAACTGCTGAGATGGACGCTTCAGGAAGTGGGTCGCTCCACTACATTTTGTAGGCCTTCTCTTTGTTGTGGACAGCAATAGATTAAGTATAATTAAATCAAAGTTTCTTTGCATTAGCTACAGGAAAAGATAAACGAATGTATGTTTCCATGCCCGAGAGAATAACCTCTGTAATGCCTAAGGCACACTTGGATGGCTCATGGCCATGGAAACAATAATAATTCCAGGGAAAATCAAAGAAGTACTGCCAGAGGACCTCCCAGTCAGCAGCTCCAAAGTGCCACAGCCGCCGCATCTTGGTAGGGTCCACAGGCCTAACTGGAGCGGTAGGAATTTTTTATTTAATGCAAGGAAGAAAGAACCAAAGGCCAGGAGCCCACAAATTGTTCCTTCCAAGGGAAAAAAACAGTAAAATAGAGAGCTAAAATCAAAATCCGTTCATTTCGAGATGACTGGACACACTGCATTTGAAAGACTGGAGATCATAGGAAGTAGGAAATACAGACAGAGGAAGACAGTTCCAGAGATGACCTGTTGCATAAATGAAGGACTGGGAGTAACGGTTAACTCTTGCATTAGAGAGTTGGACAGAAAGGGATGAGCGTTTGTTGCTAGACAGGTGCTACACACTCGTTGTAGCGGTGGAGGGAAGCAAGTAGACAGTTCAGAGGAGCAGTGACCACTGAAGTCGCGATAGAAAAGAGATAAAGATGCAAAAGTCTGGCGAAGAGACAGAGGTTGAAGGAAGCCAGTAAGAGGAGGAGAGCTAATGAGACGAAAAGACTTTGACACCACCCTATTGAGAAAAGCTGTACAGTATGTGGGAAGCCTCCCGACACATGAGAGTTGTACTCTACACAGGGAAGAATAAAATCCATGTAGAAAGTCACTAACTGTGCAGGGGTAAAGAAGGTACAGAGTCGGCTTAGCACACCTAATCTCTTGGAAGCAGATTTTACAAGAGATGTAATAAGATCTTTGCAAGATAAGTTAAGGTGATAAGGTTATGATTGGAGGACAGCAATGAAGAGAAAACATTAACAGCATAAGCAAAAGGATTACTGTAAGGAAAGTGTCAGATATGCTGGAACTCTCTCCAAGGCGGTCAGTGTTACAGGTAGGGTGCTGTACAAGCTGCTCTAGGTCATTAAGGCTAGAAAAGATGTAGGCTTGTTCACCAGGTGGATTAGTGAATGAAGAGGAGAGGCAAAGGTTGTGGTAAAGTTTGAAATCACCTAGATTGGAGATATTAGAGAAAGGAGAATTTTATAGGATTTGCTCCATCTTGGATGTATGATAGTCAAAGTTAGTTCAAGTTTTTCCCCGCTAGATTGCAAGAAACTCAAGTGCTGATTATTTAGTTATCACTTAGCATAGGAAATGGTTTTCTGAAGTACAAGAAACCATGTAACTTGTCACTTAGTACTGAGACATCAAGAGGTGATAGTGTTGCAAGTTAATGGACACAGGGCGCCCAGCCACCGGTATTTTGCTACTTTGCTAAAAATACAGAAACCACAGTTATACAATAAAAAATGTTAAACACAATCGTCCCTGGTCGTTGGTAGTCAGAAGAGAAAGGATATCATAATTATATAATCTTATCTCCCCATCCCACACTGCTACAGGCTCCAGCAGTAGTAGTTCAGTATAGGGAAGGTGCTGTCCAGTGAACTGTTCTTCCTATGATCAGGCTTTCGGTGTACAGCACACAAGATTAGCTAAGGCATCGTAAATAAAGACTAATTTCTAAAGTTCACTGTCTTTATTTTCCAAATAATTACACTTAATGCTTTCCAACTTTACTTCACTGTTTTCACAAGAACTGGAGCTATACAAACTTTACTAACTGCAATTACACTTAACTCTTGACAAAAACACTTCACTGTTTTCACAAGTACCGATGATATACAAACTTCAGTAACACTTCACTGTTTGCCAACAACACTTCACTATTTTCACAAGTACTGATAATATACTGCACAGATACTGGACTATACTCAAGCTGCACTGAAAACTGACTGAACTGCTGTAGTCTCTTCCCCATCCTTATATAGGCTTCCTATGTTCTAGGGTTTTCTACATTTTACGAGAACAACAGTTGCCAACTCAGAGATATCCAAAACATGCCAGAGTTTCTTACACTCCATAACGCTGTAAATTATTTAGCATACACACTTAAATTACATAATTTAACAATCACATAATTAAAACATTATTGAGAAAAACATCAGAAAAATTAATGTACAACTTACGAAATAACTATGCTCAATATAGCAGGGTAACTGCCAACCCTGACTTGCACCGGGACCACGGTAAACATCTGGAATCAGTGGGAACCTTCTCGACTACCTAACTGGCAAATCCCGCTTCTTAACATTACCCCCTCCCTAGTTCTTTGTCGTCCCGACAAAACTACACAATATATACAAACATAAACCTTAATCTTAACCCTTACACTGCGGGCTTGTTTTCCAATGTTTTGCGTGTCCCGCGGGCATTTTCGGGCTCCGACAGACTCTCAAAAAATATTTGCCAAAAATCAGTTATTAGTCCTAGAATATTAAAATTAAATATGCTTATGGCACATACCTCCAGCTTTCTCCTGGAATGTTTATTGAGCCTTCGTCGATTACCGTAGGACTTGTGGAGACCTCTGAAGTTGAGTAACGATGTCTCCACTTTACACTTCCCGACAACCCTTAATATGATTACCACAGCCAGATATTATCACTAGAAACACTATTCTATGATTATCAAGTAGTTTGGGATCCATACTCCAAAAAAAACCCCACTGTGAAAGCAATGAAAATTATGAGCGCGTATGACCTTCCCACTTGCGCTAGTTCGCTGTTGGTATTCTGTCATTTATTATTCATAAAACCGCTCATACTTTATATTTCTATTACTATATAACACTTATATATATCTGCAGTCTTTATCCATAAGTTTCCTTCAGTAGCATTAGTTTATTGTCACTGAAGTCATGCAATTTTTCATTCAGTAAAATACGTAGAGAGCCACGGATTCACTTTCACTGTTATAACCTCAAGTATTTGCACTCATATTCTTATATTACTAATTACTTACATTTCTACTTACATTTTCTATTGTATTTTCAATATTTACACTTCTATTTTATTTACACACTGTTATTCACTGTCACTTGCAGTAACAAAAACTATATTACACTGTTCAATCATATGTACTGTACATCCATTGCTTTCAATTGCTATTTACATATTATTTACACATTATTTTCCTTTCCCACTTGCACTTTTAGAACTGCTTCTGGCTGTGGTAATCAAAGAAGCAGGTAACACAGAGGGGAACCTGGCATTCAGCGCACTGCCAAGAGGTGCGTTTGTGCTCAGGTGTGCGTCGGGTGGTATGTGCACACACCTGGCACCTGCGCATCGCAGCCTTTCTCTTGGTTGTGGCAGGCATTTGCACCAGTCTGTGCCGATCCATGTACGCCCTCTGCTCAAGTCTGTTGGGAAGTGTTACTGCATGGCGCCTTGGAGTTGCTGCTGTCACCCTACCATATCTTTCAAGCAGCTGCTGAACACAAGTCCCGGCGAACAATCTCAGGGAGAAGGACTTGGGTGGCTCGACCTTCATCTTGTACAGGATGAAGGCGTTCAGCATCGTCATATCTATGAGATGCAGAAAAACTTTCCTGTACCACCTAGTATTCTTCCTGAGGCAGTCGATCTCTCCAATCATCATGTCGGACTTGTTCACCAGCCACATGTTGATATTGTAGTCTAAGACAGCATCAGGTTTCCTCACAGGTTCGCCTGTCCTATGGTCAACCTTCCCACTGTCTGTCATTTCCCCCTTGTGTACGGTGGTGAGCATGTGCACGACCCTCTTGTCATGCCACCGTATTGCCAGCATCTTCTCAGACTTGCATAGGTGCACATCTCCTCGCTGTGAGGTTCCTGCCTCTGGGAATTTAGGGAAGTGGGCACGATTACTCTTGACAGTGCCGCAGGAGCCGATGCCGTGCTCTGAAAGGTGTTTGGCAAGTTTCGGTGCTGTATAATAGTTGTCTGTATACAGCACATGAATCCCACCAAAATACCTTTCAAGGAGCACTTTCACTACACAGCCTCTAAGGGGGTGTGTTTTATCAACATCAACAGTGCTGGCTGAATAAATGACGAAGTCAAGGATGTACCCTGTCTTACAGTCGCACAGTACAAAGAAATTGATTCCAAAGCGATGGCGTTTGCTTGGAATGTACTGCACAAACTTAAGACGTCCTCTGAACAAAACCAAGGATTCGTCAATGACAGCCTTCTGAAAGGGGTGGAAGAATGTCATAAACTTATCCTTCATTCTGCTCAGAATCTCCCGGATCTTCCAGAGTGGGTCGGTTTGGGAAGGTACATCATTGTCGGCAAAGTGCAGATTTCCCATGATGTCCTGGAAGCGATCTCTGCCCATGTACTTATTGAAGGTGGGTGAGGGTAGTAAAGGGTCCATGGACCAGTATTCTTCCAACTCATGCTTCTTTGAGTGTGGCATGAGAAGCATGAGGGCGAAGAACACATACAGTTCCTGCACTCCCAGCATGGACCACTGTTGCATCTTGGCTGCACCTGTACCACTTGCAGCACGTTGTGATTCATACCTGTTGGTCTCATCACATATGTGCTGCATGACTTCGTCATCTAGGAAGGCCAAAAGGAAGTCCACACACTCAGCATCCTCGTCAAGAGTGAAGGCAGGCTATATTCCTGAGGAACTCTCGTCAAAATGGATATGTTCAGGGACAAAATCGGACCCTTCCGTCCACGCGAAGGCATCCAGGATTCCCTGTCGTGGTGGTGTAGGGTGGGTGAGGGTGGACGGTGGCTGTGAGGCAGATTTATCTGGTTCAAGGTCACTCGCACTGACCCTGGGTTGCCGTACAGCACTAGCAGCCCTTATCCTACTACCAACTCTACTTTTACGGGTCAGGGATTTACCTCTTCCTCTACGGCCTGCCTTCACTGTTGATGCTGGTGGTGACTCCGACAACGAAGACTCCAGAGAAAATTCAGCAGAAGAGGAGGAAGAAATGAGTGAAGTGGGGCTTGGGGAACGGGGAGATGAATCACCTCGGGACTCATGGCGGGCTGGGTCACGCGGGGCCATTGTTCTGGGGCTAACCCTCCGCCTTTTCAATTCCTTCCCAAATTCCTTCCCTTGCTGCACTAACGGCTCCTTTCCCTTAGAGCTAGGGATAACTTGGGACACTGAAGCACTCGTACTAGTAGTTTCTGGTATGATTTCCTCACCCAGCTCATCACACAAATCCCCCGAAGGGTCATAGTCACTATCCATCATTATCATTGATAATTCGGCTAGTTCACGTTCCTCTGCAGAGTCACTTAGTCCTTTCCTGCTTCCCCCACGAGTTTTGCTGGGTGTAGAGTCACGGGGCCCTTTGCAATGGGTGCAGAAGCAGCAGAAATGGCGGGGCGTGAGTGTGACATGCTTTGACCACAGAGGAGGACAAGGAACTAGGGCACAGCTTATCTGAGAAGGCAAGGGTTGGCAGTGACAATGGGGCTGACAGCTGCTAACTTACATGCTAAGAAATTACTGGCAGAAAATCTCGGCAATACATAAAGAAATAGGTAGTTCCAGGTGAATGTAAATGTCATTTAGGCTTCTCCCTTCCTTTCTGATATATATTTTTATTACAGCAATAGATTACAGGGCATAATTCAAAGGGGAAATTACCGTGGGAATTTAGCGAATGAATGCATGCGAGGTGTTGTCAGGTGATAATTAGCCAATTCCTGGTGTATACCACTATCACTTACCTTATTTTTGTTTTTGGTATATATTATTTTGTATAAGTATAGGGCATAGGGCTTATTTCAATGGATGAAATCTGTGGAAAAATCCGGGGGAGATTTGCTTAGCACAGCACGGCAGGGCAGGCGATAGGAAAGGGTAAAGGAGGTGAGGTAGGAAGGGGTGAGAGGGTACTGGAGGGGAGGTAGGGAGGGGAGTCAAGTATGGGGGAAAATGGCTAAATTGTCAACAATGGATGGGAGTACAGATGAGATTAGGAGTGCAGACTATTAGTGGACAGTAGCAGTACATGCTAAAAAATGATTAGCAGGAAATCTCGAAAATACAGATAAAAGTAGGTAGTTCCAGGTGAATGTAAATGTCACATTGGCTTCTCCCTTCCTTTCTTATATAATCTGTTTTTTACGAGAATAGAGTATACGGCATATTTCAAAGGGGAAATTTCCGTGGAAAATTAGTGAACAAGTGCACGTGAGGTGTTGTCAGGTGATAATTAGTCAAATCAAGGTGTATAGCACTATCATTTACCTTATTTCTTTTTGCTATATATTATTTTGTATAAGAATAGGGCATAGGGCTTATTTCAATGGATGAAATCAGTGGATAATTCGGGGGGAAATTTGCTTTAGCGCAGCACGGCCGGGGAGGTGAGAGAACAGAGTAATGGAGGGGAGGTAGGGAGGGGAGTCAGGAATGGGGAAAAATGGCTAAATTGTCAACAATGGATGGGAGTACAGATGAGATTTGGAGTGCTGACTAGTGTTGGACATTGGCAGTAATGATAGATGATACAAGCCACCACTTGTAAGCCCGGGATAATTCAAAATAACACAGAATCACAAAAGTGATGCCCCGCGGTATGATCCATTGCATCTGAGCATCACGAAAGTGACGCCCCGGGGTTAAGGGGTTAATGAAACATCTGACTATAAACAAAAAAATCCTTCAACTTATCAGGTCTTCTTCTATGCTGCTTCCATTGAAGTCCTTGCCCCACTCCTCCAGGAAGGTCTTAATCCTCTTCGTGATTCACTTCTTCTCTTGGGAAACTGTCTACATCCTCTTGCACTTCAGCTCCTTGGTCCTCCTCAATATCCTTGGCTACGGGAGAGCACAGTTCTTTGGAGACGTCCCAGACGATTCACGTGTACCACCTTTCAGTGAGACTTCCTGTCTACCCGAATCTGATACATTACGTCTGATAGATGGTCCAATACAATGTAAGGTCCATCCCATGGACTCTGCAGCTTAGGTGACTGTCCCTTCCTTCACTGAGGATTGTATAACTAAACTTGGTCACCATCCTTGAAGCTCACCTCACTTGCCTTGGCATTATACTTGGACTTCATCACCTCTCATGAAAACTTGAGACTTCCTAGCATTTGATGATGTACCTCAGCCAGCCTTTCCTGAAGATGCTTCGCACAGCTGCAGGTGTCTGTAGGCAGCTCATCACCACGTAGTCGTTCCATTGACAAGTCAACGGGTATGCGTATCTCGTGGCCCAACTTCAGTTTTGCAGGGTTGTAGCCAGTAGATTCATGGGATGTAGACCGATATGTTATCAACAACGCAGGTAATTTCTGGTCCCATTCAGTCTGTCCCTTAATGCAGTACTTGGCCAGTTCTTGTCTCTGGGTCCAGTTGAATTTCTCCACCATTCCATCTGACTGTGGCCTTAGAAGGGCCGTCCTGGTCTTCCTGATCTCCAGTAACTTGCAGCACTCATGGAACACAGCAGACTCGAAGTTTCTACCGTGGTCTGAACGTAGCTTTTGTGACGTCCCAAAACGACAGAAAAACTGGTCAACCAAAACTTGAGCAATAGTCACAGCCTCTTGATCGAGGATAGCATAGGCTTCAGTCCACATTTTAAAGTAGTCCATTGTGATACATATATACCAGTTTCCTCCTTCAGTGAGTGGCAGAGGTCCAGTAATGTCCACTGCAACTCTTTCCATTGGTACACCCATCTGGTACAGCTGAAGAGGGGTGCAACGTCATCAGGTGTCTCTCACTGACACTCCAGTAGTCCATTATTCAAATGAAGAAGGTCCCATTGACTCCAGTAGCTTTTAGTTGCAGGGCATAACCTGAAAACTTCTTCCCAATATGTTCGCACTGTACTCTGCAGCAGCCACTCTAGCACTGGTTGTGAATATGCATCCTCTTCAGGTCTTCTTCATCTGACTCTGGCTCTGTCACTGCAGTACAGCTGCATTTCTTACTATGATGTTTTTTATTACATTGCCGGCACTCCGGATCACAAGGCCGACGACTTAGGCTGTCAGCATTGCCATGTACCCACCCAGGATTGTACTGCACCTTATAATTGTGCTGGACTAGCTTCCCAAGCCAGTATGCCAGTTGTCCTTTCGAATTCATTAGTGTTTTCAGCCAATGCTGCATGGTCCGTCCTGATGATGAAGTAGGACCCATACAAGTAGGGATGGAAGAAATCAAGGCTCTTCATCACTGCCAAGAGTTCATTATGGGTTACACAGTATTTCTGCTCCGGGAGGCTGAGTTTCTTGCTGTAATATGCGACCACATACTCTTTTTCATTCTTCTCCCCCTTTGTGGTGCTGGGGGGGGGGGAATCTGACCACACTATGGGGTGGTACTACTACTCTGCAGCCAGGTTGTGTTAGGAAAGATTTTGCCACCGTATTCCCTGCATATCAATAAAAGGTGACTAAAAGGGGCGGGGTGAGAGGACTAGGGACCCCCTCCTCTGTTTTTTTTAGTTCCTAAAAAGAGACAGGCCACAGAAAGGGTTGGGGGATTGAGTTATCCCCGTACTCTGAAGATTGGGTCTATGAATGTGCGTAGATATAATACGAAAAGGGAGGAGATTGGGAGAATGTTTGTGAAAAGAAAGTTGGATGTGTTAGCTTTGAGTGAAACAAAGATGAAATGGAAAGGTGGAAGGATGTTAACTGAGATGGATGCAGTAAGGAAGAGATGGGTGGAGTATTTTGAAAGACTGTTAAATGTAGAGGACGAAAGAAAGGCTGAGATTGTGGCCGATGGAAGGATGCAAGGAATACATGTGTTGGGGGAACTGAACGGGTCTTTGGTCACGATGTAGGAAGTGCAGAGGCAGTAAAGGAGATGAAAACAGGGAAAGCTGCAGGTATGGATGGGTGTGCTGACGGTTAGTATGATAGTTGAATGTGTGTTTTGTGAGAGGTATGTTCCCAATTGACTGGGTAAGTGCTTCTGTGGTCCCATTGTATAAAGGTAAGGGTGATAGGTATGAATGTACTAGCTTTAGTGGTATAAGTCTGTTGAATGTTGTAGGTAAGGTGTATGGTAGAATGATTAAGAGCGTTAGAAAGGGTACAGAGGGAGTGATTGGTGATGAGCAGTGTGGCTTTAGGAGAGGAAGGGGATGCGTGGATCAGGTGTTTGCTGTGAGACAAGTGTGTGAAAAGTATTTAACGGAAGGTAAGGATGTATTTCGGGCGTTAATGGATTTAGAGAAAGCGTATGATAAAACTGATAGGGAGGCTTTGTGGACTGTTATAAGATTATATGGACTTGATGGTAGGTTACTAAAAGGAGTGAAAAGTTTTTATGTAAATAGTAGAGCATGTGTAAGAGTGGGAAATACTGTGAGTGATTGGCTCCCGTGATAGTGGGGCTGCGGCAGGGATGTGTGATGTCGCCAGTGGAGTATATGGGGGGGGGCCACTCGGCCATGGCTCCCCCCTTTTGTCCCAGTAGGCCTACATATCTGCAGATCTAAATACTTATACAAGTAATCAATGAATTCAGCCGTAAAAATAGGCTGCTTGATTTCAATTGATCAACTTTCACACGACTTTAGTAATCTCTCTCTCTCTCTCTCTCTCAACTTCATTCATGCGAGTTATAGTTTAATTTGCTCAATGTTTCATATACAGTACTCTGTCTCTCTCTAAGTCATTAATGCAAGTTTTAGTTTAACCCGTCATGTCCCGAGGTTTTCCGCACCTCCGACATCCCCCAGCCCCGAGGTATTTTCGATTTTTTTTTTTTTGGCTAAAACCTTCACTTTTGGTGAGAAACATCAAAAATTCATAGAGAAATCGCTCACCTGAGGTTTAAAGTGCCCAATCCAGGTAGGAGTTCCTCCTTACCTGAGTGGGTTTTCTAACATGCTGGCACCAAAGAAAACGAGTTCTATGGGAGGGTAACTATTTTATCCACTCATAAACGTTATTTATTTATTTACTTGGTACGAATGTATATGTAGTATGACAGTATATTGGTTTTCAAGCAGTAATAAAGGCATTATAAGCATTGTTTCACTCACTAACTAATCACCATACCTGACCTATTTTTGCCACACTACCTGATCATTATTTCTGGCTGTTTCTTCTTCTAATGCTATGTAAACATTGTCCTCCACATTGTCATCGATTGGGGAATCACTCTGGCCCTGAATAACTTTACTAGCCAGGTCACTGGTAACAGGTCCTTTGCCAAGACAATGGCGTGAGGGGGGGAGGGGGGAGGTTATGCAGTGTAAGGCATTGTCCCTGCTTGGTATCTTGTACAGGAATAGAGGAAGGTGTCCCGTGTATACATACGAAAAATCACGTGCGAAAATTGAAAATTGTGCAAATTAGGTACCTTGCAATTGCACGACGTACTGGTACGTCGCCGGGACTGGCAAATGCAAATCGTTGCAACGTACCCATACGTCGACGGGATGGGGCGGGTTAATTTTTTAAATGTTTCATATAAAAATGAACATTGCAGCTTCCAGGAATGTAGGAATCAACAATTGCATATGATCTACCCCTTTTTTTTTTTTTTCTTTATACATACCGGGTACTGTAGAATTCCCTATTTAAATATTTTTCAAACAGCTCATTTTTGTTTCAGCCAAGATACTTAAACTTCTTTTTGTTGTTTTGCCACTGAATATCAAGTAAGTGCAATGTATCCCTCCTGAGGCCTCAGAATGCCCCTAATAGTGCTTGATTTTCAAAAAATTATTTCCTGGGGCGGCTTACACCGCCCCCCCAGACCCCCCAGCTATAGAGGCTCGCTTCTCTCGCCCCACCCTTAACAAAATTCTGGATTCACCCCTGTGCCCCCCCCCCATTCACGGACCTATATACGCCTTGGTTGTTTAATATTTATATGGATGGTGTTGAAAGGAAGGTGAATGCTAGAGTGTTAGGTGAAGATTTAAGCCTGGTGAATATTGATGGTAGAGAGTGGAATCTGAAGCAGCTGCTGTTTGCACTGGTGGTTCATTCAGAGGAGAGACTGAGGCAGTTGGTAGATGAGTTTGGAAGGGTGTGTGAAAGGAGGAAACTGAAAGTAAATGAAAATAGGAATAAAGTGATGAAGTGTATGGGGTTGGTAGATGGTAGGAGGATGAATATAGTTTTGAATGGTGAGTTGCTTAAGGAAGTAGAATGCTTTAAGTATTTAGGGCCACATGTTGCTGTGGATGGAAGAATAGATGCAGATGTGAAGTTTAGAATGAATGAAGTAGGAAAGGCGCTGGGAGGAATGAAAATAGTGTTTAGATGTCATGCGCTTAAAGTTTAATGGACGTATAGAGAAGGCTCTAGGAGGGTGTTGTGGTACCAACTGCGTTATATGGGGCTGAAACATGGAGTATGGGTGTAGCAGAGAGGAAAAGTTTGAATGAAATGGAGATGAGGTGTCTGAGGAGTATGTGTGGAGTGACGTGTATGGATCGAATGAGAAATGATGAAGTGCGAAGAAGATGGCCTATTGAGTTGAGCAGAGGGTGTTGCGATGGTTTGGGCATATGGAGAGAATGGATAATGAGTGGCTGGTGAAAAAGATAACTAGATCTGATGTGAGAGGTGTAAGGCTGAGAGGAAGACCACGAATAGGATGGATGGACAGTGTGAAGAGACCACTGGATGCGAGAGGGATGTTTGTTGAGCAAGAAAGAGTGGTTGTGCATTACAGAAATGACTGGAGGGAAACTGTGGTTGAATAAATGATGACACAGCCCTGAGGGAATATTCTCCTGCATTTGGTCTGATCAGCTGATCATGTCAGGTGTGGGTAAGGGGATGGGTCCATTATGATGTGGCAGGGATAAACCAGCTCTGCTGTCGGGCCCTGCTTTGGATATCACCGATTGCACTGCGCAGTTGACCCTCATGCGGTGTGGTGCAGTGAGGATGTGTCTCTTCTCCCCTTGGGGCTAAGATGCAAATGAATGTGTTTGAGTGGATGAGCAAATTGCGAGTGCGTTGTCCTGTCTCGGCTACCTCTCTTTCCTTGGAGGAAGCAGCCTAGCTATGTAGATAGATAGATTCTGTGACAGGACTCCTCCAATGCCACAGTCACTAGCATCACGGTCCAGTATAAATGGCTACTCTGATCAGGGTACGGCAGTACTAGAGAGCTTGCCAACACATGCTTGAGTTCGTCGAAGGCTTTTTGAGTCTGTTGTCCACACAAACTTCTTCCTCTTTCCCAACAGCTTGTCTATTGTTGCAAAGTCCTTGACAGATCGCCGGTAGTAGGTACACAAACCAAGGAAACTCTGTAGCTCCTTCACACATGGTGGTGCTGGCCAGTTTTCCACAGCTGCCACCTTCTCTGGGTCAGTACGGATGCCGCTCTTGCCTGCAATGTGTCCCAGGTACTTTACTTCCCTCTGAAACAAGTAGCACTTCTTGGGGTTCAGGTTGAAGTGCACTGCACATATCCTGTTCAACACTCCAACAGCCTCTCCAATTCCTGGTTGAAAGTCCGTCCAAACACAATTACATCGTCTAGATAGATGAGACCTGTCTGCCAGTGCAGGCCTTCAAGTCCGCAGTCCATGAGACACTCAAAAGAAGATGGGCATTGCATAGACTAAATGGTATTATTTTAAACTGCCCTAAACCCTACCCATATGAAAAGACTGTCTTCTCTTTGTCTTCTGCAACCTTGACCTGATGATACCCTGCCTTCATGTTTTGGGTGGAAAACCACTTAGCACCTGACAAAGCATCCAGGGCGTCATCAATTCTAGGCGAGGGGTTTGCATCCTTCTCTGTCACATCATTCAGGGCTCGATAATCTACACAGCACCTTACTGAGCCATCCTTCTTCCTTACCAGAAGTACTGCTGATGCCCCAAGGACTGCTGGACTTTTCTATCACTCCTTGACTTGGGAGATTCTCCATCACCTTCTCCATTTTTAGCCATTGGGCTGGCGCCATCCTCCATGCTGGCTGTTTAATCAGGCGGTTTTCCCCAGTGTCTATACAATGCTCCACCAAATCAGTGCATCGCAGGTCTAGGTCTCCGGTGGAAAAGACATCAACAAACTTCATCAGCAGCTGCCTCAACTTCAGCACTTGTGAACCGTCCAGGCATTGCCAACTCCTTGAAAATAGGTCTTGTTAGTGGTCTGGCAGGAACCTATCTTCTTTGACTACACTTCTTTTACAGGCCTTCCTCTGATGCCACTTAAGGTCCACTGCCTGTCACAGTTTCACAATTTCTTCCTTATTGATCTTCTGTTGCTCACAGGAGAATTGGCCAACACAACTGGACTCTTCATCTGCACCTGTTTCCACCAGAATTCTCCCCACCATCATTCTGGCCTTTGTCTTGCACTGTACATCAGGCTCCACCACCCCTAGACAGCTATCAAAAGAGCCACTCACCTTGCACTGGAGGAACAGTACTGATTCTAGGGGTATCTCTGTAGTGCAGAGCACCCTCACCTCGCCACCAGAACTGGTACATTTCACTGTGTTGACGGGAACCGAACGTCCTCGAACCTTCAGCTTCATGAAGCAGAAGTCCAGGTCACATCCCATGGACATCTGATAGTCCAGACCCAGAAGGCAAGGATCCTCCATGTCGGTCAGGTGGACTGGAAGAGTAGCCTCTTACCCTGCCACTTCAATCTGGACATCCAGGGGTCCCCTCAGTTCTGTGCAGTGCCCAGTTATGCCACACTGTTGTTCTAATGACTCAGGCAGATACCAATGATGTAACACATCAGGCCTCACATAAGTCTGCTCTGAGGCCAAATCAATCACCAGGGAACACCTCTTTCCGTCTATTTTTTCGTCTATTCACACATTATCAATTACCATTCTCTTGCATTTTCTCGGTGGTGGGGCGACTTGGGAAAAGCCAGCTGGTGGTTGCCCATTAACCCATGGATTGCCCCATTATTATTTTTTTTTATCCCATCCTGTGGTGCACAAAAAAGAAGGAAAAAAGTTTTTTTTTTAGTTTTTGTTTATTATAAACTTGAAGATAAACATCCAGGGCATCATCTGGTGGGAAAAAAATAAATAATCCCTCTCCGGCATTGCGTAGGGCCCTGCGTAAATTTACGGACGGGAGTAGTGAAAAAAAATGAAAAATTCTTATTTTTTGTTTTTGCTTATTATAAACTTGAAGATAAACATCCAGGGCATCATCTGATGAAAAGACATCTCTCTCTCTCTCTCTCTCCGTCTTTGCATAGCGCCGTGTGTAAGTTTGCATAGGGGTCGAGTTGTTTACGGTGATGCACGGCCAGCACAGCCTGAGCTGTGGCTTGCAACACGACACTTCCCAGCCTGAACTGTGGCTTGCAATCCACGGGTTAACACCAGCCTCCACTAGTTGTCCGCTTCTTTCTGGTCTTCTGCAGCCTTCCTCTTATCATTCTTTTTCTTCTTTGGACACTCAGAACTGAAGTGTCCAACCTCACTACATGTCCAACACAATTTTGTTACAACTGAAGATTTCCTTGCACTGCTCTGTTCTTGCTCCTTCTTCCATTTGTGACAATCCTCCTTTTTGTGTCCCGGCTTCCTGCAGAACCAGCAGCCTCTTTCGGTCTTCTCATGTACTCTCTTCCACTTGTAGCAGTCCTCTTTTCTGTTTCCTAGCTTTTCACAGTACCAACTTCCTACAAATTTTTCCATTTCACATACCTCCCTTTTTCTTGCCTTGAATCCTGCACTACGACATGCCTGAAAAGTGGATGTACTGGATCCAATGTAGGAATAAAATTCTAGCGCTCTGGCTAGTGCTTCTTGAATGCGTCTTGGTTGTGCCTGCTTCACTTGCACTTTCAACTCTCCACTATCAAGTTCATTGATGAATTGGTCCCTCAGAAGAATAGCCAACAGGTTAGGTGCTGCTCCAGGGTACACCTTGTATGCCATATTCTCTAGGTCATGAGCAAGCTGCTGTAGGGATTCTCCTCGGGCCCGTACATGGCTCCGGAATCTTGCTCTGTAAACTCAGTCTGGTACATGATTCCATATTGCTCCAGCACTTCTACCAGGGACCGATAACTGTTCCTCTCCATCACTGACATCTGGCCAAGAATTTCCATTGCAGCATCCTTAAGGCTAGTAGCAAGCTGCACTGCCCTCTGCCTATCATCCCAACCATTCTTATCCGCAAGTAACTCAAACTGTGCATGGTAAGCTTCCCCAGATACTCTACCATCGAATTCCTAAGGTTTCTTTTTAATAGGAACCCCATTATAGCCATGGACTTCACTGGTTTGGGGCCAAAAAACTGGGGCATCATAATTAAGGCCAGGACTTAAAATTCTGCATTCTGATTATTCAATCCTGTAATGCAATCTGTAGATGCCTGGGATCCGTCAAGATTCACCATACACTCTCCACTCTTTTCACATGCTCCCTGTATACTAACCTGAGGGTCATCAGTCCAATATTTTTCTACAGCCTCAATTTTCTCTCTAATTATCTTCACATGGTCGACTACATGCTTCAATTGGTTATCTACATGTTCTCTGCACTCCGTCACTATTTCCTCACAAATTGTCTTCAACTGGTCGTCTACATGCTGCTTGCACTCGGTCCCATTATTGCTTACCTCATACTTCTGCTGCCGTAGCTCAGCGTATACCTCCTTCTTCAATTGTTCCTGTTCTTCCTTCATTTCCCCCATGAAAGCATCCAGCTGTCCTTGAATCCTCAGTTGTAATTACCTCTGTTGCTCCTGTAATGCTTCTTGAAACTGTTCCTCCTGTGCTCGCAACTGTTCTTTGATTTCTTCATTTTGTGCCTGTAGCTGTCCTCTGAGTTCTTTCTGTCCTTCATTTAGTGCTTGTAGTTGTACACTTTGTGCTTGTAATTGTTCTTTGAGTTCTTTATTTTGTGTCTGTTTAATATATACTATACATGGATGGGGTTGTAAAGGAGGTGCAAGGTAGGGCAGTGGATGTGGGAGTGGCTCTAATGAATGAGGGTGAGATTTAGAAGATTCCGGTGTTGCTGTTTGCTGATGATACAGTATTGTTGAGTGAAGATGAATGGGAGTTGCAAGGTTTGGTGAATGAGTCTGGGACAGTGTGTAGGAAGAGGAATCTGAAAGCTAATGTAAACAAAAGTAGTTATGGTGTTTGAGAGGAATGAAGTCACAGAATGTACAGTGAGGTTGGATGGTGAGGATATGGAGAATGTGAGTGCATTCAAGTACTTGGTTAGTGTAATGAGTAAGGATGAAACTTTGGGGGATGAAGTGCGTGAAAGGGTACAGCAGGGAAGGAAGGTTGTTGGTTCACTGAAAGCAGTGATGAGAAATAGGGAGGTGAGTACGGAAGTTAAGAAGTCACTCCATGATAGTATTGTGATCCCTACCCTGACGTATGGAAGCAAGGCATGGACCTTGCAAGAGAGGAACAAGTCAAGAGTGAGAGCAGTGGAAATGAGTTACTTGAAAGGAGCATGTGGAGTGACATGGAGGGACAGGTTGACGAATGAAGAAGTGAAGGAATGTTGTGGTGTGGGTGTGGATGTGGTTGAGAAGATTAGAAGAAATACACTGAGGTGTTTTGGACATGTGGAGAGAATGGAGAATGAAAGACTGACTAAGAGGGTGTATGTAGGTGAGGTGGAAGGAGGGAGAGGGAAGGGTAGAAAAATGCGTTGAACCGCCGTCAGCCGCGCTCACTTACGTTATTTTCTGGTAGCGTGCTAACGCTTTTATGTTTGCTAGCTACGCTTTCTTTGGTTTTATACCAACAATTATTTTATATAATTACTTTTGTTTTGTTTTTAGTCCTCTCAGAAACAACACATGAACACTAAACATGTTGCTAGCAACTGAAACTGAAGATGTACTTATTTCCCTGTCATTTGTGTTGAGGTAAATAACAATATATATGTATGTGTAAATATACTGACATAAATTGAGGTAAACAGATAAATAAAAAAAAGAATATCACGTACTTCTCCAATGGTGATGATCTTCCTGCAGGACCAGATCGGTTGGGAGATGAGGAGTTTTGTATTGTGTGTGTGTGTGTGTGTGTGTGTGTGTGTGTGTGTGTGTGTGTGTGTGTGTGTGTGTGTGTGTGTTCTTACCTTATTTTATTGTTCTTACCTAATTGTTTACAGGAATGAGTCAAGCTCGTACTGTCCTGTGTCTTAAACCATTTTTATCGTACATATCCTTAAATATATGGATTGTTTCGGCACACACTATTTCATTTGGTAGTGCATTCCACTGATCAGTTGCCATATTTGGGAAACTAAAATATCCTGACGTCTTTATTGCCTCTCTTTTTATGCAGTTTTTTGCAGTGTCCTCTTGCTGATGCATCCTCATAGGTTATGTAATCATTTATGTCTATTTTCTCCTTCCCTGATATGCATTTATAGAGGGTAATCAAGTCTCCTCTATTCCTTCTCTCCTGTAGTGTAGGTAGATTTAGTTTTTCTAGTCTTTCTTCGTAGCTTAGATCCCTTAAGTTTGGTACCCATCTTGTAGCGGTCCTTTGAACTTTTTCAATCTTATCTATGTGTTTTTTGAGATAAGGACTCCAGACTACTGATGCATACTCCAGGGTTGGTCTGATGAATGATGTTATTATCTTTCTTAGCATGTCTTCATTTATGTATGTGAATGTTATTCTCATATTTGCAGGCAGTGTATACATGTTCCGTACCTTCTCACTGATATGGTCACCCGGAGATAGTCTGTTATTGATAATCACACCTAGGTCCTTCTCTCTTTCTGATGTGTGTAGGGTTTTATTTCCTAACTTATAATCACAATCAGATCTTTTTCCGCTTTTATCAAACTAGATTACATGATACTTGTCCACATTGAAATCCGTTTGCCATGTATTGCTACATTCGTGAAGTTTATTTAATACTTCTTGTAGCTCTTTACAAAAGTCTGTGTTAGTAATTCTTCTTTGTATTTTTGCATCATCAGCAAACACATTTAGATTGCTTTCATTTCCAGTGTTATTGTCTGTATCATTTATATACACTAAAAACATAATTGGTGCCAGCACTGAGCTCTGTGGAACTTCACTAGTCATTTCCCTCCATGATAAGTAATTTCCTCTTAGTACTGTTCTCACTTCTCTTATTTTGAGAAAATCTTGCATCCAACAGTACAGTTTGCCTCGGATTCTTCCTTGATGGTACAGTTTCCATAAAAGTCTTTGGTGCGGTACTCTGACAAATACCTTCTTGAAATCTAAATAGATACTGTCCACCCATCCTTCTCATTTCTGTAATGTTTCTGTTACTCTGGCATAGCAGCCCAACAAATTAGTAACACATGATTATTCCTTTCTGAAACCAAATTGTCTTTCTGTTATCATATTGTGTTCTTCTAGATGATTTACCCAAATCTTTCTTATCAGCTTTTCCAATACCTTGCTTACAACAATGATTAGTGATACTGGTCGGTAGCTGAGTGGATTATGTCTATTCCCTTTCTTGAATAAGGGAAAATTGTTTGCTTTCTTCCATACATCAGGTAGTTTACCTTGTCTCAAGGATTCCTTGAAAATTAAAGATAATGGTTTATTAACTCCTTTGTCCATTCATGTAGCACGCAACATTTGCTTTTCCTTTGTAAAATTTACTTAACTCCTGTCTTTCTTTTTCTGATATTAGTATATCTGGTTGTATGTCTGGGCATGTATGTTCCATATCATCCCTCTCAAATGGATTTTCTTCTGTAAAAACTGATTGGAAATTCTTATTTAGTGCTTCACAAATATCCTTCTCTTGTGTATAGGTTATCCCCTCATCTGTAATGGATTGTATTTTATCTTTTACTTCGGTTTTGCTTCGAATGTAGCTGTAAAATAGCTTCAGTTGATCACTGCTTTTATTTATGATGTCCTCCTCAAACAGGTTTTTGGGCTTCCCTCCTTATTCTTGTAAAATCGTTTCTTGCCTGTTTATAGTTGTTATGTGCCCTTTCGCTATTGTGTCTTCTGTATCTGTTCCACAACAAATATCTTTTTTTTTTTTTTTTTTTTTACATTCTGTACTAAACCATTTCTTTATTTTCTTTTCTGCTTCTTTGTGCTGTATGATGTACGTCTGGACTCCTGTTTCATAAAGTTCACAGAATTTTCTATATATAACATTTAAAATTTGTCCTTTAAGCTCTTTTTCCTAATCCATTTCTACGAAGTATTTCTTTAGGTCATGATAGTTGCCCTTTTTGTAGTTAAGGCTCTTCTCGTAACTTTCGCTACTATTAACTATGTCTTATGCAATCCTGTAGCTGTAATTTAATATTGCGTGGTCACTTTTGCCGAATGGAGAGTGATACATTATATTGTCAATATAATTTTCTTGCCTAGTAAATATAAGATCTAGTACTGATGGTATGTCAAGTCCTCTTTTTCTGGTGCTTTCTTTTACATGTTGTGTTAGGAAAAATTCCCAACAGCTTTCCTGGCTTTTTATATCTAGAGTATTCCAATTTATATTTGTATTGAAATCTCCAGTTTTTATAATTCTTTCAGATTTCCCCTCCATTCTATGTAGTAATGCTCTTAAACTTTGAGTTGTTTTCTCTGCCATGTCTTTATATTCGCCTTTTTCCCAAATGTTTGATTTGGATGGCATATATAAATTTGCCACAATTACTTTCGCTTCAGAAGTACTAATCTGTGATGCAATCAGCTCTACCTGTGAGGGTACATCTAGCTCTATTTCTTGGACTTGCAGATTTTTCTTTATTAATACAGTATTATAATTCCTCCTTTTTTAAAAGTTCCTATCTCTTCTCCCTATATTGGTTTCCTCTAGGTTTAGTGTATCGTTTGATATCCTTGGTGTTAATTTTGTTTCAGTTAGTAAAACAATATGTGGTTCCTCTTCTTTGATATAATCATTCATCTCTAGTAATTTAGATACAATTCCATCTACATTAGAGTACATCAACTTAATCATCTTGTTTACATGCTTGTCATGACTTGAGTCTACTACCTTCCACCTTTTTTATTCCCTCCTGTTTATGTACCACTTTCGAACCTGCAATCTAATTACTTTGTAAAATAATGTGTTCTTCTTTTCCTCTGATCTTCCCTCATTCTTTGTTCTTGCCTCCTCCCTCTTCTTTTTTAGTAATCCAAGTTCCTCTTGAGTTAGGCATCTTTTTATCAATACATTTTTGAAGTCCTCCTTTTCCATAAGTTTCTTTGCATTTTTCAGTATTTCCTCCACAGTGTTTACACTCTGGAAGGTTACCTTCAGCGGCCTTGATTTATTTCTCTCCTATTTCCCTAGCCTTTTGTGTTCCTCTATGTCTTTACTACAGATTTTCTCTGACACTTCCTTCAGTATGATCAATATGTGCGGGTGTGTGTGTGGGTGTGTCTGTATGTGTGTGTGCTCCACTAGTGAAGGTATCGCTCGGAATCGTATCGCTCGGTATGGTACCGCTCGAAACACCCATGCAAAGCGGAACATCACATACAGGACACATGTCCCTTGTGTCCTTCCTCACCCGCAACTTGAAGCACAATGTACACCTGAACCTCTTCTTGTTGGGGATCCTCACCAGGTGGTGGCCCGGAGTGTGATCCAACCTCACATTGTCATCAATCACTTGGCGACGTTTGCTTGGATACCCTCGTGCTCTGTGGTCCTGTCATGCGGGAGCTGCAGGCCGAGGCACGGGTTCTCCTGATGGACCAGCAACTGGAGGTGGTGGCAGTGCTGGTACCCCTGATGGGCCTCCTGCAGGCAGTGCTGGTGGCGACGGTGGCACCTGTGCTGGGCCTGCTGCTGGTGGTGCTGGTGTGGGTTGTTCTGCAGGCAATGCTGGTGTTGATGGTGGCTGGGCCCATCCTGGCACTGGTGCCTGTGCCTGCTGGGTGCCAGGTGTTGGTGGAGCTGGCCACCGGGTAGGTAGGTCTGGGGCATGGTGGAGTACATGTCCAGACGCGGGCCAGTCCTCTTCATGGAAATGCAAAAGATCGTAGATGATCTGCTCCACAAATTCAAGGAGAGTTACTGTCGTTCATCTGTACTTTTTGTACAAGGCAAACATGTTGAAGAGTGCCATTTGGACGAAGCAGAATGTGATCTTCTTCGTCCACTTGACAGTTCGCTGTTGGGTGGGGTAGTACTGGACCATCTGATCGAAATGATTATCCCCACCCATGTACCTGTTGTAGTCCTCCACAACGACGGGCTTGTTAACGATCTTCTCCACGTAGGTTGTCTGCCCATTATGACCCCTCACCTTTCCTCGAACCCTCTTCGAAATGGTGTTTGCAGTGTGGAAGGTGGACACCATGTTCACAATGTGCCTGTCCTTCCACAGCAGGACTAGCACATTGTCCTTGTGCCGGTATGCCATGTCCCCCTCGGGCAGACTCTAAGCCCTGGCAATTGCCTGCAGCTAGCGTGGCACTCCTCTAGGCAGCCGTAGGGTCCCACACACGTAAAAGCTTGCAGTGAAGAGTCGTTTGCACATGGCTACAGTTGTAGTAGTTGTCCATGAACAACTTATAGCCCTGGTCCTTCAACGATTCCACGAGGCCCCACACAGTGTTCTCAAGGGTCTGCTGCACCCCCGTGTAAACCTCGAGGTTCCAGATGTAGCCCGAGGACAACTCAGCCAACATATACATCTCGATGGAATACTTGGTGGGCTTCTGGGGGTTGTACACACGGAAGGACAGCCAGCCCTTCCACCCCAGAGAGCCCTTATCCAGGATGAGCTGCTCCTCGGGTTGGTATGCTGACTGGAACCACTCAAGGAGGTACTCCATGACCCTGCGAACGCAGATGAGCCCATCTTGGTTGTCCCGGGGTATGGCGAGCAAGTTTAAGGTGTGGAAGTGCTTGAGGATGGCGGTGAAGCTCCTTCCACTCATCACCTGCCTGATGGTTGGCATTTGCACAACCCCCATGAAAAAGTATAACCCCAGGAACTTGGCCATCACCTCTTCATTGCAGGAGAACCAGGCATCCAGCTGAGTCCCCAGGAATGTGGCATACCAGTTGGTTTCCACTGTGAGGTATGACAACAACTCCTGCATGAAAAAGAGCTGGAAGAACTGCATTGGAGTTGTTGGAATATCCACCTGGATCCCTGAGGATCCAGTGAATGGCCCGTGGATCAGTGTCAACGGGCCACTGCTCCACCCAGGATTCTCTTCAGTGGCGGTGGCAGCAGGTCGGCCTGTTGACGCCCTTCGGCCTGCTCTCTGACCCCTTGGACATCCCCTGTGTCCAGGCCCCTTGGACATCCCCCGTGTACAGGCAGCAGACCATGACACCCTCGTCTGGGAGGGGATGACTTAAACGAGGACGAAGATGAGACAGAGGGCTCTGGGAACACCAGTCTCCTCGGCCTGGCCGGCAAGGATGGCACCGTAGCATCCTGCACGGCAGAAGTGGGTGGAGGGACCATCACAACGAACGATGACCTGGCTTCCAGCGACACTGACTCGCCAAGGGGGGTAGAGGGGCCTGGAGATTGGGAGCTGATGAAGAGAGCAGTGGAACCAGCAGGTCCTAGAGGTGGGGAGGGTTCTCCGGTGAAGCCGACCGATGATGGTGGTGTAGTCTACCACTACAGAAGGCAGCGGGGCAGCTCCACTTGCTGACCAGATGGCGTCAGCTCAACCTCCTCCATCCCAGAACAGTCGCTCTCGATGTCACTCACTGACTGTACCTCATCGAGGATCTCATGCCACTCATGTGTTGCCAACCCACATTTCATCTCTGCAAGACTGATGCTGCAAACCAACTGGAGAATGAATTGCTGTCCAAGGGATGATAGACCCTGTGGTAGTCCAATGCTGTGGTAGGGGGTGTGAGCTGAAATAAAGGAGTCAAGATACTTTATTCACATCCAGCCAAGAACTTTGCTCAACACTGGCACAATGCAAGGGTTCATGATATACGTGTATGTCCTTGAAAAACATCGTCTTCTACACCTGACTTAGTGCTCAGGTAGGGGCCACGAGCACATGGTTACCTCTTTCATTTATTTTGCGCATTGCACATAACCAAATCTATCATTTCACCACTAAAATGTAAATGCACGTGTTCCATAGACCCTTTCCCGTGTGCTAAGGTGTAGCAGATGGTGTTTCCCTTATGAGAACACGCTGTCATGTTACGCTTCTATTCCACATTACACATAACCAAATCTATCACTTTATATGAGATACACAGTATATTTCACCAATAAAATATAAATGGACGTGTTCATAACGTCACGTTGCATTTTGCTACCTTTGTGCTACCTCAGGTGTATGACACACACTCTTCCTTACGAGCACTTGGGTCAGTCTTTCACTGTCTTTTCACATAAATCATAACCAACTCTAACACTTTTTATGAGATACATAGTATATTTCACCAATAAAATGTAAATGCACGTGTTCCTGACCTCGTGTTGCATTTCACTATCTTTGTGCTACCTCAGGTGTACGAGACGTTCTCATTCTTACGAGCACCTGGGTCAATCTTTCACGTTTTTTTCACATAATACACATAGCCAAATCTATCACTTAATGAGATACACAGTATATTTCACCAATAAAATATAAATGCACGTCTTCCACAAGTCAATTATGTGGCCCTTACCTGGGTAGTAAGGTGTAGCAGACGATGATTTCCAGACGATCACATGGTTCACTTTCACTTTCTTTTCACATAACATATTAACACATAACCAAATATATCAGTGTATGAGATACACAGTATATTACACCATCAACAATTACTGTACGTATCTCACATTGCATTTCGCATGCCTTTGCACTACCTCAGGTGTTTCTCTTTCTTATGAGCACGTGGGTCAGTCTTTCACGTTATTTTCACATAACACATAACCAAATCTATCAATATATGAGATACACAGTATATTTCACGAATAAAATGTAAATGCACATGTTCCTAACCTCGTGTTGCATGTTGCTACCTTTGTGCTAACTCAAGTGTATGATACGCACTCTTTCTTACAAACAATTGGCTCAGTCTTTTACTGTCTTTCACATAAAACATAACCAAATCTATCAATATATGAGATACACAGTATATTACACTACAACAAGTACAAGTACATGGCTCTTACCTGTGTGCTAAGGTGTAGCAGATGATGTTTCCTTTACGTGAGGATGTTTTGGTGTTTATGGTTTTATCTCACAATACACATAATCAAATCCATTATTTTATGAGAAATACAGTACATTTCACCACAACAGTGCATGATTGTGCTCTTTATGTCACATCTGCAATACCTAAGGTATTGCAGACGATATCTTCTGACAAGCAAGTGATGCAGTGTTTACGCTCATCCACATGAGCATACGATAAACATATCACTATAACACTCATGTTTTATTTCACACAAAAGGCATACGGAATAAATATAACAATATGATAAAATCAACTATCCCTATAAACCTCCACTATTTTATCCCCTCCTGACAATGGTGTGCTGTGGCTGTAAGGCGTCCGTGGCTCCTGCCCTAACCAATATTTCATCACATACACTCATTGCATTATACTCCTATCTATTGCACAATAACATTACCCACCATATATCAGCATAAAACAAGGACTTCATCAACACCTTAGAAAATATTCCCTTCAAGACAACGCTGTGTCATAAGGCGGTTTCCCACCTCCCCCTGCTAAACGTTTCACCATGTCCTTCCTCACTAGCTATTGCACATTATATTCATCTAATTCACTGTCACTATTGTTCAATGGTTGAATACTCTCATTGGGTGCAGGGTAGAGGGAGTGCAGTTGTTGGGACATAGCGAAAAACAGGGTAGGCTTAGCACGATCTTCGTTGGGCCAACTGCTGATAACGGCCAGGAATGATTCACAAAAACCTAATTCCCTATTGCAAACACCAAATCTAATCACAATAGTGCCCAAAAAATAAACACAAACACTACTGGTATAGTGGAATATGATGCACGCCCAGGACGAGGGTAAATAGAGTATGATTTAAATGGCCCACCACACGCTACCTTCTCCCTCGACAGGCTGTGGTTCTAATCAACCTGTCCAGGCCGCCACGTGTCTTGGGCTCCAAAGTTGCCAAGTTATTACTTCCAGTGAGAAGCATGGAAACTATGACACCTCCAAAAATTATGCCAATTAGTCGAAAACTTCTTCTCTGATGAAGGTTTTTATGCTTAAATGACGACAAACACATCTTCAAGTATAGTTGCAGCCGCACCCCCTATGACGAAAAACGCGTCATCATGGGCAGAGGGGTTAAATATCACATAAATACAACATTATTGAGAAAAAGAGCATAAAAATTTATGTACAACTTACAACATAACTATGCTCAATATAGCAGGCAAACTGGCAACTCTGACTCACACATGAACCATGGTAATCATTGGGAATCCATGAGAAACTTCTCGACTACCTAACTGGCAAATCTTGCTTTTTAACAATTACCTTAAACAAGCTCGAAAACGGGTCTCACAGGCAGGAGGTATTATCTAAATTGATTAATAGCCTGTGATTTCCCAAGCTGTTTGACATATTTTCATCTAAATATTTGTATGATTATAATACTGAGTCACAGGCAAATGATACAATAGAGCCTCAAGGAAGCAGTTTTACCATAGTGCAGTAAGGTCATTGAACATCTTGCAGTTGCGATCATCCGTGGTGTCAGATTATCTCAGTCGATATGTGCACCCATATTATATTTAATTTTTATATTTTGAGCAAGTGTACATGAATTCACCACCACAGTAGGTCTTTTGGTCATAACTAGGTGATCATGAATTCATGTGGAAGAAAATATTTAGTGTTCAGCTGAAGAATTTTGGGAAAAGCACAGTGAACCAGAGCAAAATAAAAACTGAAAAATTTTAAGGGTAAAAAAAAAAAAAAAGGCTTAAAATATCCGAGGGGGCGGTTCAGTACTTGAGAAGTAACCTTAGAATCTTATGAGTGATAAGACTTAAGAATTTAAAGAGTAACTTTAAAGTTTTCAGAAGTAACTTAATAATTTGGAGTGTAACTTCAGAATTTAAGGAACAACTGAAGAATTTAACTGATAATTTTAAAAAGGTGAAGAGTATTTTAAGTGCTTAAAGGAAAAGTTCAGAATTTAAAGTGCAACTTCACAATGTGCATGATAACTTCAGGATATAATTAATTTTAAGATTTGACAGGTAACCTCAAGATATCATCAATAACTTCGAAATTTAAGGCGTGGGTATAGAATTAAAACGGTATCTTTGGAAAATGAAACTCTGAGTTTGCAATATTTATTTCTGCCACTCCAGAGCAACTAAACAATTTAAAATGTAATTCGATAAGTTCAGGGTACCTTCAGTATTATTTAGTTACTCCACAATTTCTGGGAGACTTGCTGAAGTTTTATAAGAGCTTCAGAGTTTCAGAGTAAACTCCAGAATTACACGGAAATTCTGTAGTAATGTCCAAATTCTTGAGTTAGTCTTCAAATTCTGTGATAACCCTTTGATTGTGTGTGTGTGTGTGTGTGTGTGTGTGTGTGTGTGTGTGTGTGTGTGTGACATTGACAGTTTTTTCCCAGAGGTCCAGCAGTACAGTACCGTTGATCAATAATATACAGAGCAGGAAAAAATCTGATGATACCCTAAATTATCAGTATAGGTCGTAGTGTTTCGTGATGAATAATCTGTTACCATCTGACTGCATATACTCGTATCACTACAGTACTGACTAGGAAATACCAAGCAGGTGACGTGTATAGTATCCTCATTCAGTCAAATTTTTTAACGTTGGATGGGATCATCTTAGATTTTGCATTAGCCATCGCATGTTGTGCCACATTATCCCAGGCGAAGTGTGAACCAATTTTTGAAAATCGACTTTGCAATAGCTACCACTATTAAGTACTTCATGGGATGTGTTCGAGGTCTCGTGTGCTTCCTGTGCATTTGTTTATGTCTCATGTCTACAGCGGTACTTCTGTGGGGTTGTTCCCACACACAGTAGATGTGAGGCAAAAACAATTTCAGAACTGTCACAGAGTCCCTTGTACAACTTATTAGTGTGAGCGAATGTACATGACTTCACATATCACTCCTAGCCTCACTCATTGCCACTGACCTGACGACCTTGCCGTATTCTTTGTGCAATTTCCTGGCATCCTCAGCCGTTTGCACAAACTTGCTGCCGATGATGGGGAAGATGGTAGGGCCTGGCAGAGAGTAGGAAAAGGCTTAGACTGACTGCATAAAAGTTATTAAAACAGTCCGTCATTTCTTATCAAGTAACAGAACAATACAGTACACAAGCCAAATTCACAGTCCAGGTCCCTAATTCTTTTCCAGGTACGGACAGGTTTGGATTGCGACTGATGAAAGAGAGAAGGGAGTAAAGTGAGTGGATCTGGGAGTCTGGGGTCAGAGGGAGAGGCAGCAGACAGGGGTTAGAGGAGAAGAGAGGTGTGATGGGGAGTTGTTGGAGTAGATGAAGTAGAAAGCAGCGAATGAAGCATAGAGATGGAGGTAAATGAGGAGGGAAAAGAAGTAGAACAGAGAGAGAGAGAGAGAGAGAGAGAGAGAGAGAAGGGGGAAGAGGTGAGTTTCGTCGGAGCAGCGGGACAACATGAGAAACAGGTGAACCCCTTCAGGCCAGTGACGTCCCCATTATTGTATTCTTTTTACCGTCAGTCTGAACATGAATTAAATACAGCCTCACTGTCCCATTGACATCACTGGAATGAAGGTTTTAAGCAGAGGTAACGTGGAAATCAGCTCTTCCTTCTCATTCCCGATATCCTTCTTCTTACCATCTCTACTAATACAAATAGTCCAGGATATCTTGACTGTAATTTACCTTCGTATTTCATCGTTCTTTTTTCCTTCCTACGACTTCCAGAGTTTCCATATATCTGGAGCTCAAAAAAGTATGGCCATATTTTTTATATGGATTCTGTCCTAACCTTCCTCCTTCCTGTGAGCTCTTGTGTGTCCAAGTATCTAGAACCAAATCAGCTAAGACCATCAGTTGTACTTTCATCCCTTCCTTCATACGTCCTCCACAGCTGCTGGATTTCGTTAGATAAATGAATCACCAATATACATGGCATTTATTCCATCTTCATTCAATCCCCCGACCCCCAGTCTCTCTCCAGCAGTGCATCCACGTATGGTAAACTAAACCAGGTTTGACTATGACTTTGTATTAAGTCTGGTTCACACGAGCTGAATCGCGGCCGTTTTCTTCGCCGAAATGGGGGGGAAAAATCCCGATTTCGGTATTTCTCCCAGAAAGGTGTTCATACGTACGGGGACTACGGAGGCAGGAACTCGCTAAGTGTTTACAAAGATGGATCACCATACAAGTACTGTAGTCGGTTGCACGGAGTCTGACGCACTGATTTTGCCAGCCGAGGACAGATGGATTTGGTAACACTGCCCGATGCACTCGGGCGGTGATTGGTCGATTTCCCTTGTGTTTGAACGTGCACTAAATTGACTTTGTATTCCAACCAAGGCACCTCATGGATTTATAAGATACCGGAATTGACAGATACAAATTAAAGCAATGATATCTTTAATGATAAATATGTGCCTTTTAAATTACTAGAAATAAACCTGAACGACAATGATAAAAAGTAAGTAAAGTCGCTACTGGACTCATACGGACAACAGTCAGCGACTGATTTATTTGTTTAAATTCATTTCATTACGCTTGATCTCGTTCACACTGCACGGGGTTTCATTATAGCAGCATAGTTCAACTATTATATTCTCATGGGGTTTGCATTTATCTTATCCTTTCTTCCGTCATTAACAAAAATTCAGTTTGTTCTACAGTGATGTAATCCATTACTTTCCGGGCTCTCTGTCGAGGGGACAGAGATACATGCCTGAGGAGAGGGTGCGTGGTGACCAGGGATAGGGTGTCCGTCTGTCTGTCTGTATGTCTGTCTCTTATGATACGAAAATGTTAGGGAAAATTAAACACCAAACTTATTCATGTAAGAAATAATTTTACTGAATCTGACTATGAATACAAACAAATGCAGATTTTTAAAGCTACTGTCACCTATGAAGGTAATGAAAATGTGTAGGTACACTATATATACTGAGAATAACATGTGTTGACCCAAGTGAGGTGTGTGTGTGTGTGTGTGTGTGTGTGTGTGTGTGTGTGTGATCACACAAATCATAATTATTAGAAGCTAAGCTAAGCGTATCTAGGGTCAAGTTGCAGGGGGGCACCCAGGAATATTTTTCGGAGGGGGACATAAAAATGAAAATTATGGGTAGAAAAATAATATAATGGAAGTCACTTTTATTTACTTCGTTTATTAGAAAGAAGGAAATTTCGGGGGAGCCATGGCCCCCTTCCCCCCCCCCCCGGGTGAGCCCCTGTCAGGTTGTATATTAGCATATGAGGTAATGAAGGGCATGGTGTAGACTGTGACACTGTGTAGTAGTGGTGGGAAAAAACATTCGAGGCTTCACAAGACCTAGGAATTACCTCGCTACGAATGTCTGAATTCCCGCCACAGTTGCTAACTGTGTTCGTATGCATCCAGTCGCAACTTTACTTAGTTCTGTTATCACTGTCGTTCAGGTTTATCTCCAGTACTATAAAAGGCACATATATGTCACTAAAGATATCATTGCTTTAATCTGTATCTGTATTTTCCGGTATCTTACAAATGAATGAGGGCCTTGGTTGGAATACGAAGTCAATTTGGAGCACATTCAAACACAACTGAAATTAACCAATCACCGCCGGAATGCATCGCGCAGTGTTACCAAATCCACCTGTCCTCAGGTAGCAAAATCAGTGCGTCGGACTGCGGGAAACCGACTATAGGTGTGCAGCTTTTGCTCTAGCACTTTGGCTACTTCAAGATGAGCCCTCACGGCCGCGAATTAGCTTGTGTGAACAAGCTTTTACTGCCACTCAGCTTTCGGTGGCTTCAGGGGCCGTATGCATAAAAATTCTTAAGCATAAAATCATGTATAAGATTCCATGTACTTTAACTCATACTTAATCATCATCATCAGCAGCAGCAGCAGCCGTTTGAGTACCCACTGCTGGACTGGCCTATCCCGACCGAAGCAGGGACGATACAGCCAATGTACCTCTACCAAGTGGTTTAGGCTGTCTGGTAGAGTTTGTATGTTGGGTGAGAAGTGCTTGTAAGTGTAACTGTAGTGTTGGAGTGGATTTGGATGTGTGTGTAGTCGGCTAACCAAGTGTAATCGGCCCGCGCAAGCTGACTGGGTGCAAGCATACTTTATAGTAAGCGACACTGGTTCAACCACGGCACCCCATGTGTACGCCAATGCAGTACGTGGCCGAGTGAACACTCCCAAAGTTTATTACCCTGGCGGGGCGTGAGCCCTGGTTCACCCGTGTACGAAACGCACACTCTTCCACTGTACCACAGAGGCTCCCATACTTAAATAATTATACTTTTATACTCATGGTCATACCAAATACACCCAAACTGGAATAGCAGTAGTAGTTGTAGTAGTTAGTAGTTGTAGTAGCTTAAACACACAAGATGTCGTATTAGTTTTCGCTCCTAGAGCTTTGCCTTGTTCGGTGCTTCCATTTAAATCGGCCCAGCCTCTTTCTCCCGATTCCGGCAAAAAAAAAAAAAAAAGACCAACATGTCGGTCTCTCCATACCGGCCAAAAAAGCGGCCGGAATTTCTAGCGGGGAGCAAATTCCAGCAAAAAACGGCCGCGATTTTGCTAGTGTGAACAGGCCTTTATGCAGAGATTAACCGGTGACGGAGAGGGGCTAGTGAGCCTCCTAACCTCACCAGATGTATTAATGAACCTTCTAACTTCACTAGAGGCACTAGTCACCCTAACCCCACCATAGGTGCTAATGAGCCTCCTAACCTCACGGTAGGTGTTGGCGAGCCTCTTAACCGCACCACAGGTGCTAGCGAGCCTTCTGACCACACCAGAGATGCTAGTAAGTCTCCTAAACTCAGTGGTACTGGTGAGCCTCCTAACCTCACCAGATGTATTAGTGAGCCTCCAAATTTCATCAGAAGTTCTAACGACCTTCCTTCACCAAAGGAGCTAGTGAGCCTCTAGAGGTGCTAGCGAGCCTTTTAACCTCACCAGAGGTACTAGTGAGCTCCCTAACACCACCCGAGGAGGCAGTGAGCCTTCTAGCTCCACCAGAGATCCTAGTGAGACTCCTACTCTCACCTAAGTGCTGGTGAGCCTCCTAATCTCACCAGAGGTACTAGTGAGTCTCTTAACTTCGCCAGACGTGCCAGTGAGCCTCCTAACCCCACCAGACTGCACCAGACTTAACTCACATACTTGCATCTTTCCGAATGTTTCATTCTACCTAGTACCCGAGAATTATATTCATCGGGAAAATTTATAGAGAGTAAAGGAACATAAGAATGTTAACAGTACTAACCCGGGGGCTTCTTTTTTCCCGGCATGTCACTGTGCCACCACGAACGTAGCAGCAGCAGCAGCAGTATCAGCAGCACAGCCTCAACCAGCATTTCTGTAACGGAAGAGCCCGACTGCACATTAATTAGCAAAAGCAAAAACCAACTTGTCACAGATAGTATCTGTTTTATTTATGCATCTGTTACTCAGTTTATCTACATATCTATGTTTGTGTGTTTGTAATATAAATAAATAGATAGGTAGGTAGGTAAGTTGGTAGATAACCACGTGATCATACATGCATAATTACACTATTTACTCAGGAAAGCACACAGATGCAGCATAACATCTTATATATATATATATATATATATATATATATATATATATATATATATATATATATATATATATATATATATATTGCCAGACGCCTCAATTCCGTTCGTGGTGGCCACAAACAAATCGCCTCCACGTCGCCCTGTCCCCCGCCATTTCACTGCTCCGCTTCCAACTCACACCTCCCTCTCTCATATACCTCTCCACCCCATCCCTCCATCTCATCCTCGGCCTAACCCTCCCTCTTCCACCCTCCACCTCACTCACACTCTCTTCGTCAGTCTTTCACCCTCCATCCTCTCCACATGGCCAAACCACTTCAGTGTATTCCTCCTAACGCTTCCTATCACATCCACATCCACACCACAACGCTCCTTAATATCCTCATTTGTCAGCCTGTCTCTCCATGTGACTCCACAGGCTCCTCTTAAATAACTCATTTCCACTGCTCTCACTCTTGACTTGTGTCCTTCCAACAACGTCCAAGCTTCACTTCCATACGTTCGAGTTGGTATCACAACACTGTCATGTTGAAACTTTTTCTCTTCTATGCTCACTTCCCTGCATATTATCACTGTTTTCAAGGAACCAGCAACCTTTCTTCCCTGCTGTACCCTTTCAAGCACTTCACCCTCCAAACCTCCATCCTTACTCATCACACTACCCAAGTACTTAAACGTACTCACATTTTCCAATTCCTCACCATCCAACCTCGCTTTACATTCACTGACTTCGCCTCTCTCAAAGACCATCAATTTACTCTTCCCTACATTTACCTTTAGATTCCATTTCTTACACACTCTCCCAAACTCATCCAAGCCTTGCACCTCTCCTTCGTCTTCACTCAACAACACAGTATCATCTGCAAACAACAATACAGGGAGTTTCCAAACACTACTCTCTCTCATCAGGACCACTCCAACAGCCACTACCCTATCTTGTACCTCTTTTATTACCCCATCCACGTACAGATTGAACAACCATAGAGACATGACACATCCCTGTTTCAACCCACCCTTCAAAGAGAAAAATACTCTCAGTTCACCATCCACACCCACTGCAGCCTTAGCACCATCATACATGCTCTTCACAGCATTCAACAACTTCCCATCTACTCCATATATTCTTAATACTTTCCACAATCCTTGTCTATCAACCCTGTCATATCCTTTCTCCAAATCCATGAAAGCCGCATACAACTTCTTTCCCTTCTCCAGAAACTTTTCCACTAAAGATCTAAGAATGAATATCTGATCTACACAACCTCTTCCCTTCCTAAAGCCTCCCTGTTCTTCTTCAACTAATTCCTCTGTTCCATCTCTAACTCTGTCAATAAGTATCCTACCATACACTTTTCCTATTATACTAAGAAGACAAAAACCCCTATGATTACCACACACTTCTTTTTCCCCTTTTACTTTGTACAAGGGAATAATTATACCCGACCTCCAATCCTCCGGGACTCTACCTTCCTCCCAGGCCAATCTGCACATTTTCCACATCCATTCTACTACTATCTCTCCCCCATGCTTCAGCATTTCACCACACACTCCATCAATTCCTGGGGCTTACCCCAATTTAACCTTCTTTATTATTTCCACAACTTTTATCCTACTGATTTCTTCCTGTCTTCTCACCTCCATCCTTCTCCCAGCCATTCCCCAGCCACTTATACTCGCATTACTTCCATCCTCTATGCTCAACAATTCCTTAAAGTGTTCTCTTCATCTGCTCACTTTTTCTCCCTTCTCCACTAGTAATCTACCATTTTTATCTTTCACTCCCCTGCTCACTTCACTTCCACCCTGTCTTACTCTTTTCACCTCTTTCCAGAACATTTTCTTACAATCCCTCCACTTTACACTCAAGTTCCTTCCAAATTCCTCATCCGCTCTCTTCTTTCTCTTACTAATCTTTTTGCCTCTCTCCTTCTTTCTACATATAACTCTCTCTTCCGCCTCTCAACTTCTTCCATGCCCCTATTTCTCATTCATTCATTGTATGATTTCTTCCTTTGTGCCACAGCCTGTCTCACCTCTTCATTCCACCACGCTGTTCCTTGCACACCCCTCCGTCTTCTCTTCATCCCACACACCACATCACATGCTGCACATATATCTTCTGTGAATATCCTGCACACACCTTCCACGTCCCCCATCTGCTTCAATTCATATTTGCCCAATCGTTCCTCCACTTGTCTCTTATACTCTGCCTTTTTCTCATCCTCTTGTAACCTTTCCACTCTCCTTACTAATACTCCTTCTTCCCATCCTTCCCTTCTTTTATTTCTCCATCTTAATTGGATCTTGCTTCTGGCCACCACAAGTAGTGGTCAGAAAGTCCACTCCCCTAACCTCTATAAGCTCTTGCATCCATTACACATTTTCGCATCCTGTCATCTACACACACATAATCCATCATTGCCTTCCTTTCATTCAGTTCACCACCCACCCTTCTCATCTCTCGCCATGTATACCTGCGGATCATTTTGTGCCTGAAGTGAGTATTGGCTATCACCAACCCCCTCCCAGCACAAATGTCCACTAATGCACTACCATTCTCATCTATCTCAGCAGGCACACCCCACTCACCAACTATTCCATCCACCTTCACATTCCCTACTTTACCATTCATATCACTGATCAAAAACACTCATTCCTTCCAGACTTTTCCATGCACACTTCCACATTTGTCCAGAACTCTTCTCTCACTCTACTTGCACGATCATGCGTTGGCGCATACACACACACGATCACCCACATTTTTATTCCAAGTTTGAACCTGACCCACACAATCCTTGATCCAACTGATCCATACTCTTTTATGCTCTTCTTCCATCTTTTACTTACAACCATACATACTCCTTCTTTTGCCCTCTCATTCTCATCTACTCCTGCACGTATACCCCATCCATACTCCCATTCTCTCACACTCTCACCTCTCCATTTAGTTTCAGTTAATCCGCATACATCAACTTTTGCACCCACAAGCACCTGGACAATCTGTCTCTTTCACCTTATCATATATATATATATATATATATATATATATATATATATATATTTTCTCTAGGAGATTAAGAACATTGTTGTATTTCATGTAAAAAGTTAGCCTTTTCTGTGTAACATAAAGTAATATAAAAATATATAATCTTGGGTTTATGTCATAATTCAGTGAAAGAAAAAGTGAAACATTTAGGGGGAAAAAGTTACGTCCAATCAATATATTCTTCAGCAACTAATTTTGGACCAAATCTTAAGAAAAAAAATGAGGACAAAAAAAAAAAAAAAACATCATTGGGGGAAGAGTTTATTCACGTAATTGTGGCAAATTTTGAGGAAAATTTTGTAAGAAAAAATGGTAATATTTCTATTATTTCAGAAACACTTGTAATATATAAAAATAATGGAGCATAGCATATACTCGACCAAAAAGTAAAGGCTCAAATACACTGAAGATAATTTTTGGTCATAAATTATTTTACGATGCAAAATATATATATATATATATATATATATATATATATATATATATATATATATATATATATATATATATCCATATCTATCTATCTATCTATCTATATATATATCTATCTATCTATCTATCTATATATCTATATCTATCTATCTATCTATCTATCTATATATATATATATATTTATATATATTTATATCTATATCTATATCTATAAATATCTATCTATCTATCTATCAACACCAAACTACACGCACAGTACACACCACACTTCCTTTTCAAAATTTTAGAAAAAAAGGCGTCGAATAATGTAGCCTCGGAGTCCCCAGGGGGGGCCCATATGTGTCCCCACCTTTTGCCGCTGTCCTGGTGATGGCTCAAGATGCCTGGAACCACTGTCTGACTCTCTTCTTCTTCTTCATTTCTGCAACATTCGTGGCCTTTCCTCTAATTTTCGCTCTGTTGAGCACCACCTCTCCTTCTCTAAACCTCACCTTCTTTTTCTAACTGAGACTCAGCTGTGTGAGGCAACTGACAGCAGACCCTTTTCTGTATCCTCCTACTTTCTCTATACTCATTTCAAAGCCAAAGGTGGCTGTTGTGTATATATATGCAACAACTTATCTTGCTCTCATGTTCCTGAACTCGATTCTTCTGAATTCTCTACACTCTGGCTTCTGCTTTCCTGTCATTCTCTGACTAAATATATCTGTGCTGTTTACTTATCTCCTAATTCTACTGACTATCAAAAATTCTTTGACTATCTTACTTCTACGATGGAACACATTCTATCCATTTCTTCTTTCTCTGAAATCTCCGTTCTAGTAGATTTCAATGTTCACCACCACCTTTGGCTCTCCTCTCCTTTCACTTATCCACCTGGTGAACAAGCCTACACCTTTTCTATCCTTAATGACCTAGAGCAGCTTGTACAGCACCCTACCCATATCCCTGACCGCCTTGGAGAGAGTTCCAACATACTTGACCTCTTCCTTACAACTAATCCTTCTGCTTACACTATTAATCTTTTCTTTCCGTTGGGCTTCTCCGATCAAAACCTTATCACCTTAACCTGTCCTATCGCTCCGGTACAGCCTGCAGACCCTCCAAAGAAACGTCATCTGTGGCACGTTGGAGCTGCAGATTGGGAGGCCCTCAGGCAGTACTTCTTTGATTTTCCCTGGAATGATTATTGCTTCCATGGCCGGGAGCCATCTGGGTATGCCTTGCATGGAAGCATACATTCCTTTCTCATATCCTCTGAATAATGCAGGAAGGCCTTGGTTTAAACACGCTTGTTCTAATGCTGTCCAGAACAAGGAGAGGGCCTATAAAAGGTACTGGAGCCAACCCACCCCTGAATCACATCTTTTATACGTTTCTGCCCAGAATTGTGCTAAGTCTGTTTTTCGCTTCGCTAAAAATAGTTTCATCTGTACTGAATGCTCTCAACTCTAACTCGAATTCTTCCCGTTCCTTCTGGCACCTTGCCAAAAACATTTCTAACAACTTTACATCATCATCCTTCCCTCCTCTTTTCTACTCTGATGGCTCTGTAGCTATTTCTTCAACTGATAAAGTAGATCACATTGCTCAGACTTTCTCCTCCAATTCCACCTTAAATGATTACGGTGCTTTTCCTCCATCACTTCCCCCCTCTGACTTCCTCATAGCTGGCATTAAAATTTCTTCAGCTGATGTATATTCTGCCATCACCGGCCTCAATACTAACAGGGCATATGGGCCTGATGGAGTCCTTCCTCTTGTCCTCAAGAACTGTGCCTCTGTGCTTACACCCTGCCTAGGCAAACTCTTTCGCCTTTGTCTGTCAACTTGTACCTTTCCTTCTTGCTGGAAGTTTGCTCTCATTCAGCCAGTCACAAAGAAGGGTGACCATTCCCAACTCTCTAACAATCGTCCAATTGCTTTAACATCGTGTATCTCAATAGTTTTCGTGTCAATTCTTAATACAAAAATTTTAAAGCATCTTTCCTATCACAACCATCTTTCTGATCATCAGTATGGGTTCCATCAGGGACGCTCCACAGGCGATTTTCTCACCTACCTTTCAGACTCCTAGTCATCCTTCATTAGGGACTTTGGCGAAAGTTTTGCCATTGCACTTGACATCTCAAAGGCTTCGATCGAGTCTGGCATAAATCTTTAATTTCCAAACTGCCCTCTTACGGTTTCTATCCTTCTATCTGTGCCTTCATCTCTAGCTTCCTTTCTGGGCGTTCTAGAGCCGCTGTTGTAGATGGCCATCGTTCTTCTCCTAGATCTATCAACAGTGGTGTTCCTCAGGGCTCTGTCCTATCACCAAGTCTCTTCCTTTTATTCATCAATGACCTTCTAAGCTGTACATCTAACCCTATCCACTCATGCTGATGACTCCACCCTTCACCTTTCCATTCGATTCCCGCAACGTCCATCTCAGCAGTTGCTTCAACAGACAAGGGATGAGGCTATGGTACACCTAATGTCTGACTTGGCTCCTATCTCTGACTGGGGTAAAACTAATCTGACTGTTTTTAATGCATCAAAGACTCAGTTTTTGCACCTGTCAACCTGACAAAGTCTTCAACAGGTATACCCACTAATGTTTAATAATATTCAGCTTAATCCTGCATCATCCTTGAACATGCTTGGGGTTTCATTTACTCGGGACTTATCTTGGAATGATCATATTACATCTCTTGTAAAATCTGCTTCTAAGAGATTTTGGGTGCTAAGCCGACTCCGTTCCTTCTTTACGCCTGCTCATTTGTTGACTCTATACAGGGGTTTTATCTGCCCCTGCATGGAGTACAACTGTTATGTGTGAGGAGGCTCCCCAGAAACAGCTCTTCTCAATAGCGTGGAGTCAAAGGTTTTTTTCTCATTAACTCTCCTCCTCTTACTGACTCCCTTTAACCTCTGTCTCTCTGCCACACTGTTGCATCTTTATCTCTTTTCTATCGCTACTTCAATGGTCACTGCTCCTCTGAACTGTCTGCATGCATTCCTCCACCTCTACGACAGGCGCATAGCACCCATCTAGCAGCAAACTCTCATCCCTTTTCTGTCCAACTCTCTAATGCAAGAGTTAACCGTTGCTCCTAGTCCTTCATTTATGCAACAGGTCAACTCTGGAACTGTCTCCCTCTATCTGTATTTCCCGCTTGCTATGATCTCAAGTTTTTCAAACGCAGTGTGTCCAGGCATCTCAAAATGATCAGATCTTGAATTTGGCTCTCTATTATATTTTGTTTTTCTCTTGGAAGGAACAGTTTTGTGGGCTCGTTGCCTTTGGTTCCTTCTTCCTCACATAAAAAAAAAAGATAGAAGTCAGACACTGATGCCACTACACCATGACCTGATAAAACCTGTGACATTTGAATTTTTTGATGAACAAGGTAAATCTATTATGTGAGGATATATTTCAGTCACATTAGGATTATTTCACAGCCCCACGCAACTTGGCAAGTGACAAAGCAGTTATAACCCCTCCCATCTGGTAGATGTTGTCACGAGCGCTCCCCACACCTGGGCATTCCCGACAGAAATGGGCAAAATGGTCTACCTTTAAACCTAAATATCTCTGTTAATACTTAACCAATTGGAACAAATCGGGTTTCATATTACTCAACATTCCTTTGGCTTCAAGGTGATGGCATCAGATGGTCCGTGAAGTGCAGATAGGGAGAGTGAGTGAGTTGGGAATGAGGGCAATTTTTGGTGTTTTTTTGCTGGTGCACTTATGCATGGCGGAGGTTCGGTGACACAACAAAGGCTTACACTAGCCCACCACACTGATATCACTTCGATGACACTTCCAGGACACCAATATACACTATAAACATTTTTTCCGTGAATATTTTTCCATAATCGGTCGTACTGGGTGAATGAAAACAGGTCATAGTAACAACGACCTTGAACTAATGCTTCTCATCTTCCCCATTACAGACAGACACTCGCGCTGTCTCTCTTTCTCTTTCTCTCCATCTCTCTGTATACTGTATACACATTATATATATATATATATATATATATATATATACTGTATATATATATATATACATATATATATGCATGTGTGTGTTTGTGTATGTATCAACAAATTTTTTCCAAATCAAATAAAGCTGCGAGTTTATCATTAACCCCTTAACCGCGGGGCGTCACTTTCGTGACGCTTGGGAGCAAGGGATCATACCGCGGGGCATCGCTTTTGTGATTCTGTGTTATTTTGAATTCACCCGGGCTTCCAAGTGGGGGTTTGTATCATCTATCAGTACTGCCAATGTCCAACACTAGTCAGCACTCCTAATCTCATCTGTACTCCCATCGATTGTTGACAATTTAGCCATTTCTCCCCGTTCTTGACTCCCCTCCCTACCCCTCCTCCATTACCCTATCCTCTCCCCTGCCCGGCCATGCTACGCTAAGTAAATCTTCCCTGGATTTTTTCACCGATTTCATCCATTGAAATAAGCCCTATGTCGTATTCTTATACCAAATAATATATACAAGAAAGAAATAAGGTAAGTGAGAGTGCCATACACCTGGAATTGGCTAATTATCACCTGACAACACCTCACGTGCACTCGTTCGCTAATTTTCGCTGTTTATTTCCTCTTGAAATATGCCGTATAATCTATTTCCGTAATAAATATACATGTAAGGAGGGAAGGGAGAAGTCTAAGTGATATTTACATTCACCTGGAACTACCTAATTTATAATGTATTGTCTAGATTTCCTGCCAATCATATCAGTGCTACACAAAGCTGTTTCAAGATTTAACATTGGTAGCTCTGATTATATATCTCCTAAGTAGGCCTCTAATCTATTTTCGTAATAAATATACATGTAAGGAGGGAAGGGAGAAGCCTAAGTGATATTTACATTCACCTGGAACTACCAAATTTATAATGTATTGTCTAGATTTCCTGCCAATCATATCAGTGCTAGACTTAGCTGTTTCAAGAACCAATATTGGTAACTCTGAATAACCCCTAAATAGGCCTCCAGGCTGGCCCTGCGTTATCAGTTTACTCTCATCTTCCGAAGTGAGGGGACGTATGTTTCTTCTTGCTGACTTCAAGGCCTTTTTTCACCCCCATGCAAATGGCTCTGTGACCTTTACCCCCTACTAAACCTCGTGTGGAAAGAGGTAAAGGGCTGACAATTGATAAAAGAGTGACTACGATCTTTCTATTGAGTAAAACAGTGCAAGTGGAATTGTAAATAATGTGTAAATAATGTGTAAACAGCAAGTGAAAGTAATGAATGTAAATATACGTGAACAATGGAAAATAGTTTTATAAGTTATTTCAAGTGACAGTGCACAACACAGTGTAAATAAAATAGAAATGTAAATAACGTAAATAAAATAGAGAACGTAAATAGAAATGGAAATGAGTAGTATTATAAGAATACTAGTATATACCCTAGGAGTAATGAAAGTGAAAGTTTCACTCTAGCATGTCTGAATGCTATGAGTTATGAGAGTGAAGATGAAAGTGACATTCACTCTCAATGCCAGTATACAGGACGAGAAAGTGAATGCTACGTATTTTACTGAAAGAAATTGAATCCCTACAGTGACAATAAACTAATACTACTGAAGGAAACTTATGGATAAAGACTGTAGATATATATAAGTGTTATATAGTAATAGAAATATAAAGTGTGAAGGGTTTTATGAATAATAAATGACAGAGTAACAAAAGCGAACTAGTGCCAGTGCGACGATCAGACGCGCTCGTAATTTCCATTGCTTTCACAGTGTTTTTTTTTTTTAGTATGGATCCCAAATTACTTGAAAATTGTAGAATAGTGTTTATAGTGTTTGTATCTGGCTGTGGTAATCATATTACGGGTTGTCGGGAAGTGTAAAGTGGAGACTTCGTTACCCTACTTCAGAGGTCTCCACAAGTCCTACAGTAACAGACGAAGGCTCAACAATCATTCCATGAGAAAGCTGAAGGTATGTGCCATAAGCATATGTAATTTTATTATTCTAGGACTAATAACTGATTTTTGGCAAATATTTTTTGAGAGTCTGTCAGAGCCCAAATAACCCCGCGGCACACGCAAGTCATTGGTAAACAAGCCCGCGGTGTAGGGGTTAAATATACTTTCTGCCTCCATTATTCACATAAATATACGCAGAGCACTGAAATCATATTTTCTATTTCAACAAAAAACAACATACCGGTATGTACAAAACTAACTTATTCATAATTCCCAGACTCCTACCACTCGGTCTTTGCGTGGAAATCAAAGAAACAGTCAGTACACAGTGCAACCTCACATTCAGCACACCACCACTTCGTCATATTGCATTGCTGTGGTCGACATGATGAACTGGTGCAAACATAGCAGTGCAGGAAGGCTTCTTTGCCTGCAGGTGTGCGAGGTTATATTTCCATGAAATGCCTGCTGAGGTAGTCCCTGCACTGCGGGTGGTCAGGCAGTTGCTGCACACTGTGCCTACATTTCACGGAAGGATTGACCTGTCCAAACCTCACCACAAGGCCATAAATTACATCCTTCTTGAATTGTCTGAGGGATGTGCTGGTCTGTGTCATATCCTTGTACAGAATGAAGGCATTCAGTACAGAGATGTCCAGTACATGTAGGAATGCCTTCTTATACCACTCACAACACCTCCTGAGACAGTCGATTGCGCCGATCTGCATATCTGATTTATCGACAAGTCGCATGTCCACGGTATAGTCCAGAACAGCATCAGGCTTGAAGACTGGCTGCCTTGTTCTTCTGTTGACCTTGCCTGTGTCAATCAACTTACCTTCGTGGACCGTGGAGAGAACATTCATCTTTCTCTTATCACGCCAGTGAATTGCCAGGAGTTCATCTGATTGCAAGGTCCTGCACTCCCAATTCATGGTGCATTTGGGAAAGGATGGCCAATGCTTCCTCTTTGCACGGACAGTGCCACATAGTCCAATTTGGCATTCTGGCATTCTTGCAGGTACTTTGCAAGACTTCGTGCCATGTAATAATTATCAGTGTAAAGGATGTGGTTGCCACCGAAGTACCTGTCCATTATTTTCTTGACCACAGAACCACAGAAACCATGAAGATCGTCCTTCGACAACACCGCATCACCCATTGTATGCACCATGAAATCAAGCACGTACCTAGTCTTGCAATCACACAAGACAAAGAACTTTATTCCGAAATGATGTCTCTTTGATGGAATGTAATGAATGAAGGCAAGACGTCCCCCGATCAAAACAAGTGACTCGTCGATAACAACCTTCTGAAATGGCCTGAAAAATGATCGAAATTTTTCCTTCATCATCTCCAGAATTGAGTGATTTTCCACAGCCTATCGTTTGGATGTGGGCCCATATTCGTGGAAAAATGTAAGTACCGGTACCTCAGGATGTCAAGATATCAGTCACGTGGCATATACTTACCAAATACTGGCATTGCAGAAAAATTGTCCACGAGCCAATGATCGTGTATGTTATGTTTTCTAACATGAGGTATCAACATTGTCAATGCTAGCTAAACACACATTCGCTAACACTTCTTGCAGTCCATTCCTTCATTTTCGCACTCTCTCTCACGTGCGAGGTTTCTGCCCAATTGCAGCAGAAATCCCTGAAACAGTTCACTTCTTTTACAATGAATTCCATCACTGCTGTTGTGAAAAAAGCAAGGAAGAAGACCACTGCAGAAGATGCTCTGTTGCAAGGAAATTCTGGCAGCACACCTGCATTTGTGTCATCAAGCACAGGTACTTCAGGCTGAAACCCCATCCCTTCCTCCCACACAAAGGATTCTAACCTACCTGTCCGTGGCTCCTGCCATGTCTGCCGTGCACATGACCTGCCCTGTGCCCTGCCACAGCCCCTAGCATGGCGGCGCCGTGGTGACGATTCCGCCGACTCACCACTAGATGAGGAAGGTGATGATGCTGGTGACGGTGATCATGGTGGTGATGGTGTTGGTGAAAGATGACGGCGGGCACGTGCCTGCCGGTGTGCATCTGCACCACCATAACCAGATTTGCCATGTTGTGGTGAAGTGGCACGTGGTGAGGCAGGCTGGCATGGCTCACCACGTGGTGAGGCAGGCCAGTGTAGTGAGGCACATGGTGAGGCCGGTAGTGATGCAGGCTGGCATAGTGTTGCCTGTAATGATGCAGGCCGGCATGGTGAGGCATGTGGTGAGACCTGAAGTGAGGCAGATCGGCGTGGTGAGGCCTGAAGTGAGGCAGGTCGGCGTGGTGATGCACGTGGTGAGGCAGGTCAGCGTGGTGAGGCAGGTCGGTGTGGTGAGGCACGTGGTGAGGCCATTAATGTTGAAGGTCTGCGTGGTGATGCACGTGGTGATGCATAAAGTGATGCAGGCCGTGTGGGTGAACGTGATTTCTATTTATTTTTTTATTCTAGGAAGAAGGAACAAAAGACCATGAGCCCACAAAAACTGTTCCTTCCAAGAGAAAAACAAAATACAAGAGAGAGACAAATTCATTTCGAGATGCCTGGACACACTGCGTTTGAAAGACTGGAGATCATAGGAAGCAGGAAATACTGACAGAGGGAGACAGTTCCAGAGTTGACCTGTTGCATAAATGAAGGACTGGGAGTAACAGTCAACTCTTGCATTAGAGAGTTGGATAGAAAATGGATGAGAGTTTGCTGCTTGACAGTTGCTAAGTGCCTGTCGTAGAGGTGGAGGAATGCATGCAGACAGTTCAGAGGAGCAGTGACCATTGAAGTAGTGATAGAAAAGAGATAAAGATGCAACAATGCGGCAAAGAGACGGAGGTTGAAGGGAGCCAGTAAGAGGAGGAGAGATAATGAGATGAAAAGCCTTTGATTCTACCCTACTGAGAAGAGCTGCATGTGGAGAACCTCCCCACACATGCGAGTTGTTCTCCACACAGGGGCGGATAAAATCCATGTATAGAGTCAATAATTGTGCAGGAGTAAAAAAGGAACGGAGTCGGCTTAGCACACCTAATCTTTTAGAAGCAGAGTTTACAAGAGATGTAATATGATCTTTCCAAGATAAGTCCCGAGTGAATGAAACCCCAAGCATGTTCAAGGATGATGCAGGATCAAGCTGAATATTATTAAACATTAGTGGGTACGACTGTGGAAGATTTTGTCGGGTTGACAGGTGTAGGAACTGAGTCTTTGATGCATTAAAAACAACAAGATTATTTGTACCCCAGTCAGAGACATGGGCCAAGTCAGACATTAGGTGTGCCATAGACTCATCCCTTGCTTGTTGAAGTAACTGCTGAGATGGACGTTGCGGGTACTGAATGGAAATGTGAAGGGTGGAGTCATCAGCGTCCGAGTCGATAGGGTTAGATGTACAGCTTAGAAGATCATTGATGAATAAAAGGAAGAGAGTTGGTGATAGGACAGAGTCCTGAGGAATACCACTGTTGATAGATCTAGGAGAAGAACGATGGCCGTCTAAACAGCTTCTATAAAACGACCAGAATGGAAGCTATAGATGAAGGCACAGATAGAAGGATAGAAACCGTAAGAGGGCAGTTTGGAAATTAAAGATTTGTGCCAGACTTGATTGAAAGCCTTTGAGATGTCAAGTGCAATGGCAAAGCTTTTGCCAAAGTCCCTAATGGAGGATGACCAGGAGTCTGAAAGGTAGGTGAGAAGATCGCCTGTGGAGCATCCCTGACGGAACCCATACTGACGATCAGAAAGAAGGTTGTGACAGGAAAGATGCTTTAAAATTTTTCTATTAAGAATTGACTTGAAAACTTTTGAGATATAGGATGTTAAAGCAACTGGACGATTGTTAGAGGATTGGGAATGGTCACCCTTTTTTGGGACTGGCTGAAAGAGAGCAAACTTCCAGCAAGAAGGAAAGGTACGTGTTGATGGTGTATGGGTGAAAAATTCCACACTACGCCACTCTCGTGCCCAGCGGCTCAGCCTGCGGTGTTTTCTCCTCCTGCCAGCTTCCTTGTTTCCTTCACTTTTTACCTCCCCCGCCACTTTCTCCACTGTGAGTATATCACCCTTTATCAACTACATCTGATCCTTATTCATCAGAAAAGGCTGATGATCTTGCAGATGGAAAATATCACCACACAGTTGTGAATTCACGGTCACTCTCCTCCTCTGAAGCTTATTATTCTATACTCAGCATGGCTTAATCTGGTTCTTCAGAGGAGGAGTCACTTTCCTATTCACAGTCGGTGATAATGGTACATCTAACTCCTTCCCAATTACACTCACTTACGCCTTTCGTCCGAGGGCCTTTGGACTTCATAGGAGTGGATGTCGGAGGGCATGGGTGGGAGGCTGAGGGTCGGGATGCAGGAATATCTTTATGAGTAGGCCTATCCATCACGGAGGTGCGCAGGCAACTGGAGCATGACTGGGATGCGTGTGGGGGTTGCCAGTGGGTGTGGATGGTGAAAATAATCAGCTGAGTATTCAAACAGTGGTGCAGATTACTACATCATGTATACATGACCCCCGGACAGCCCCATGAGGACATGTATACATGTGACCCACACGGAATGGGTTAATTTCTCCCAGACACAACACGAGTGTCTTTATATGTGTACATTTTTTTTTTTTTTACGCCCTTGACCAGGAATCAAACCCCGGAACTCTAGACAGAAGTCATGCACTGATGCCACTACACCACGACATGATAAAAGCTGTGACAACCGAATTTTTTGACGAACAAGGTATATCCACTATGGGAGGATATGTTTAAATCATAACAAATCAGGATCATTTCACAGCCCCACTTAACTCGGCAAGCAACAGAGCAGTTTTAACCCGCGGCGTCCCATCGACGTTCTTTTACGTCCACACGTTTTGTCACTGCCAATCCCATCGACGTACATAAACGCGAAAAAAATGCAAGGTCCCTGATTTGCACAATTTTCAATTTTCGCGAGTCATTTTTGGTACGTATACACGTGACACCTTCCTCAACAAGATGCCAGGCAGAGACAATGCCTTACCCAGCATGACCTCCTCCCCCCCCCCTGCATGCCATTGTCTCAGCAATTCACCTGTTATCAGTGACCTGGCCAGTATAGCCATGTCATGCCACGGTACGAAATTCAGGGCCAGAGTGATTCCCCAATCAATGACAATGTGGAGGACAAACTTTACATAGCATTAGAGGAAGAAACAGTTAGAAATGATGATCAGGTAATGTGGCAAAATAAGGTCAGGTATTAGTGAGTGAAACAATGCTTATAATGCCTATATTACTGCTTGAAAACCAATATACTCTTGTACTACATATAAATTCGTAACAGTAAATAAATAAATACCGTTTATGAGTGGTGTGAAATAGTTATCCTCCCATAGAACTCGTTTTCTTTGGTGCCAGCCTGATAGAAAACCCAGTAAGGTAAGGAGGCTCTCCTACCTGTAATGAGTATTTTAAACTTCAGGTGAGCGATTTCTCTATGAATTTTCGATGTTTCTCACCAAAAGCGAAAGTTTTAGCAAAAAAAAAAAAAAAAAGGGTCGAAAAATGGTCGGGATTGGGGGGTACCAGTGGTCAAAAAGTGGTCGGGACGGGGCGGGTTAAACTATCCCAGACACAACACAAGCATCTTTAGATGTTGGAGAGACACACATTACACGCATGTGTGTGAATGTTTTTTTTTATTTATTTTTATCTACCTCGACTGGGAATCGAACCCCAGACCTCTAGATAGAAGTCAGGCACTGATTCCACTACACTACGACATGATAAAAGCTGTGACACCTGAAATTTTTTATGAACCAGGTAAATCCATTATTGGAGGATATATTTCAATCACAAGAAACTTGGGGTTCAATTCATGGTCAAGAGCGTAAGACACACACACACACACACACACACACACACACATATATATATATATATATATATATATATATATATATGCAAGGTGTACATTGATGAAATATATATATATATAATATATATAATATATATGTATGTATATATGTATGTAGATATATATATATATGTATGTAGATAGATATATATATATATATATATATATATATATATATATATATATATATATATATATATATATATATATATATGTATAATGTGTACATTGATGATTCACACACACAAAAACTGATACTAGTAAGGCAACACTCATCTGGGCATCCTACCACCATCTTGAAGCTCAAATGTTGACCATAGTTCACTGACACAAATATCATTGCAAAGTCATTTTTCAGTGTACAGATATTCATGTCTATGTAATATATGGAAGGAAAATTGCTACCCGGTAAGGGTAGACAGGGGCCTGCAAGACCCACACATACCTCACAGTGAGCACACAGACAGTGCTGCAACAATGGGATACCCTTCACTGATGACAGTCGGACGCCGACTGATGGTACTGAGAGAGCTGGTCTTCTCCCGCCAATACAGGCTGTGGAGAACCATATAAGGTAAACGGTGATTGTTGTTTGGGCCCTGTTCTACCTGTCAACCTGTCATGTGTTAAAATGTGTGGGTCTTACAGGCCCTATTCTACCTAAAATCAACCAGTGGTGGGTCTACCTGTCATGGGTTAATGTGTGGGATGGTTTGGTTTGATGGTTTGTGAAGGGAGACGACCGGAAAAGTATTTAGCACCACTTTCAGTTGGGTAGCTATGGTCTAAACAACCATTTTGAAGGTATTCATATTATCACGTAAAAACAATAATGGGTGGGACGGGATGCACAGAGGAGTGGGTTGAATGGGCTGAGATTGTGGTGGTGTTGGTGCAAGGTGGGAGGGGTACATAATATGAAGATGGATTTTGTATGAAGGGCGACGCTATAGGTACTATGAATTCTCTTAGAAGTTCATTGTGGTGTGGACGGGGGTAACAGACGCATAGAATGGGTGAAGGTTAGTAGGCAGGAGAGTCTGAAGTGGCAGTGGGTAGTTGGGCAGGGTGGGGGTTATACACTTTGTAAAGTCTGGGTTTGTATGAAGGCCATTATGGGTGTGGTTTGAGTCAACCATTTCTCCCCCATTAAATAAAAAGAACAAGAAATAAGCACACGCAACTCTCATGATCCAAGTATCTCACGATGAAAGGAAGAAATTGCATCAAAATTCTCTGCCTGCATTTAAAAACTAACTTGTAATTAAGTCCCACATGCAACTGAGATTTGGTTTTGCTGGATGGAGTAGATAAACTGACTGGAGAAAATTCCTCTTGCTTGTTTGTTTTTGTCACTTATAAAAAAAAATCTGAGTTATCGAAAGGAAGGAATTATAACTTTTTAAGTGTACGATCAGATTCACTAATCAGCTTAAAATCAGCTCCCTGTCGTGATCATGATTTGCATTTCCAGGAGAGACGAGAAAGGAATGCATACATCCCCCACGCATCTTAGAATTAATAAATGAAAAAAAAAAAAAGAAAATTGTTGCGTAACTAGAGAGACTTTTTACAGGTAAGGCATAGAACTGTGAGTGCAATCTTCTCATGACTCATGTTGTTCTTGTAGAAATAAATCCGAGTTACGAAACGGAGGTGATGGCATGTCCCTTTTGCCAATCAGGCCAGGGATTGAAGGGCCCATGTCTTTGAGCCTTGTTGTCGGTTTCATGGGTGACGGCACTTTTTCTTTCCCTATACTTTTGTTTGCCTATTTATCCTGAATATTTTCTTGTATGCTATTTATGTCTTCGTAAATATCGATATAGCTCGCATCAACAACATGCCAGAGAAAATGCATATGTAGAAAGCAGAATAATTCACCGAGGAAGAAATGGTACGAAATCTTCGCGGCTAACAAGCACTGACTTCAAGGTCTAAAGATAAACCGTGCCGAAGTGGAGAGTAACGATGACATGCGAGTAACAACATTAATGTACAGACAGTCATCTTTAACACATTTGTTTCTCGAGGAATATGTTGTATAGGCTACATATTCTGTACCTAGGTAGATAATGTTATTAATAATACTGGTATATGCATTTGCTTATGATTCTGTTCTATGTAGGTCTTCCTTGAGACAGTTGGTCGGTGCTGATTACTGTACAGATAGACACTATATACATTGGTAAATTTAATACTTTTATGTATTCGTTCCCTAAACTGTGTATATTGTTACTTTCACAAATCAGTAAGTGATGATTAAGGTTAACATACATAAACGGGCACATATACTTTGTATTATTTATCCAATTCATCAAGCGTTTGCAAGGTAAACATATTGTAGTTGAGTCAGCGTTGTTTTCGCTGCCGATAAATACAAACACACAAATTTAAATTTAAGTATTTCCTTGAAGTGGATTATTATTTTACGGGTTTGCAGATTTGTTACAGGTGACATTGTTTACTGTTACACACACACACACACACACACACACACACACAAATATTTTTAGTTAATCCCTCCACTGAAAACATTATCCTGTATTTCCTTAAAAAACGATGACGTCTTTTTGCTTCTAGTGCCTGACAGTCTTTATCTCTTCAGTAGGATAGCGTTTTTTTTTTTTTTTTTTTAATTCTGAAACCTGCAGATGATTATATTCAGGTAAGGAGAGATTTTTGAACATTAGTAGCTTAGATATCGCCCTACCAAACCTTCTCACTACAAGAGGTCTCCCACGAGCTGAATGAAATCGTCTTGAGGTAAAAGGAATAAATCATTAATATTCGTCAGTGGAAACAAGGGGTTAACCAGGATTAGGGAGATCTTGAGTAGAAAAAACAAAAAACAGTAATGAGCCCTGAAGTCCAGTGACGCTTATTTTAATGTTTGCAGCCTCCAGATAATATTACTCGAAGTGTATGGGATGCGAACAACAGAGTAGTATAACCATTTGGACTGTGAAATGCAGTTATTATTATTATTATTATTATTATTATTATTATTATTATTCCTCTGCCCACCTATGCTGGAGGAGGTATGAGTTAATGATTTGTCCGTCTGTGCGTGCGTCGGTACGTAAGTCGGTGCATACGTGCGTCTGTAACACTTTTCTAGGCTCCATATCTCTTGAACCCAACGCATTCCCACCAAACTTTTTTCAGTGATGTATGGTATGAGAAGATGAACTCGGCTGGTCGCCTAGGAAAGAGTATTCTCGGTAGACAGTTTAGCTATGGGCTCTAAATATTCCCATCACAACAAGATATCTTTCCACAGTTAAATGAAGTCATCCGGTGGCAGAAAGAAAAAGATGTACAACTCCGGACACAAACACTCTACTGTAGACCGATACATAGCCAGGATGTGAACAATGACTTTTAGAACCTAGTGATGTGATCTTCGGCACTTTGTAAACTTTTCAGAATATCGTGTAAAAGTTTCATAATTTTTTGACTATGGAACGATATTTTTGTTTGCAAATACAGTAGTAGTAGCACTAGTTGTAGCCTTAGATAAGCGTGAAACCAGCGAACTGCAGTTAGAGACTGTTCCTCTCCTGTGGTCCATCATACTCCCTCTGGGGGATAAGAAGGTAATTGAGGAATATTTGTATAACTCGGCAGCTCCACCGCCCAGTCCTATTAGTGCCACCACGTGAAGGCGTTCCTATCCGGCATCGTCTAAAACTGCACGCGATGGGAATGTAGGGGTTAACCATTTCCTGTCTGGCAGGTGTTTTATGAACTAAAGTGAAACAAAGGCATTCGGGGGCCAAATACTAATCGCCTGCCAAAATATGTTGTTGGCTAAGGAAGAGTACAGTCGCGAGCAGCAATCGGTATCCCCCCTCTTGGCTGAAGCCATGGCCAGAGAAGAGCAGGGAATCGAACAACCTCTCCCGCCACCCCCCACCCCCACCCTAACCTTCACGTTCACCCTCACCCTCACCACACACTCCCACCCTCACCCAGCCCCGTTAAGAAAGTTGCTGGGGAGGCGTGCTAGCACCGACGTATTGTGTTCATATCTATGATTTAACATTCACGTGAATTACCAATACCGTCAACAACACACCAGGAGGTAATCTGCAATAATGTGTAAATGTGGCATTATGGAAATATCAAATTCATATAAAGGCAGATAAAAAAATTGGAAACAACCATAAATCTAACAATACACTGATTTTAATGTCACTAAATAAGTTGCACATGTCAAGTGGATGTGTTATTCCAATAATATATGATATGTTACAGTCCGTCACCACCACCCCAACACTCCACTATAGTGCCAACGAACAAAACCACGAACACGAAAGAATCAACCAACACGTCCATGCCTTCCAGATGTTCTGATTACACTATTTAATATCCGGTCATCCTTTATACCCTCTATATATATTTCCTGTTACGTTTGATAATCCTCCATGTATGAGTAAAAAGTAAAATGCATTTATGATTTATTTCATTCTGTAAAGGGAGGATTTGCCAGCTTCTCTTGTAATTTTGATAAACACAGTTGTAGCAGGTTAATAACACAGGCTAAATATGACAACTTATTTGCACAAATGGATATCAAATGATACAACTAGCATACTCTTTTGTCATCGGAAGCGTATATCATTCTGTCTATGATATTAAACTTCCTTAAATATAATAAGCCAACTGTCGGATTGGAAAGTGCTCGCAGCCAGAGACCAGAGACCGCTCCACTCCCCTTATCCCAGGAGGGAAGGAGACGACGGTGGGTATGATTTCGGGGAGAGGGAAAGAAATAGTGGGAAAACTTGTCGGGTAGTAATTCATACATAATATGATACTGTAACTACATGTAATAATATCATAATTACCTGTTAATCAGTGTCATGAAACGTGCTTACCTTGATTCACATATGTAAACCAGATAAGTTGTGGTATATCGTCCATATTTTCACGTGGCCGATAAAGAAACTAGCTACAAAGGAAAATACTGCTGATACTGACACTATCGGCACATCTGCAGTATGCTATGGCAAAGCAATATACAGTTCTCAAACGTGTTGGTTGATTCTTTCGTGTTCGTGGTTTTGTTCGTTGGCACTATAGTGGAGTGTTGGGGTGGTGGTGACGGACTGTAACATATCATATATTATTGGAATAACACATCCACTTGACATGTGCAACTTATTTAGTGACATTAAAATCAGTGTATTGTTAGATTTATGGTTGTTTCCAATTTTTTTATCTGCCTTTATATGAATTTGATATTTCCATAATGCCACATTTACACATTATTGCAGATTACTTCCTGGTGTGTTACTGACGGTATTGGTAATTCACGTGAATGTTAAATCATAGATATGAACACAATACGTCGGTGCTAGCACGCCTCCCCAGCAACTTTCTTAACAGGGCTGGGGGGGAGGGGGTGGGGGTGGGGGGGAGGGTGGGGGCGGGGTTTGGGGGTGTGGGGGGGTGTGGGTGATGGTGCGGGTGAGGGAGGGGGTAGGGGGCGGCGGGAGAGGTTGTTCGATTCCCTGCTCTTCTCTGGCCATGGCTTCAGCCAAGAGGGGGGATGCCGATTGCTGCTCACGACTCTACCTACGAACCAAATTTGAGGAAAATTAACAAAACTGCGGAATTCAGTCACTGCGTTTCAAAAAAACCACTCCAGAAATTTTTTTAATTGTGTCAGCTGACATTCGCCGTCTTTGATCAAGTCTTCACCAAAAGTATCAGGCTTTTGCATATCCACGTAGCTGCTTTTTCCTGAAGGTCTGGTGAAAATTCGTCCAAAACTTTTCAAGATATTTTGGCAATAAATACATGCACACACACAGCCAAACACCGACAAAAAGTAAATCGCCTCTCCTTGCTGAAGGTGGGTGATGAGAGAGAGAGAGAGAGAGAGAGAGAGAGAGAGAGAGAGAGAGAGAGAGAGAGAGAGAGAGAGAGAGAGAGAGAGAGAGAGAGAGAGAGAGAGAGAAAATCCCGTTTGGAGCACAGGGGGACCAAAGTTAGGCTACCGTTAGTCCAGAACATTTACGGACAAGAGACCGATCTTCGCTTCTGGCGGTGTTTACCTGGCAGAAGAACATTTAGTCACCTGTTGGCACGTAGGTCACAACACGTTCCGATCCAAGCTCTCTGACAACTTCACCATCTGACATCTCTGTTTTAGGATGATTTTTATAAATCCTTGCCTTACATATTTCTTAACGTATTTAGTTTTGATAATAAGGCCACTGTAGAACTTGCCTTGGTGCTGCAGTGGCGGTGGAGTGGTGGTGCTGGCGGTTCAGTGGACGTAAGCACACTGACTCGAGAAAGGGCGAATCCTGTTGCAGCTCACACACACACACACACACACACACACACACACACACTCTCTCTCTCTCTCTCTCTCTCTCTGATCAAGCCTTTCATATCACTATAGAGGCATAAGTAAGCCAAACTACTAACCAAAACGTAGTATGACACAGCAGAGATAACTTTAATCAAAGTGTTCTTGGTACGTTGTCAGTGCAGTGTCATTCTCGGCAGTAGGAAAGATCATACATAAATTCCAGCAGTTAAAAACAGCTAGAACAACAACGTCAAGTAATAAGAAACTATATCACTAAATAGCAGTAAATTATAACCAGTTTCCTGTCATTTGTTCGGTCCTTAGTCGTCATTTGTTGGTCAGTCCTGGTCGGAGGCTTTTTTTTTCATATTTTTAGTTAGTTGTTTTCCGGAGAGGGGCACTAGCCCTTCGCCAACCCACTTGCTGTCACGTAGGGAACACGTGTTGGTTGATTATAAGGTTACCACCCAGAGCTGTAAATGCTTTCCTGGTTTACAGGAAATCATTTGGCTTGCCATTCAGTGTAGAGCTACCCAAAAAAACAGAGTACCACTACACTAAGTGGGTGGAAGTTGGGCGCCCCCACCTACCACTAGGTGGAGGGGGGGGGAAGGTATGACGAGGCGGAGGATAACATGGAGAGATGGAATGGAGAGGTATATGAAAGAGGGGTGTGTGAGCTGCGAGAGGGGCAGTGAAATGGTGGGGGAGAAGGCGACATGGAGGCGATTTGTTTGTGGCCACCCCTTACCGGATTAAAGCGTCTGGCAATAGATGGGTAGACATAAGCAATGTACAAGAACAACAGTGTCTTTTTATACTTTATTTTTTGTTACCACCATACGAATTAAGAAGCTTCATAAACATCTTTTGTACAGAATGGGTAAATGGAGGTTATATTTTACTCTTAATGAAGATCTTGTGTGCTGAATGGGTAAAGTCAATACTGTATTTAACTCTTAACGGAAATAATTTTCACAGGGGATAGAATAAAGCCTATATTTAGCGATGAATGGAGATAATTTGTACAAGGAGGTTAAATTAAGCCTATATTTAGCGCTTAGTGATGATTATATGTACTGGAGGGGTAAATAAATGCCATACCTATCTCCTCTTATTATCAAAATGTGTCCCAGTCTTAATAATAACGACGGAAAACAACAAGAATGAAATAGATAAATACGTCACTACACGAGAAGAGTAAATAATCTACACATTGCTACGAAACACATTATGGCGATAATTATATCTATAAAAGAATATGAGTGACAAAAGTGGGTGAACCATCATCATCATGTTATTCCCACAACCGTAATGATGGGGGAAGGATTCAGAAATAGGTCTTGGAAGAAACCAAGCAGGGAGAAAACGAGCATCATCATTATCATTATCATCAACCTCCCGATTATAGCAGACGGGAAACTAAAAAGAAAGCATATGAGTGGGAAAATATATACTATCATCATCATCATCATCAGCAGCAGCATTTTCCATTTCCTAGTATAATAAAAATGACGGACAGAATCATAAACAGGAAGGCAAGAAAGAGCGATATATACGAGAGGATAAAATAATACTAACATACCAATTAAAGGAGATGCCAGCACAGATCAGAAGAGAGAGAGAGAGAGAGAGAGAGAGAAAGAATTGTAGTGTCATTGTGAGTGAGCTAAATATCAGAAGGCCAAACTCACACACACACACACACACACACACACACACACACACACAGAACTACAGTGTCACTGTGAGACAGCAAGAAGTGAGGTAATCAGACTCTCTCTCTCTCTCTCTCTCTCTCTCTCTCTCTATCTCTATATATATATATATATATATATATATATATATATATATATATATATATATATATATACCGCAAGGTGGGGCGATAGGGCACTTGTACAGTAGAGGGAACTGGGCACTCACTAATTGCTATTTACATTTTCCTTAGTCAAGGGGATCTATCTATCTAGATAGATAGATAGATAGATTATCTCTCCAAGTCGCCCTGTCCCCCGCCATTACACTGCCCTGCTCCCAACTCACACCCCCCTCTCTCATATACCTCTCCACCCCATCCCTCCATCTCATCGTCGGCCTCCCCCTCCCTCTTCCCCCCTCCACCTCACTCACATACACTCTCTTCGTCAGTCTTTCACCCTCCATCCTCTCCACATGGCCAAACCACCTCAGTGTGTTCCTCATAACGCTTCCTATCACATCCACATCCACACCACAACGCTCCTTTATATCCTCATTTGTCAGCCTGTCTCTCCACGTGACTCCACAGGCTCCTCTTAAATAACTCATTTCCACTGCTCTCACTCTTGACTTGTGTCCTTCCAACAAATATATATATATATATATATATATATATATATATATATATATATATATATATATATATATATATATATATATATATATATATATATATATATATATATATATATATATATATATATATATATATATATATATATATATATATATGTTGTGCCCAACAATATATATATATATATATATATATATATATATATTTCTACAGGATGGAATGTGAGAAAGTAGTGTTCAGCCATTATAATGAGTATCACTAAGTATCTGCTTTGCATAACATAGGAGAGCTGTCCGCCAAGGAATCTGTTGATCTGGATTTCTAGACGGCAAAAATAAATAAATAAATTAATTAACTAATTAATAGGGTAAGTGGAAACGCCCAAAGTAAAGTTACTCTGTTAAAATTTTACAATAGTATTGGAATTATTGCTATGTTACGTACGTTCTAAGGTAGATTTTTCTTAACTGACATGCGTCTACAGCTAACCTGTAATGAGGGATAGGGTTTCTTAGTGAGTTGGGGCAACTGGGCACTTTGCACTGTGGTAACTGGGCACCCTTAAAATGTACAAAAAATTGTGCTTCTTGTGTCTATTCTCACACCAGATTCTGAATTATATCGATTATTTGCCCACAGAGCTGGAGTGATGGCCCAGAATCACAAACCATGTGGGTCCTCCCAGGCCAGAGAAGCCCTACACAGAAGACGATGTGAAGGAGGCTGTTCAGCGTGTTCAGGATGGCCAACCATCGAGGAGAGTTGCAAAGAATCTCAATATCCTCCATTGCTCTCTTCAGTGCCGCTGCAGTGGAGAATGCATCTCCAATATACCTATGGGAAGAAGAGCGCTACTGCCTGAAGACGATATGTCGATTAAACAACATGCAGCTACTCTCGCTGACTATGGTTATGCCTTCGACACGCAGGACATTAGACTGTTCGTAAAGAGCTTCTTGGACGAGCCTGGTAGTGGAACTGTGAGTTTTTCAGGGACAATTTACCTGGTGAAGAGCGGGTACGGTCATTCCTGGACCGTTACAGTAATTTGCTATCCAAGAGAATAAGTCAGAATATCAATCAGAAGAGGGCGTCAGTGTCATGCGAAACAGTGGACAAATTTTTTTGATAATTTGGGAGTGAATTTAGCAGGGATTCCACCAGTATACATTATTAACTACGATGAGACCAATCTCACAGATGATCCCAAGGGCAAGCGCATGATTTTTAGAAAGGGTACCAAACATGCTGAAAGAGCTATGAACACCTCAAGTCATCAGTTTCCATCATGTTTGCTTATGCAGCAGCTGGTGCCTTTCTACCACCATACACCGCATATAAAGCTGAGCATCTCATGGACAGTTGGTTGATAGGAGGGCCAATTCATGCACGATGAAACCGAGCAAAGTCATTGTGGTCTGACTCTTTCTGCTCTAAGTCATGTGTTTCGCCTTACTCCAAGAGTTCTCACTGGTGGTAATTTGGCATGCCATGTTTCTGATGAGCTCACTGAGCTCTATAAACAGAACAATGTCAAAATGATCTTCCTTCCACCTAACAGCACACATCTAATGCAGCCTCATGACGTTGTAGATTGTGGATCAATGAAAGCAGAGTGGAGACAGGTGTTAACTAACTGGAAGGAAGGCCCTGGGAAGTTTTACACAATCCTGCCAAAAAATCATTCCCCACAGTTGCTGCTGAGCTTGCTAACATATCTGCATAATGAAGAATACTGTGCTATTAGTGGTTTTCGAACAACAGCAATTTATCCTGTCAACAGGCAGAAAGTCATTAACAAGCTGACAAAAGTATATTTGCCTGAATCATCTTCCAACTTGGTCAGCCTATTAGTTATAGAACGTTTAAGGAACTTCAACACTCATCTGCTGCCAAACCTGGTGGTTTTCGGTGTAGGAGAGCAATCAGTATTGAGCCAGGAGAGTATTTCCTTACAAGATGTAGCGGTACCTGGTAACTCACGCTCTGAGCCGAGGGGAACAAGAAACCCTCTAAAGAAATAGAAGATCGAACCATTTGAAGAAGCTGACACTTCGGAGGACTCACCTTCTCTTCATGAGGAATCGGGAACAAGAGTCAGATATTGACGATGCATTGGCTGTGAACCTTACGCTGGAACCAACTGACTTGAATATTAGTACCGGTTCCTCTGACTCTTCATTTAAAAGTGCTACCTTTCAACTAGGGAAAGACTACTATGTTTTAGTTAGATTCAGTGGTAAGAAAAGCTTCTTTCATTTTGTAGGAAAGCTTGTTAACCAAGAAAAACCAGAAACAGGAGATACAGTACTTTAAGCGGTGTTTTGATTTTCCATGTGATTCTAACTGTATTGCATTCAAGGAAACACACAACCCAGACTACCACAGCACGAGCATTGCCAACATTATGAAGAAACTACCCAGACCAATCCCAGAAAATAGCGTGATTAAATTCCCAAATGTCTTCGAGAACTTTATTGTCCGTTAAACAGGATAAGTTTTTCCTTAATTTTAGCTAACATGGATTTAATTTACCTTCCTTAGCTATTATTGGCTTCTCATACCTATGAACTGGGAATGGTTCTGCAGACAATAAATAGGAAATAGAAAAAAAATGTGTTTGAAAACTTCATTGTAAGTTAAACAGACTTTTTTTTTTCTTATTTACAGCATACATGAACATAATGTACATATCATGTTAGTTATATTGTTTTTAATATAAATTTGTTATGGTTTAACAGTATATAAAAAGAAAAAAAAATGATGTTCGGTTGCCCCAAAGAGTAAGGTAAACGGGCACTGGCTTCTATTACTCAGTGGTTTCTTTAACCTTTGAGCTGGCGACAGTGGTAAAACGTACCTCTCAATATGTTCTTCAAAACCATATTTCAGTTTTTTTCCCTACATTTCAACGTAAACTGTCTTAATCGCCAAAAACCCCAATATCTATCTATCTATCTATCTATGTATATTCACTGTGGCTCGTAAAAAGCGCACCGGAAATTCACTTGGCGATGTCTTTTGTGTTACATGGACGGCTCATTCTGCTAGCGTGGGAGGTGGTTTGAGGCAGTGGGAGTAGGAGGTGAATGAATGGTGATGGGTAGATAATGGTAATGTTGAATGAGCCGTCCCCGCAACAAAAAAGAACTAGTCCTGCGGGAAGAGCAGCGTTATCTATGTCTTAGTCTCTCTCTCTCTCTCTCTCTCTTATGACATCCGATGATTCTTGCTGACATAATTCCATTTTTTGTTCTCTCTCTCTCTCTCTCTCTCTCTCTCTCTCTCTCTCTCTCTCTCTCTCTCTTATGACATCCGATGATTCTTGCTGACATAATTCCATTTTTTGTTCTCTCTCTCTCTCTCTCTCTCTCTCTCTCAACTCTTCCTATCTTGCCATTTTTGCTGACTCACATTGACAATGTAGTTCTAGGTTTTGTTTCTTATATTTCTCTTATTTTTCAGCTTCTCTACGTGGTTATAAAATCACAGAGTATATCTCTGAACACTACCAATCAGATCCACAACAATACCATAATGCTCCTTTAAGTGCTCAATTGTCTGTCACTATGTAACTCCACATGCACCACACCACTAACTCATTTCCCTTGCTATCACTCTTAACTTGTACCCGTCCAACGGGGTTCAAGCTTCAATTCCGTACGATAGAGTGGGAATCATAATACTGTCATGCAGCGAAATTTTTACTTTCAAAATGACTCTCCTCTTCCTTATCACTGCTTTTCGGTGAAACAGCAACCTACCCTGCAGTATCCGTATAGGCACATCATCATCTAAACTTCTGTCCTTCAGAAAACATTAGTAATTTGTCTATCTATCTATAGCCAGACGCCTTAATGTCATAAGGGGTCGCCACAAACTAATTGCCTGCATGTCGCCTTGTCCCCTGCCATTTCGATGTCCTTCTTCCAACTTACACCTCTCTCTCTCATATACCTCTTTCCTCCAACTTACACCCCTCTCTCTCATATACCTTTTTACTCCATCCCTTCATCTCGTCATCGGTTTCCACCTCCCTCTCCTCCATCCACCTTACTCACATACACTCCTAGTCAGTCTTTCACTCTCCATATAGCTAAACCATCTGTGTAAATCTCCTGACGCTTTCTATTATATGCACATCCACACCACAACGCTCCCTCAGTTCCTCATTTGTCAGTCTGTCTTTTCATGTAACTACACATGCTCCTCTCACATAACCCATTTCCACTGCTCTCACTTTTGCCTTGTGTTCTTCCAACAAGAAGTTTCCTTTCCATGCGTTAGAATGGGGATCACGACATTGTCATGCAACAACGTTTTTACTTCCATGCTCACTTCCCATTTCCTCACCATCGCTTTCAATGATCCAGGAACATTTCTTCCCAGCTGTACTCTTTGAAGCACTTCATCTTCGAAACTTCAGTCCTCACACATAACGCTACCCTAGTACTTGAATGCACTCACATTTTCCTCACTATACAGCCTCATTGTGCATTCAATGGCTTCGTTTCTCTCGAAGACAACAAATGTACTCATCCCTACATTCACCTTTTGATTCCGTTCCTTACACTCTCCCAAACACATTCATAAAGCCTTGCAGTTCCCCTTCGTCTTCACTTAACAATACAGTATCATCTGCAAACAACAGAACAGGAAATTTCCAAACGATGCTTTCCCTCATTAGGACCGCTCTAACATCCACTGCTTTCCTCATTTTGACTTTCTTCATTGCTTCCATTACTTCCATTCTACT
>NC_137032.1:5788704-5821204 GCF_032717465.1 Coenobita brevimanus
ACAATCTTGCAATTTCTATGACGAACCAACGAACTACAACAATCTACGATCAACTACAAATAACAACTCTACGAGTCGTCTGTATAATCTTCTACACGCACCTACAAGAAGCGACAGTCTTCATCCCACAACGAGTAAATCACAAGAGAAAAGGACCGAGTATACATTGAGAAAGAAAAACAAAACAAACAAACGAAGAGTGAGATACGACTCACAACGCACAACCACCTGACCTCACCCTCCTCTCTCTCCTACCTCCACCCAACCTCCACCGCTGACGCAGCAGTGCGAGGTCAAGATGACGAAGCAAATACCAAGTCCATATTCACAACCCATCTTACTCACTTATCTTCACTGAAGTTACTCATTGCTTCTCATTTACTCACCACATTTAGCAGTGTGGGAAGTCGACATTACCATACGTGTTTGCTGACACGACGCCACGCTTATAAACATGTGTCTGACACCCCACAACACGTCAATCAACCCGTGAAGAACAACGCTATCACCAAATGCAACACCAATCACACTTTCCCAGCACGGTAAAAATTAGTGAGTTACATAGTTACTTCATTTATACAATACACAGTAATAGATACAGTGATAGACAACACATTTTGCACAAACATATAAAACGTGCTGTATAGGTACAACTTTCGTATAAATACTTCAATTATCTGCATAACTCAAACACTAAATAATCACCAGCAATAAATATTCTATACTGTATATATTCATTCATTTATTATGGCATTTATTTACTACCAACGATTGTTACCATTTATACCTACATAAAATACGTGTTTCATAAATACAGCTATACATCATTACATCTACAAAGTAATAAAGAAAATATACTATCACAGCTGCTCAGTGAGCAATCAAAAGAACTGTATTAAACATTTATTAAAGTTACCTAGTGGAAACAGAGAAATTAAGTTACAAGGAAAACCAAGAAAAGAAAAAAAAATGGACAACACAAATGACGTTAGCAAGAATAAGCATCTTCCACACAATCGTGAAGACAAAGATTTCCACACAGTGCTGACACATATATTGCCCAAGATAGGTACAAGTGAACAAGTCAGTGTATATAGTTAATACTGTATATAGTGTATATATATATTATTTTTATATAAAACAACAAATTATGGGGCTATATAATATAATTTTCAGTAATATCTGTGCAATATAAACTAAACCTTAAAAAAGGGTCCCAAGGGAATTAGCCAGCAATTATGGAACCACGAACAACACCGAAAAAGTGTAGACAAACGAAGAAAAACAAACTATAGAAAATCAATACATACAAAAAAAAAAAAAGAAAGAAAGAAAGAAAAAGAAATAAGAGTAGGATCACATAACAAACAAATGAAAATAAGTGTAAATGTTACGACAAATGCCAAAATACCACATAAACTACAAACAAGAAATCAAATTGTTGTCTCCACAAGCAAGTGGCATGGCACATCATCACTATCATCGACCGCAACATGGCCGGATTCGATGTCAGGACTGCATTTAATACAATTACGTAACTACAAACAATCTGTAACAATTATGTAACGACAAACGATTGCATTATGTTACACTTGCTACAATTATGTAACTACAAACAATCTGTAACAATTATGTAACGACAAAGGATTGCATTATGTTACACTTGCTACAATTATGTAAGTACAAACAATATGTAACAATTATGTAACGACAAACGATTGCATTATGTTACACTTGCTACAATTGTGTAAGTACAAACAATATGTAACAATTATGTAACAGTTGTATTAACAAGATGTAACTTTTATGTAACTTTAACTACAATTATATGGCCAACACAATTATGTAACACTTGCATTAACAAAATGTAACTACAATTATAAGGCCAACACAATTATGTAACAGTTGCATTAACAAAATGTAACTACAATTATAAGGCCAACACAATTATGCATTACTCCAGTATTATGTAACAATTCATACAATATTAACATGAATATTATATGTATACAATACATATATTATAATCAATATTATGTACTAACAGATTAGCATATGTCAATGATGATTGCTGTCGGAGGACCTCCAGCTACGTGACCGAGCGATGTCAGGACTCCATATTATAAATACAATTCATAATATAAAACATGATAGATAGATAGATAGATAGATAGACAGAGCACCAGGCAAGCCTGGGAACGGGATATGAGCTTGCAACTTTAAGTGAAGGAATGTTGATAATACACTGGAGGCAGCAAGTCAGGGGATGAGATAGGTAGTGTGTCAGTGAGATAGGCACACGAACAACACTCGTGACCATACACACACATACACACATACTCACACACAGGCTTCTAGAACATTTCAACAACAGTGTAACACACGTGACACGACCCCTGCTACACCAGAATTTAGGAAGCAGAGCTCAGAAGGAGACAGGCCATAGAGACGGAAGGTAGTAGGGAGAAAGAGCCTAGCAACATGGGCGAGAGAGAGAGAGAGAGAGAGAGAGAGAGAGAGAGAGAGAGAGAGAGAGAGAGGTTAGCTCGCGGGGCTCTACTTATACTTCACTCGTGTGTGAGAGACTTTGTTAATATTTCCAAGACAAATAAAAATAGTCCCATACTCATCTTTACCTCTCCTGTCATTGCATGACAATGGGAATTAAGATTATCTACTTACAAACCTACTCACGTATAACAACCGCTCGTCCATGAGTCTAATATATGTATAACTGATCTATAAAACACACTACAAGAGGCTACAAAGTTGTTGTAAGACTTGGTTGAAGTCCGCTTCCAGACATACACCCCTGAAAGTGTTGAAATTCTGAGGTAGTTTCAAGCTAATTACCAAGGTAAAATTATTATACTTAAATGTGAAAAAAATATGAGTATTTTAAGGAATTAAGATAATTCAGCTGCCCTTTGACCACCCTAACCTCTATTCTTTAGTGATGCTGCAGAGAATACGAATTCATCACTCCTATTTCATATATACAAAACAAATTTCAGCATCATGGTGGTGGGCAAGATCGCATAATTTTGCTCTAGGTGGCCAGATGTTGACAGGACTGTTCTGTATCTCTTCCCATATCTCACGACTTTCAGGTAAATTCAACTTTTGAAAAACATTATTATTATAGGTTTAATACTATCAATCTACCTCTTAGGGGTTCAGAAGCCGATGTACTAACTCATAATGGGACTAGATGGAAAAGCTCCAGGCTGGAGCACCTCGAAGAGACCAAAACAGAAAGAGAGCCTTTGTCCCCTCAGGGAAGTGCATTACTCTCCCCTCGAGAGACCCTTATGATAAAACTTTTAACTTGTCCATTAAATTTCCTTTTAGGAATGTGGATAAATATCACAAAATTTACAGGAATACATTGATCATATATTAGTCTCAAGTGCGATCGTTCAACTATAAAAAATATCCTGAATCCATGTAAAGAATACATAACATCACAGCAAAAATGTACAAAAATTTGAGACATTATGGTGTAAAGAGAAAAAAGTATTATAGGTATTTATTTTCAACCTGTACACTGGGTTGGGTGGACGGGATTATATGGTAGATGGATGGGTGGATACATGGGCAGTGTGGATAGGTGGATGCGAAAGCGAGTAAGCAGGTGGGTAGGAGAGTTGGACTGATCTCGAGTGATTGCTTCTGGTTTGAGTTAGGTAGGAGGACAGGGTGAATGGGCATGGTGGGCGGGTGGGTGTAGTGGTTGAGGAGGGTGGAGTAGGTTAGTTGGTGGATGGATTGGTGGGTGGGTGGGAGTGATGGGCGTGTGGGGTGGGTGGGTGAGTGTGTAGGTGGGTTGGGTGGATGAGTGGGTGGGAGAGCTGTGTGGGTGGGTGGGTGAGTTCAGTATGTAAGAGGATGGGTGAAAGGGTGGGGTGGATGGTGTCTGTCTAACTGGTGGGTGAGTGGACAAGTGAGTTAAGTTCTCATTATCTTAAATATTCTTATTTCACCAAGTTTCAAGGCTCATAAATTATAGGTTATCATACTGAAGATCGAACTTAGTTTTCCGCAACTTCTTTCACCTTTACTATTACCAGCTCAAGGACGTCTTTTTCATTTTCTTTTAGCGAACATCAGACAGCGACGATTCTACGATTTTTTCTGAGGGCGGGATAAGGCTCTCAAATATCCCTATTACTAGTTTAATGTAAGTATCCACGAACTGGTATGTTTACTGCCAAGTTGCATCCATACTCATCTGCGTTGATTGTCCTCTGCTCATAAGTACTACAAAACTAATTGATTGTGAGTGATAGCTCCTTATGTGGGCAAGGTAGGTGCGGAGGATGATTGGACATGGTGGGTGGGTGGGTGGGTGTGGTAGTTGAGGAGGGTTGGGGGGTGAGGTGATCGGTGGACGGGTAGGTGGATTTTAAAGGGTTGGGTGAATAGGGTTGTTGGGTGGTTAGGGTGGATGGGCATGTGGGGTGGATATTTGAGTGTGTAGGTGGGTTGGGTAGATGAGTGGGTGGGCGGGCTGTATGGGGGGGCGGGTGAGTTGAGTGGGTTGGGGGATGGGTGAGTGGGTGGGCAGGGTGGTTGTTTGGGTGGGTGGGGTGGTTGAGATCCGTATAATTAGCGGGTGAGTGGGTAGGTGGTTTAAGTGGGGTAGGCAGATGATTGGGCAGTGTTGGTGGAATGATGTGTGGGTGGATAGGCAGTTTGTGTAAAAGGATGGGAGGAAGCATAGGCATGTGGGCAGGATAGGTAAGGATATGTGGATGGTGCGGTAGGGGTGGGTGAGAAGGTGAATGGGTGGGCAAGGCCGGTAGAAGGGGTAAGCGGGTTTGGTGGCTGGATGGGTGGAAGACGGGATGGATGAGTTGGTTGATGGGTGCATGGATGGGCAACGTAAGATGGTTAGAGGGGTCTGTGCACTTGGTGCTTGGGTTAGATGATAGTCGGGTAGATTGGGAGGCGACTGGGTAGCCAGGATGAAATGGGTCGGGTCGGGTGGGTGAGTGGGTTAGATGTAGTCGGTCAAGTGGATTGGTTGGTGAATGAGTATGAGAGGACAGGAGGAAGGGAGGGTAAGTGGGTTGGTAGGTGGATGAGGTGAGTGGGAAGGGGTGGTCTGGTAGGCAAGTGTAATGGTGGGTGTGTAGCCGGGGCAGCATGGGTTGGATGGATGGAGGAGGAGTGGACATAGATCAGTAATTGGGCAATGTGTAAATGGGTGAAATTTGAACGTGACTTGTGGGTATTTGTGAGTGCAAACGGGCCTGGTAGCGAAAGGGATGCAGAACAGAGGGAGTCTTTCTGGTATGATGTTGATGAGTGTCTGCAGAGTTTTGGAGCGAATGTGAATGTGGTAATCATGGGAGATCTGAATGCTAGAGTGGGATATGTAGCAGCTGAAGGGGTAGTTGGTATGCATGGTGTGCCTGGAAGATATGAAAATGGGGAACGAATGATAGGGATGTGTTGAGCAAGAGATGGTGATTGGAAATACCTTGATTGAGAAGAGAGATATTTATCAGTATGCATGGGTCAAACAGGAGGGTGAAAGGGTTGTTGATAAACATTGATGGACTATGTGGTTGTGTCCAGGAATGTAAGAGGAAGATTGTTGGATGTGTGAGTTTTGAGATAAGAAGGTGGGGGTATGTCTGACCACTAGCTGGTGGAGGGAAATTTGAGAGTAGGTAAGAGATGGGTGAAAGCTAAGAGAATCAGGTGTGGCTGGGAGGTTTTGAAAGTGAGTGAGTTGAATAAAAGAGAGAAAATGACAGAGTATCAGGAGAAATTGAATGATGTGTCTAACGCAGTGAAAGATCAGGAGAATGGCAGTGTGGAGGAGGAACCGCAGTTGTTTAAGAGTGCTGTGGTGGGGCATGCGGAAGAGGTGTGTGGTGTGAGACGAGTGGGTGGTGGTGTAAGAAAGGGAAGTGAATGGTGGTGCGAGGAAGTAAGTATGGCTGTGGCTGAGAAGAGATGTGCAAATGAAGTGTGGCAGCAGAGGAAGGATGAGGTGTAATATGAGGGGTATAATGAAAACAGGAACAGGGTGAGAAGAACTGTGCATGATGCTAAAGTGATAGTAGATGAGAGGTGGGGTGTAAGATTGACTGAGAATTTTAAACATAATAAGAAAATGTTTTGTAAGGAGGTGAAAAGGGTGCGAAAGGGAGAGTCTGGGAAGGAAGAGCGAGTTAAAGTAGAGGATGGAAGGATGTTAACTGAGATGGATGCAATAAGGAAGAGATGAGTGGAGTATTTTGAAAAACTGTTAAATGTAGAGTAGGAAAGGGAGGCTGAGATTGTGGCAAATGGGAGCGTTCAAGGAATAAATGTGATGGGAGAGTTGAATGATTCTTTGATCACGATGGAGGAAGTGCAGGAGGCAGTAAAGGAGATGAAAACAGAGAAAGCTGCAGGTACGGATGGGTGTGCTGTGGAGTGCCTGAAAGGTGATGGAGCGAGTATTGTTGGGTGGATAGTAAGATTGTTGAATGTGTGTTTTGTGAGAGGTATGGTGCCAGATGACTGGGCAAGTGCTTGTGTGGTTCCGTTGTATAAAGGTAAGGGTGATAAGTATGAATGTGCTAGCTTTAGGGTACAAGTCTGTTAAGTGTTGCAGGTAAGGCACTGTACATGGTAGAGTATTAATTAAGAGTTAGAGAGGGTACGGAGGGAGTGATTGGTGATGAGCAGTGTGGCTTTAGGAAAGGGAGGGGATGGATGGGTCAGGTGTTTGCTGTGAGACAGTATTGAGCGAAAGGTAAGGACGTGTTTGGTCGTTCATGGATTTAGAGAAAGCATATGATAGGACTGATAAGGTAGGCTTTGTGGACTGTTTTAAGATTGTCTGGGCTTGATGGTAGGTTCATGTAAACGGTAGAGCGTGTGTAAGGGTGGGAAATACTGTGAGTGACTGGTTTCCCGTGAGAGTGGGGCTGCAGCAGGGATGTGTGCAGTCGCCTTCGTTGTTTAAAGTGATGAAGTGTACGAGGTTGGTTGATGGTAGGAGGATGAATATAGTTGTGAACTGTGAGTTGTTTGAGGAGGTAGAATGTTTTAAGTATTTAGGGTCACATGTTGCTGTGGATGGAAGAATAGATGCAGAAGTGAAGTTTAGAATGAATGAAGTAGGAAAGGTGCTGAGAGGAATGAAAAAAGTGTATAGATGTCGTTTGCATAGAATGGGTGTAAAGAAAAGGCTGTATGATGGTGTTGTGGTACCGACTGCCTTATATGGAGCTGAAACGCCGAATTTGAGTGTAGCAGGGAGGAAAAGTTTGAATGTAATGGAGATGAGGTGTCTGAGGAGTATGCGGGGAGTGACACGTATGGATTGAGTGAGAAATGATGAAGTGAGAAGGAGAACTGGAGTTGTGCGAGAGATGGCTAATCGAGTTGAGCAGAGGGTGTTGCAATGGGTTGAATATGTGGGAGAATGGATGATGAGCGATTGGTGAGAAAGATAACTGAATCAGATGTGAGAGGTGTAAGGTTGAGAGGAAGATCATGAATAGGATGGATGGACAATATGAAGAGAGCGTTGGATGCGAGAGGGATGTTTGTTGAGCAAGGAAGAGTGGCTGCACGTGATAGAAATGTTTGGAAAGAAATTGTGAATGAATAAATGATAATGCAACCCTGAGGGGATATTCTGAATCTGTGAGGTGCAGGTAAGATGGGTCCATTATGACGTGGCAGGAGTAAACCAGCTCTGCTGTTGGGCTTGGTGCGGATGTTGCTGATTGCACTGCACAGTTGACCCTAGTGTAGTGTGGTGCAGTGAGGATCTGTCCCTTCTCACCTTGGGGCTAAGATGCGAAATGAATGTGTGTGTGTGTGTGTGTGTGTGTGTGTGTGTGTGTGTGTGTGTAAATTGGGAGTGTGTCGTCCTGTCTCGGCTACCTCTCTTTCTCTGGGAGAAGTGGCCTATGTATATAGATAGATAGATTGTAAATGGGTGGGTATGGTGGCTGGGCAGGATGGATGGGTGGGCAGGTTCATGGGTGCCAAGGGTAGGTGAGTGGATGGTTGTACGTTTTGGGTCAGTGGGCAGCCAGTGTGGGTACATGGAATGGTGTAACTTGTGGTTCGACTGGATTCATGGGCAGGTTTGTGGGTGATTAGGTGGGATGATAGTTGGCTTGGCAGGTGCATGGACGGGTAGGTTGGTGGGATGGATGAGGTAGGTGGTGCGTGTGAGCAGGGAAGTTTGGTGGGTGATTGGTTGGGTTGTTGTCAGGTTAGACACTGTTTTGCTACTGGTACCATGTAATCCAATACCATCTGTTTCATGGTCGGATTGTCGGTGACTAACCGGCATCCCCACTAGCCTAAGCCAGTGAGGAGGGTGACTAGACTCGCCGCAGGATGATAAACAAGACCTGTTAAAGGGCAGATGAATTTATGCCAACGACCATCTAGTAGGGTAGGTGGAGCTCGTTAGCTTTGGTTGGCAATCCACCAATGAGAAGGAGAAGTCTGAGATAAAACCTGGGAGGTTGAGGTTGGGTTTGCGTCACTTCCTAGTGTTATGTGGTAAGAATGTACTTATTTTTTGTGTATATTGTGCATGTATCTATAGTGCGTGCGTGTCGCTGGGCATGTGTATGTGTGCATCAGTGCTGTGTATGTCAGCATCTACGCACATCCACTCATTATCATGTTGTTGCCTGTTTAGTGCGTACACATTTATGAAGTCTTAGTTAAGTCTGTTTGCTCTCTCGACGCGGTTGTGACTAAAATTGTTTTTAATATCAGTGAATTTTGGTGAAGCTTAAACTGGCGACATAAAAATTTGTATTCACCAGTGATATTTACAACATTTGGAGTATGGGGGAGAGATTATTTGCCTAGCTCTTTTCTGTATATTTCTCGTCTGGCCTACAGTTGCTTGTTGACGTGTGCACACAGCCGGAGGGTATATAAAGCGGAGAATCTGGAATGGAGACAGAGTTTTAGTGGGATTGGTGTCGGGAGAGGGAGGGTTTGGACTGGAGATCAAAGAGGGAGCAGACGCAGTATTTTGTGTGTTGTATATATTTCTGAACATTTTTTCACTTCGTATCAGCATCCAGTCGCAAGTATTATTGTTATTAATATTTGTGGCAATCAGGTGCAGTTTAATTATCCTTTTTTATATGATTTTATTTTTTTTGTCTGGCAAGTTTGTTCCCAGACTTTAGTGTAATTATTCAGCGTATTTTCAGGTGGATTATTTTTTCTCATTCTTTTGTGTTTCATTATCTCATTGTAAATATTGTAAATATTATTAGCTTGAATTATATTAGGTATTTTTCATTGTGTTTATTATGCCCTTGCTTACGTCAGCTAATTTTATTTACTTTTGGACCTGTGTTGCGAGATTGAAGTTAATTTTTTTATTGTTTTTCATTACTTAACTGGTTGTTCAGTTCCCTTTTCACTTAGTTTTTCTCAATTTTTATGCAGTCAGATTTAGTTATCTTGTGTTGCCTACTCCCATCTCGTAACACCAGTAAAAAACATCCTTGCGTGTCACAAGAGAAGGAATAGGGATGGGGGTCAGTGCTTGATGCCTGACCCTGACCCAGTTTTGCCAGGGGGTCCACCTTTGGGTGCTGGCCTGGCAGACCTTTTTGGGCCCTGTCATGTTCGCACCCATCATGACTGTTGCTGGGCAAAGCCTGCAGGACTTCAGCATCCGGATGATGGGGAGGTACCCCCAACCTTGACCCTTCTTTTGATTCACATCGTTGTGGCACAGAGGACGTGTGAGGCTGAGGCTCCAAGCCCAGGTTAAACCCGGGGGCTTGGAATGTTCTAAGCCTTTCAAAGGATGATCGACTGCCTTTGCTGTGACAAAAGTTGAGGCAACTGGGGGTCATCATAGCTGCACTCTCTGAAGTGAAGCAACCCGGACATGGTGAGATCAGTAGTGATAGTTACACACTACTGGTCTGGCTGTGACGATGGTGTCCATCTCAGGGTTGTCACTATGGCAATTGTTGCTCACTTTGTCTCTTGTGTCGACAGGATTACTCTGGTTGATGACCCTATAATGCTGGCGAGACTGAAACACTCCTTGGGCTTCATCTGTCTTACTGCTGTGCATGCTCCAACTGATGGGAGTTATCTTGAAGAGATAGAGCTATTCTACACAAAACTTGACTCTGTTGTGGAACAGTGCCCCTCATGGAATACACTCCTAGTCTTGGGCAATTTTAATGCAGTTACTGGCACTGATAGGGAGCGCTTCAGATATCCCCATGGCTCAAGAGCCAGGAATTCCAATAGTTCTTACTTTCTGGATTTTGCAAAATCCTGTAAGTTAAGAAATGCTGGATCCTAGTTTCAGTAGCCAAATTTTCGCCGGTGGACTTCGTATCCCAATACTGGAGGGGCTGGAAAAATGATTGATCACAATCTTCTTAGCACTTGCTGGAGGATCCTTCAGAACTGCAGGGTTTTCAGGTGTGCATTGTTCTTTGTTACTGATAGCAGATTTGTTGTTGGTACTCTGAGGCTGTAAACCAAAACTGAGAGATTCTAAAGATGCCACTAAAAAAGGTTCCATCTTGAGAAACTCAGGGATGAGGAGCATGCATATAAGTATGCAGTGGCAGTCTCAAACCAGAGTGAAGTGCTCAGTACTGTTGAAGATCCTGTTGAACGATGGGATACCATTGTGTTACCATAGTAGCAGCTGATGAATGTAATGGAGACCGGCCAAGATCAAGAAGGGGATTTATCTAACAGGGTACAGTGACCACAGCTAAGGAGAGTCATGCTGCCAAACTGGCTGGAGATTGGGAACAGCACAGACTTCTGTCTCAATGGGCATGAGTTTCACTGAGAAAGGACAAGGAGAGGTATGTCAGGAAATCGCTGGGGAGGTGGAAGGCCATTTTCATACAAATGACCTTCGACTCGCCTACTGAGCCCTGAAGAAGCTCCACTCCAGACCAACCTCTCAGGTTAACTCTGTTCTGACAGTAGATAGACGACTCATGTTGGGGGCACGTGAGTATAGAGCTCACTGGGCTGAGTAATTTGAGCAGCTGTATATGGCTGAACCTCCCAGTGAAGGGCTTCGGTCAAGTGGTGTACAACCACTGACTACTGTCCCACCAACTGATGAAGCCGGGCCTTCTCTGGATAAAATCAAGAGGGCACTGGCTAGGCTGAAAAGTGATAGAGCAACTGGTGTTTGTTACATTCCAGGAGCACTGATCAAAGCTGTGGGCAAAGTCATGATCAGGGAGTTACATGTAGTCATAGAAGCCGTGTGGCAGACTGGTATCATTCCTCCTGAGTGGACAAGGGGTTTGGTTACCCCTGTCTGTAATGGAAAAGGAGATCAGCATAAGTGTAGTAACTACCATGGTACTATAATGCTCAGTGTACCAGGCAAAGTTCTTGCTCACATTCTTCTGATGCGTACCTGGGACTGTTTGCTGAAGTTTCGGAGCCCTGAGCAATGCAGATTCACGCCCAAGAAGTCTACTGTTGATCGAATCCTAGCTCTTTGAGTTCTTGTGGAGCACCGTCTTGAGTTTTGACAAGGTCTGCCATCAGCCTATGTGGATTTCAAGACGGCATTTGACTCAGTAAATTGGGTGGTACTATGGGAACTTCTGTGATGCTGTGGGATCCCCACAGGGATAATCCAGCTGATTGCTGGGTTGTACTCAAACACTAGGAGTGCTGATAAATGTGGGAGGTGGGGTGGGGAACATTCGACTTCTCAGTGTGTTTTGGTGTAAGACAGGGATGTGTCCATGCTCCCATACTTTTCAACACTTTTATGGAGTGGGCGGTGCTGGACAGGGGTGTGAGTCAAATCCACTGTGGGATATCATGGCAATTTCAGGACTACCGACCTTGACTTTGCTGATGATGCAGTTATTCTTGCAGAGTTGCTGAAGACACCGCTGAGTGCCCTTGAGAAATTTCACAAGAATGTGAAGCCACTGGGATTAAAGGTCTCTTGGGCCAAGGCCAAGGTCCAGGCATTTGGTGGCTTGTTGAATGAAGCAGTTCAGTCTGTCCAAGCATGTGGTGAGGATATGGAAGTCTTGGAAAACTTCATTTATTTTGGTAGTTAGTGTCGTCCATAACAACGGTAGATCATACAGTGATATCTCTCGTCATATTGGTGTAGCCTACGGGGTTATGGATTCACTCAATTCGGGTAATTGGCGTTGTCGTTTTTTCTGTGGAAGGACAGAATTTCACATCTTCAAGGCACTGATGGTCCCTGTCTTACTTTATGGCTGAGACATGGACATTAAACAGTGACTTGAAGTGACAAATTGTACTCCTTTGATACCAAGTGTCTTTGCAGGATCAAGGGATATCTCTGGTACAAAGGGGTGTGTAACGAGTGACTACTCTGTCACACATAATACGTCAGTGCCTACTCCAGCAATATGGGCATGTGGCCCATTTTCCTGAGGCTGGTTCTGCTCACAGGGTGATCTCTGAACGAGTTAACCCAGGGTGGAGGAGGCCAAGGGAAAGGCCAAGTAACCCATGGCAGGAGCAGGTTGGTCACTCCTGTATGGAGATACTTAGAGGGGGAAGAGTCGCTGCCTTTAGGGTTGCACAGAGGGACCCGTGTGGGTGGAGTCAGAGGGTGAGTGAGGCTATATGCCCGCCCATTTTTGTTCTTGATTGGTATGGTGGGTGAGTGGATGGTGTGGGTAGATGCTTAAGCAACGGGATATGTAGGGGGCTGCATAAGTGACGTGGAAGGGATAGGTGGGTTGGATGAGTAAGTGGGTTGGTGGGTAGGGAGAGAGGGTGGGAAATTTGGATGGGTTGGTGGAGGAGGGGAGTTGTTGGCTCGGCAGAATGGGCAGGTGAATGGGTACAGTTAATGGGTGAGTGGGTAGTGGGAGTAGTTTGTTATGTTGGGTGGGTAGGTGGACAATGTGAGTGGGTTAGCAAGATGTGTGGGTGTAAAGGCAGAGGGGTGATAGAGCCACGTTCTCGTCTCCGCCTTCATGTATCGAGATATGGTGCTCGGGAGGCAGTAAATGGGAAAACAAAACACGGGAAAAAAAAATTATCCCAACTTTAATATATAAGACAATATATACAAGACACTTAACAAATATATAACTCCCTCGCATGTAACAGTATCTCCTCCGTCACACTTTCTCCACAAAAGCACAATAAAGTTAATACAGTTAACAGCTGGCGGTCATTTTTACCTCTGAAAGTTGCTAAGTATACCAAAGACCGATGATCTATCTCTAAAAGAAACTCTTTCCCTCTGAGATAAAAGTCAAACCTTAAAATTCCAAACACGATTGCCAGGCACTCTCTCTCAATAGTCGAGTACCTGTTCTCCTTGTCGAGTAACTTTCTACTTGCACAGGAGATTGGATGAGGACGGTCGTCATAATACTGGAGCAGCACAGCTCCCAGTCCATTTTGGGAGGCGTTGGTTTGTAGAACAAGTGTGCAGTTAGGATCAGGGAGGCGAAGAATTGGGTCAGAACACAATGTGTACTTGAGATGGCTGAAGCGGCTGCGCAGGTCTTCAGTCCAAGTGAGAGGCTCGTGGCTAGTCTTTTTGAGGAGGTCTGACAAGGGGCTGGTGTATTCAGAGGCCTGAGGGATGACAACTTTGTAGAATAACAAGACCCAGGAAGCTATGTAAGAGTTTCTTAGTAGTAGGGTGGGCCATGTCACTCAGAGCAGAGACCTTATCACGTAGGGGACAGAAATACGTACCATCCAGCCAGAACCCAAGGTATTGGATGGATTCTACCCCGAATTTTCATTTTGAAGGTTTGACGGTGAGGTGGTATTGTCTCAACTTGTCCAGCACAAGGCAAAGGGTGTTAAGGTGTTCTGACCAGCCTTTACAGTGGATGAATATGTTATCAAAATAAAAGGACACATTACGTAAGCCAGGAAGAATAACTCTCATCAAACGAATATACATAGCACAGGCAGTTACTATCCCAAATGGCATTTGGGTAAATTCCATTAGACCCATATGAGTGGGAAAAGCTGTCAGGGACATTGCTCTGTCAGACATATGTACCTGATAGTAGGCAGAAATAAAGTTCTGAAAAATATTTCGAACCAGAAAATTTATGCAAGTCCTCTTCCTTATAACAGGTAGGCTCGGCATGGAAAACTGTAATCGAGTTTCACTGACTAATCGATGGCCATCCTGTCTGTACCATCAGAATTCTTTACCATTACCACTGGAGAACAGTGAGGCAAGGAGGAGTGTTGGATGATTCCTTGCTGCAAGAGTGTCTCAACCTCTTGCTCGAAGAAAGGTTTGAGGTGAACCGAGACCGGGTAGACCTTAGCTCGCACTCAGTCAGTGGTGGTGAGTAAGTCGTCATGTTCAATGGTGTTAGTACAACCAGGATTATTGGAAAAATATCACCAAACTCACCTAGTTGCTCGTGTAGGGTTGCTTGTTGATGTTCTGACAGGAGAACCAACTTCGGGCTCAGAGTTCAGGCACGTCACTCAGGCTATCGGGGGTCACTGGTAACTGTCTGGAGTAGTCCTGATCTTCATTCTCGATGACTTGAGCTACTTCTCCGACGGCATGGGGATCCAGATGTTCGAGCGTGTCAACCTCGTCCAAAGCAGCTACTTTCATAACCTGTGCCCTGCGGTGGTATTTCTTTAAAAAATTTACATGATAAAGTTTAGGTCCTTTAGGCTCTTCAAATAAATACAGTAATCTACTTTATCCCTTTTCTCCATGACCTTATATGGGCCACTCCGGGAGAGTAGCAGCTTGCTGGCATCACTCAGGAGCAGAACTAGCACTTCATCTACTGCCCATCTTGGGACATCAAAGTAGGCCTTATATCTGCAAATACTGATGTCTGTGTTTTGAGCAGCAATCTTGGCACATTCTTCGAGCTTGTCCCATACTTCAAAGACATACTGATAGCTGCTTTGCTCCTGGCACTGGATAGTACAATCTTCCCAGAGCTCTCTCAATGCCGTCAGAGATCCTCTCACAGAACGACCATACAGCAAGTCGAAAGAGGAGAAGCCGGTCCTGTCGCTGGGAAGTTCCCTGATGGTGAACAAAGTAGGGATTAAATACCTGTGCCATTCCCTTGGTTTTTCTTCACACAGTTTCTTATGTGAAGCCTTCAGGGGTCCATGTAACCTCTCAATCCGCCCATTCCCAGAAGGATGGTAAGGGATCGTGAAGATGGGTTTCATCCCTACCAGCTTGCGCAGTTCAGCCATGAGATTAGAGGTAAACCGAGTCCCGTGGTCCGACAGGACTTCCCTAGGGATGCCAACCCTGGAAAAGACGGACAGTAAAGCCTCAGCTATAGATATAGATCTGTATCCCTCAGAGGTACTGCTTCATGGAAACCAGTGACAAAGTCAGTTAATGTTAGGATATACCTGTGGCCTTTCGAGGACGGGAGTGAGTGGGAATCAACAAGATCGATGGCGACACGTGAGAACAGCTCTGTGATGATATGCATCAGCTTCACAGGAGCTGGATGGACTCTGCCTTTTGCCAGAAACCTATGGCACTCGTCAAAGGACCTGCACAAATCTCTTATGTCAACACCCATACCTGGCCAGAAAAAATTCTCTATGATTTTCATCTCGGTCTTCCTGTGTGAAAAGTGGCCAGCAAGGGGACTCTCATGGGCAACAGAAAGAATTAATGGAAGACAGTCTCTTGGAACAACTAAAGCTAGCTTGTCTACCTTATCAGGCCTTCTTGATGAAAGACACCGGTGATAAAGGAGGCTGTTGTCCACGATGAACTGAAAGGTGGAACTATTCCCCTCTTGATCAATGGTTCCTGCAGCGGCCATATCCCTAATGTCATCAAAAGTTGCGCAAGATGTCTGGAGCGTGCTGAACTCATCAGGCATTGTGGACAAAGGCTGAAGGGCTTGTAGGGTGAGCGTATGTATGCGTTTCAACTTCCTGGCCCGTGTCTGCACAATACACGCCTGTGGAATGGAAGAATCAGCAACACCTGAATTGAAGCCAGGAGGAAAACTAGATGTGCTAGTAGGCATGATAACGGCTGGTGTGGAGTGATTTGCGGATGTAATGTGGCCAATGGAAGAGGTACTCCGTGGGCATTCCAAGCACTCGTGCTGAGACTTGCAGGTCGTACTTTGGGGATGCAACTATCTGGTCAGGGTTGTTAGGAGCTCTGACACCAGGAACATTACCAAAGCAGTAGCAAATTTAATGGGGGCTCTGACTACATCCATCCATCCAACAAAATAGAGACAATTTAGAAAGCACTTCAAGACTGGGAACTCGTCGATATGCCCAAGATAATTGGCAATGTGGACCTTCTGACAGTTCACAACATCAGCGTCTGGTAAGGCTTTCTCGGCAACAACTATGCAGGAGCTTCCATTGTCCCTAATTATGGAGAAAGTCCAAGTACCATTTATGGTTCCAGCAACCTTATAGTTAGGCACGGTAGTGTCGTGTAGACAGAAACCCACATTGTAAGGTTGGTTGGCAGTGCCATCCTTAAAGGCCTGGGGGTTCTTGGGACACCGGGGCCGGATGTGACCCATTTCACCACAGTTGTGGCACCGCACAGTGGAGTTCTGTGGGTAGATCGGGAGGTTTGTTATTCAGGGGAAAAAGGAGTAGGCTTAGGAGAAGTATGCTTAGAGGATCTCTTACTCAAGAAGGTTGAGTGGGGTTTGGAGTAACCACTTTGGGCGGACGCCCAAGTATCAGCTAGCTTAACGGCATCAACTAGAGTATTTGGCAGATGTTCCTTTACGAAGAGGTGTAGCTTGGGGTGGAGAGAAGCCAAGAACTGATCAAGAAGCACAAAGTCTTCCAATGAGTCGTATGTGTTGGCATTCCCGGGCGTCTCTAGCCAGGCCTGGAAAAGTCAGGTCAGGTGGGTGGAGAATTGCAGGAAACTTTCACCACTCTGGATCTTAGTGCTGCAGAACTCTGATCGATATCCATCTGGAGTTTTATGGAATCCTGTCAAGACAGCCTCCTTTAGGAGGGAGTAAGATGTGGTTATATCTGGTGATAAAGAGGTATAAACAACTGCAGCCTTACCCGTTAGTAAACTTCCGAGCCACACTGCATAGGTATCTTCCTCTACTCCCAGCAAATCTGCCACTCTTTCAAAACGAACAAGGTAGGAAGCTATGTCTTCCTTGTATTGGGGAAGGCGAATCTTACGTTTTCCTCAAGCGGGGTTCGAGGAGTTGATCCTTGAGCAGCTATACGAGCCAGCTGTATCTCCATATCTGCCTCTACCTTGACCAGTTGCAGCTTACGTTCCTCTTCTTCTGCCTTCATTCTTCACTCTTCTACTAGTTCCTTACGCTCCTCTGCCCGTTCCTCCGGTTCGATGGCTTATTGCTGTAGGACAAACTTTCCAACATCATCTCTCGAGAGGCCTAAGCTCAATCCTTGGGCTTTTAAAGTCTCTATACTGGAGGAAGACATTTTAATAGTTAATAAATACCCAACAGAAAGAAAATAACGATAAAAGACAAGACAACACACGTAGGTATAAAAACCTTTATGTCCAACAATGAAGTCTACAACAAAAAGATAACCCAAAACAACCCATTCATAACAAAACCTTCCAGAAGATCCCCAACAAGAGAAAGAAACAAATTAACGCAGTACTCAAATTACAGGTATTAAATGGCATAGTTAGGACACACAAAAGAAAACAAGTTAGAAAAATAAACTGGAACACAGCAACACCCAGACAATGGAAAAAATGTATCTTAAACACGCATTAAATACACATGACAAGTGGGTAATATACTAGCTCTGACAGCCTCCCACTTCACACAAAAGGCTGACAAAACGTATAAGTAGCACAGTCAAGGAGTGAAACCTTGTTTCCAGGCCTCAGACAACAAGGGCACTCTCTAGGCGACAACCACCCATTCACAAACTACCAAGTCACCATATCCTACTCACTGCGCCACGTATGTAAAGGCAGAGTGGCGAGAGAGCCATGTTCTCTTCTCCGCCTTCAGGTATCAAGATATGGTTCTCGGGAGGCAGTAAATGGGAAAACAAACACTTGGGAAAATCATTCCAACTTTAATATATAAGACAATAAATACAAGACACTTAACAAGTATATAACTACCCAGCACGTAACAGTAATCTCCTCTGTTACACTCTTTCCACAAAAGCACAGTAAAGTTAATACCAGTTAACAGTACTAAGAGGGGGTAGTGCAGAGCGAGAGCTGTGAGTTATACTTGGTGCATGAGGTAGTCTTACGGTAACAAGAAGGTAGATGCTCTAGCCCAAAGGAACTTGTGCTTCAGAGAACAGCCAGCAGGTATCAGGAGGTGAGGTGTTGCCGTGGAGAAGCCTGGCTGTGTTCTGCTGGAGGAAGTGACGGCTGCGGCCGAACAAACCTCCCAAACGACTCCTTAGGTGGTACTGGGGCTTCAAACGATCTGCAGTTTGAAACGCCAGGTCAGCAGCAGAGAATAGGGTGGTGGTTGGAGTGATGTCAACAATGAGCGAACGTCAGCTCCGTGAAGTGGGGATGCACTGTTCGCAAAGAGGGCGTAATGAAGCCTTGACAGTGGGGTTGTGTGGGTCATTAGGTGGGGATTAGTGTGAGGGTGATTTCGTGTTGTTGGTGGGTGTTTAGGTCAGCTAGACCTAGTCTGTAAGTGGGTAGGTGGGTTGGCAAGGTGGGTATATCGATGGGTGTGATTAGACGAATCAAGTGCCTCGGACCAGGACGGACCATACACTGACGACTAAAGAACGGACAAAGGACATTCTGAGGGTGGGGACAAGGAATGCGAGGGGAGTGAATGATGAAGTGAAAGAGAGAGATTGTTCAGGTGCTTGAGGATGCAAGAGTGGATATATGTGGACTGACTGAAACTAAATGGCAAGGTAAAAGGGTGAGAGAATGACAATATGGTTTAAGAATATGTGCAGGAGTTAATGAGAATGAGAGGGCAGGGGAGGGAGCATGTCTGATGATAAGCAAGAAGTGGAAGGAGAATATAAGAGAGTATCAAACAGTGGGTGCAAGGATTGTATGGGTGATGATAAAGTTGGTATGCAAGCGTGGGTGATCGTACGTGCATATGCGCCAACAGAGGACTGAGTGGCAAGAGTGAAAGATGAGTTTTGGGCAAGTGTAGAAGCATGTATGGACAAATTTGAGAGGAGCGAGAGATTGTTTTGACTGAAGACATGAATGGCAAAGTGGGGAATGTACGAGTGGATGGAGTGGTTGGTCAGTGGGTTGTGCCAGCTGAAGTAGATGGGAATGGTAGTACTTTGGTGGACATCTGTGCTGGTAACGGGTTGGCAATAGCCAACACCTACTTTCGGCATAAGATGATTCACAGGTATACATGGAGAGTCATGAGGAGGATGGATGGTGAACTTGTGGAACGAAAGGCAGTGATAGACTACGTGTGTGTGGATGAGCGAATGAGAAGACAAGTGTTGGATGCAAGAGTGTGGAGAGGGTGGGGAAATGGAATCTCAAACCATCACTTAGTGATGGTCAAGGTAAGGCTGCAAGGAAAGTGGGTGAGGAGACGAAAGAGAAGACAAGAGGAAACATCTGTGAGAAGAGTGAAGTTGCAAGACAGTGAGAAAATGGCAGAGTATAAGAGCATAGTGGAAGAAAGATTGGGAAGGTATGAGTTAGAGCAGATGGAAGGGGTGGAAGACGTATGTAAGATATTCATGGAAGAGATAGGTGCAGCATGTGAGGTGGTTTGTGGAGTAAGTAGGAGATGCAGGGGTGTTCAAGGGACAGCATGGTGGAATGATGAGGTGAAACGAACTGTGGAACAAAAGAAGAAGGCATATAGCGAACGGCTAGAGAGTAGAGGAAAGGGAGAAGATGAGAGAGAGAAGAGAGAGGTATATGTGAGCAGAAGGAAGGTGAAGAGATTGGTGAAGGAGAGTAAGAAGAAAGTGGATGAAGAGTTTGGGAGGAATCTGAGTGTGAAATGGAGGGAGAGTAAGAAATTGTTTTGGAAGGAGGTAAAGAAAGCAAGGCAGTGTGAAAGGGGAAATAGTAGGGAGTGAAAGATAGGAATCATAGATTGTTGGTAGAGAAGAGGAAGAAATTGAGGAGATGGAAGGAACACTTTGAGGATTTGTTGAATGTAGAGAGTGAGAGCAGTGAGAGTATAAGTGGTTGGGGAATGGTTGGGAGAAGAAGAGGTGAGAGAAGGGAGGAAGAGATCAGTAGGGCGGAAGTAGTGGAAGCAATGAAGAAGATCAAGATGGGAAAGGACCCAGGAATTGATGGAGTGTGTGGTGAAATGCTGAAGTGTGGGGGTGAGATTGTAGTGGAGTGGATATGGAAGTTATGTAGATTGGCTTGGGAAGAGGGAAGGGTTCCAGAGGACTGGAAATCAGGTATAATTGTTCCTTTATACAATGGAGAAGGGGAGAGAGAAGTTTGTGTTAACCATAGGGGTATTTGCCTTCTCAGTGTGACTGGAAAAATGTATGGTAGAATACTCATTGATAGGGTTAGGCATATAACGAAGGAGCTAGTTGGAGAAGAACGAGGGGGATTTAGGAAGGGAAGAGGGTGTGTAGATCAGACATTTGTTCTAAGATGTTTAGTGGAGAAGTATTCAGAGAAGGGAAAGAAAGTGTATGCTGCCTTCATAGACTTGGAGAAGGCTTATGACAGAATAGATGGGCAAGGTTTGTGGAAGGTATTAAGAATATATGGAGTTGATGGGAAATTGTTGAATGCTGTGAAGTGTATGTACGAAGGAGCCAGGGCTACGGTGCGAGTGGATGGTGAGTTGAATGAGTTCTTTGATCTCAATGTGGGACTGAAACAGGGTTGTGTGTTGTCTCCATGGCTGTTTAATATATACATGGATGGGGTTATAAAGTAGGTGGACAGTGGATGTTGGGATGGCTTTAATGAATGAGGGTGAGATTTGGAAGATTCCAGTGTTGCTGTTTGCTGATGATACAGTATTTTTGAGTGAAGATAAGGGACTTGCAAGGTTTGGTGAATGAATTTGGTACAGTGTTTAGGAAGAGGAATCTGAAAGTTAATGTAAACAAGAGTAATGTTATGGTGTTTGAGTGGAATGAAGTCACAGAATGCACAGTGAGGTTGGATGATGAGGATATGGAGAATGTGAGTGCTTCAAGTACTTGGATAGTGTGATGAGTAAGGATGGAACTTTTGGAGATGAAGTGCTTGAAAGGGTACAGCAGGGAAGGAAGGATGTTGGTTCACTGAAAGCAGTGATGAGAAATAGGGAGGTGAGTATGGAAGTTAAGAAGTCACTGCATGATAGTATTGTGATCCCTACCCCGACGTATGGAAGCGAGGCATGGACCTTGCTAGAGGGGAACAAGTCATGAGTGACAGCAGCGGAAGTGAGTTACTTGAGAGGAGCATGTGGAGTGACATGGAGGGACAGGTTGACGAATGAAGAACTGAAGGAACGTTGTGGGGTGGAAGTGGATATGGTTGAGAAGATTAGGAGAAATACACTTAGGTGGTTTGGACATGTGGTGAGAATGGAGAATGAAAGACTGACTAAGAGGGTGTATGTAGGTGAGGTGGCGGGAGGGAGAGGGAGGGGTAGACCGAGGATGAGGTGAAGGGATGGAGTTGAGAGGTATATGAGGGAGGGGGGAGTGAGTTGGGGGAAGGGTAGGCAAATGGTGGGTCACACAGAGACTTGGAGGCGTTTTGTCTGCGGCCACCCTTTGGGGGATTAGGGGGTCGGGCTATAGATAGATAGATAGATAGATAGTGATTAGAAGGGGAAAGTGAAGAGTAGGGAGGTGGATTGTGCAGGATGGGTGGGGTGGATGGGCGAATTGGATAGATGGGTAAGATGCATGGCTGGATTGGTGGGTAGATGGGTGGTTATGCATACATAGATGTGTGGTTAAGTGGGTTGTTTGGGTGAGTTGGTGTGTGTGTGTGTGTGTGTGTGTGTGTGTGGATTCGTGGGTGGGTAGAATGGGTAGGTAGGTGTGTAGGGTAGGTAGGTAGGTTTGGTGTGGGTGGGTATGCAGGATTGTTATGTGCGTGGTCACGGTGAGTCGGAAAGGTGCTGAGTGGTTGGGTTGGTAAGGTAGGTGGTTGTGTAATCAGGGTGATTGGGCAGGGTGGATGCATGGAAGAGTGGTTGTGTAAGGTGGATGGGTTGATAGACTGAGTTGGGTGGTTAAGATTTGTGGATGGGTGGATAGTCGGGGTCATTAAAAAATCTGGAGTGGGTGGGTGAATGAGTGGTTTTTGTGTCTGGTTTGTTAGTCAAGATGGGTAGTGGAACGCAGGCTCCCTGGGTCAGGTGAGCTTGGAGGGTGAATTGGTGATTGGGTGGATGGTCAGGATGATGGGTAGATGAGTGGGGTGGTTAAGAAGGGTAGGGTGTGTGGAGGGTTGCATAGGTGAGCAGGATGAGCATACAGGGGTGGTGGGCAAAGTCGGTGGGCAAGGTGGGCATCTGGGTGAGTGCCCAACTACTTAGCCTTCGTTTTCCTTACAGGCCACATTTAGGGTACATGCCTGTGCGAGAAGGGATAAACAACTTTAATACAGTGACGCAATTTCTATTTGATTCTTAGTACATTTAGACGACTTTCTTTACCACTGAGGAGGTCTTTCTAACTAACAGGGTTACATACATCCTTTCTGAACTCCTTCACCACCAGAGGCCTGTACTGGGACGAATGAAATCATCTGGTGGGGCAAGAATGATAGGATAGTCCGTAACTAGCTCTCAACTTGTAACTCCAATGATGGTACTTTAAGCACTTGAGGGATGGCTCAGTCTGCTGGTTTGGGGTGAATGTGTAAGTGGGAGTAAGAAATGAATAAATAATACAAGGTATACATTGATAACCATAGCTGAGCCGTCTCAGCAACACGTGAAAATATACCTGGCGTAGGGGAAGAGCAGTGTTATGTGTGGGCCACACTGTACATAAAATATGTAACCGAAATGAAGGTGTTAAGATTTTATTATTATTATTATTATTATTATTATTATTATTATTATTATTATTATTATATTATTATTATTATTATTATTATTATTACTGTTACTATTATTATTATTATTGTCATTATAATAATAATAATAATAATAATAATTATTATTATTATTATTATTATTTTATTATTATTATTATTTTTAATTTGAGTTATTATTAGTTATTGTTGTTATTGTATTCGTGAAGTAGATTTGTTCTCAACTGACGGAACTCGGTCACTTGCACAACTTGAATACTAAGTCGTGGTAGCAGGAAATTCTATTAACCTAGGTTTTGAGATACAGATGACCCTCCTCGGGTACTAGACACATGAAACCTAAAGTTTAACTACCCAGGGCCATCAAAAAAAAAAAAAAATGAGCTGAAAGGAAACGTGGATTTTAATAAGATGAAAACAAACGAACTAGAGTACCAGAAACGGTAACATTATATATATATATATATATATATATATATATATATATATATATATATATAATCATCATCCGTTTCAGTATCCACTGCAGGACCGGCCTATCCCGACCGAAGTCGGGACGATATAGCCAATGTATCTCTACCAAGTGGCTTAGGCTGTCTGGTAGAGATTGTATGTAGGGTAAGAAGTGCTTGTAAGTGCAACTGTAGTGTTGGAGTGGCTCTGAATGTGTATGTAGTCTGTGAACCAAGTGTAATCGGCCAACGCAAGCCGAGTAAGTGCAAGCATACTTTAGAGTAAGCGACACTGGTTCAACCGCAGCACCCCTTGTGTCCGTCAATGCAGTACGTGGCCGGATGAACACTCCCAAAGTATATTACCCTGGTGGGGCGCGAACCTCCGTTCTCCCGTGTACGAAACGCACTCTTTACCACTGTACCACAGAGGCTCCATATATATATCTATATATATATATATATAGATATATATATATATATATATATATATATATATATATATATATTGTTACGGAACAGAGAAAGATAATGTACACTTTAAGTGAGAATACTAAGAGTCACTACTGTCCCGTAAAGTTCCAGGTTCAAAACAAAAGAGTTAGGTAAAATTACAAGTTAAAGCTTAATGCTCAAACTAACAACAAAACATTCAGGACTCATAAGGATAATGTAATGGCAAAAAACAGGTTAAATATATGGTTAACTGCAATAGCCTCTATTAACACGAAATTAGCAAGAGTAAATTTATCTAAGTCAGCCCTGATAAAATGAAAATGCACTGGGTAATGCTCAGTTAATGCAAGATAAAGTATTACAGATACAAAGTATTATTAATGATGGCTGACAAGAACCTTGCACAAATTACAAAAATCCTACCAGGCCTAAGAATCAACCTTATGCTACACAGTACAAGAAAAAATGCAACAACAGTTATACTCAAATTACACACAGCTGCTAGATGATTGGAGACTTCCTGAGAAACTCACAATAATAATAACTGTTTAGGGGAGGGCAGAGATGCGAGCAAAATGAGGAGTAGATCTAAGTGGCCATTAATGTCGAGACTGAGCTCATTATATAGGGGCCGGCAAAGCTTGATACAACTTGTAAGAAGGACGCGCAAATGAAGCCATGGGGACAAAGAGTTGACAATCCCGCTCTGAACAACAGAAAGGACGACTTACTCTACTATAACGGTAGAAGGGGGGGACTGAGGCAGAACACGCTCGTGATCAAACATGCAGCATACTGTGCGTTAAAATTACACAAAGGATGATGAAATCATAGGCTATGTAACACCTCCCCACAAAGGAAAAAGAAATTTACAAAGGAAATTTCTTATTACTCTAAAACAATCTGTCTAAAGTCTAGATAAGCAATCTGCAATAACATTTTCTTTCTCCTTGACATTTTGTATGTCTAATGAATACTCCTGAAGAAGTAGACTCCATCTTGTCAATCTCTGATTTTTATCTTTAAACTTACTAAGGAATTTCAGTGGGTTATGATCGGTATAAATGACTATGGGGTCAAAACCAGAACACAAATAAAATGAAAAATGCTGTAAACCCAAAATCAAGGCCAAAAGCTCTTTCTCAATAGTTGAGTAGTTCTTTTGAGGTGGAGTGAACTTCTTACTGTAATAAGATACAGGATGTTCAATACCCTGATCATCCTCTTGCAGCAAAACAGCCCCAGCTCCTGTATCACTTGCATCAACAGCCATCTTAAAAGGCTTAGCAAAATTTGGAGTAGCGAGCACTGGCTGACTTAATAGGATAGCTTTAAGTTTGTTGAAAGAGGATTCACAGTTATCGGTCCAGACAAATTTAACTCCCTTTTACAGTACGTCTGTAAGTGGTGATACAAGAATAGAAAAGTTAAGAACAAATCTCCTGTAATAACCTACCATTCCCAAAAATCTTTGTAGCTCCTTCCTACTTTTAGGTCTGGGAAGATCACTTATAACCTGAACCTTAGCTCCTGGTGGTGCAACATGTCCATCACCAATTACGTACCCAAGGTACTGAACTTTAGCTTGACCAAACTCACACTTTGATAAATTAGCTACAAGATTAGCATGAACCAAACGCTCAAGAAATTTACTGACATGGCATAGGTGATCTTTCCAGTTGTCACTGAAGATTAATACTTCATCAATATAAACAACACACCCTGCCAATCCCTCTGTTACAACATTCATGAGCTTCTGAAATGTGGCTGGTGCATTCTTCATACCATATGGCATTACCGAACATGCAAAAGTCTTTCCTCGTGTTACAAAACATGAGATCTCCCTAGCACGTTCAGTCATAGGTACTTGCCAGTATCCCTTTAACAAATCAAACTTACTTATGTACCTAGCCTTTCCGATCTTGTCTATGCAATCTTCCATGCGAGGGAGAGGGTAAGTGTCTGTTTTGGTTATCTGATTAACACGTCTGTAGTCAATGCAAAGCCGCTGTGACCCACCTGGCTTAGGGACTAGAGTGACAGGAGAACTCCACTCGCTCTGACAGGGCTCAATCATCTTGTGGTCCAACAGGTAGCCAAGCTCCTTCTGGATGAGAGGAACTTTCACTGGGTTCACACGGTAAGGAGGCAGTTTAATTGGCTTTGCGTCTCCAACATCGACATCATGCATCAACACAGGGGTTTTTCCTGGAGTGGCACGGAACACTTGCGGGTACTCCTGCAGTAATGCCGAAAACTCCTGCCTTTCCTCGGGAGGTAGATGAGAAAGCTTAGTTTGGAGATCATTCATGATATCAGGATTCTTCCCCAAACTATCACTCAGGCTCATACTGCATGGGAGAGCTTCACTTGCAGACTCGGGTGGAACAGCTACAGTGCAGACTGGATTATTTTCGTCCCGCCTGTGATATAACTTTAGCATGTTGATGTGACATAGTTGCTTGTTCTTTCTACGATCTGGTGTGGCGATGACATAGTTGACATCACTGAGTTTCTTCTCCACGAAATAAGGACCACTAAACTTGGCTTGAAGAGGTTGCCCATGAACCGGTAGCAGAATCAAAACCTAATCTCCTGGCTGAAAGTGGCGTAACCTGGACTTCTTATCATACCAAGTCTTCATCTTCTCCTGAGCAGCTCCTAAATTCTCTCTCGCCAGCTGTAAAGCAGTGGACAGCCGTTCTTTGAACTTCATCACATACTCCAGCAGGTTGACGTCATCTTCCTCCGACAGCCAGCATTCCTTGAGTAGCTTAAGGGGTCCTCTTACTTCATGGCCAAACAGTAGTTCAAAAGGTGAGAAACCCAGTGATTCATTTGGAGATTCTCTTGCGGCAAATACAACGAATGGAAGACCTTTATCCCAGTCTTTCTGATGTTCCAAACAGTATTTCTTGAGCATCGATTTGAGTGTTTGATGATATATCTCCAACGCTCCTTGGGTCTGGGGATGGTAAGCTGAAGACGTGATCTGGGTGATGCCCAACTCTTTCAGAGACTGCTTGAAAACGTTTGACATGAAATTACTTCCCCGGTCTGACTGTACCTCCTTGGGCAGACCAAACTTTGTGAAGAACCCTAGCATTTCCTTAACCACGTTCTTTGCTGAGATATTTCTAAGTGGAATGGCTTCAGGATAACGAGTAGCCATATCAATCAGGGTCAACACATAAGAAAATCCTGAAGAAATCTTAGGAAGAGGGCCCTCAATATCCACCAACACACGGGTGAAAGGCGCCTCAAAAGGAGGAATGGGAACTAGAGGTGCAACCTTTTCGGTCTGATTACACTTCCCCACAACTTGACAGGTGTGACAAGACTTACAATACCAGGAAACATCCCTGAAGATACCTGGCCAGTAGAAGTGTTTCAAAATGCGTGCCACAGTCTTCCTCACTCCAAGGTGTCCTGCCAAACTGGAATCATGAGCCACTCTAATGATATCCCGCCTACAAACACGAGGGATGACAACTTGATGTACAATCTCCCATTCACAGTCGGCTGATACTGTTGGGGGTCTCCACTTCCTCATAAGTACTCCTGACTTTATATAATAACAAGTAGAAGCACCAGCTGACTCTTCCTCACTGCAAGCAGAGTTAGCTTGACCTTTCAACTCAGGGTCAGCAACCTGCAACTCAACCAACTCTTGACGAGACAAATTATCAACACTACGGGGTACTGCCTCATCTGGTGAGTGGTCCAAATTAGCAAGAAAAGTGTCAGCTAGGATAACATCATCATCATCATTATCCTCTAAATCACCAGTAACTTTAGACTTAGCCCTAGTGACAGCACATGCAGGGAACACATCAGGGACATCACAATCATGGGTCGCAGCCACTGGCTCACCACACAACTGAGGAGCTGGACACACCTGACTTCCACCAATATCATTTCCAAGTAAGAAAGTTACACCTGACATTGGGAGTGTCTCAACCAACCCAACCATAACGGAACCATTAACAAAACCAGACTCTAAATTCACTCTGCACAGAGGGACAGAGAAGTAATTATTCCCTACACCTTGTAAGATTACAGTTTCATCAGAGGAATTAACATTAGAGCCTAGAACACTGGTCAGCATAAGGGATTGGCAAGCAACTGTATCACGATATATTTTAACTGATTTCCTGTCATTACTGTCCAGAGGACTGACAAAACCAATTAGCACATGAACTCTTGAGAGTGTCACCCACGTTACTGCTCAAAAGAGGAGCTCCATCATGAGAATTTAAGTTACCCCTCAAAGCAGTTCAGTTAACTCAGTTAAAGAATTCTGGGAACTCTCAAGGGTGGACACTAGACCAATTGACTGAATATTTAAAGACTCCTTTTTGTTCACATCACGCTGTCTCCTGAAACATTTCTCCGTAGTATGACCAAGCTTACTACAATAAGTACATTTACTTTTCTGAAATCTAGAGGTGAAGCTGGTATTTACTTCCTGAGAAACATCATCTTTATTCTCTTTCCTGTTACCTGTACTCTGAGTAGAGGCAACATACTTACTCTCAGCTTTCCTTTTTCCTCTAGAATATCTCTTGTGAGTGAGAACATATTCATCAGCTAAAACTGCAGCATCAGACTAATTATCTATTCTTTTCTCATCAAGATATAGGCTTACATCTTTACTAATACACCTTTTGAAGTCCTCCAGCAAAATCATCTGCATAAATTTGTCAAAATCAGAATCCACATTCTTAGATTTTAACCACTGCTCTAACAGATCTTCTTTGATTTTTGCATACTCAACATGGGATTGCTTATCTTGCTTGTAAGTTGTCCTAAATTTTACTCTATAAGCTTCAGGAACAAGCTCATAGGCCTTAAGAATCAAGCTCTTAACTACATCATAATTATCTGATTGATCCTGAGGCAAAGATGCATAAGTTACTTGAGCTTTACCGGTGAGAACAGTTTGAAGGAGTACTGACCAATACTTTTTGGGCCAATTAAAACCTGTAGCTACCCTCTCAAACAACTGAAAATACTTTGTTAAATCAGATTCATTAAAAGGAGGGACAAGTTTAACATTTTTAGCCACATCAAAATCATCAGAGCTAGATGATCCAGTTCCACCTTGTTTCATGCGATACTCATGGTCTGCCTGAATCCTAGCAAGTTCAACCTGTGCGTGAAACTCAGCTTCTTTAACATCAGCCTCCTTAGCACGTGCTTGAAATTCAGCTTCCTTCACACGAGCCTCCTGCAGGGCTAGCTGTAACTTAGCTAATTCAATCTGCGTTTGCTCATTTGGAGGAGTTACATTAAACAAGCTTTCATTAATCATGTCAACAATTTGATCTTTAGAATGATGAGAGCGAACAACAATTCCCAATTGTTGAGCAACAAGCTTAAGTTCATTCTTTGTTCTGTTTTCTACATCACACTCTGCACATTTGACAAAAAATCTTTGGCTTCATCAAGTGTAGAAATAGTAGATATCATGAATAAATCACAGTCACAAAATATCGAGCAATATCCTTATGATAATATCCTGAATATCCTGATATGAGGTCGCCAAATTTATGTTACGGAACAGAGAAAGATAATGTACACTTTAAGTGAGAATACTAAGAGTCACTACTGTCCCGTAAAATTCCAGGTTCAAAACAAAAGAGTTAGGTAAAATTACAAGTTAAAGTTTAATGCTCAAACTAACAACAAAACATTCAGGACTCATAAGGATAATGTAATGGCAAAAAACAGGTTAAATATATGGTTAACTGCAATAGCCTCTATTAACACGAAATTAGCAAGAGTAAATTTATCTAAGTCAGCCCTGATAAAATGAAAATGCACTGGGTAATGCTCAGTTAATGCAAGATAAAGTATTACAGATACAAAGTATTATTAATGATGGCTGACAAGAACCTTACACAAATTACAAAAACCCTACCAGGCCTAAGAATCAACCTTATGCTACACAGTACAAGAAAAAATGCAACAACAGTTATACTCAAATTACACACAGCTGCTAGATGGTTGGAGACTTCCTGAGAAACTCACAATAATAATAACTGGTCAGGGGAGGACAGAGATGCGAGCAAAATGAGGAGTAGATCTAAGTGGCCATTAATGTCGAGACTGAGCTCATTATATAGGGTCCGGCAAAGCTTGATACAACTTGTAAGAAGAACGCGCAAATGAAGCCATGGGGACAAAGAGTTGACAATCCCGCTCTGAACAACAGAAAGGACGACTTACTCTACTATAACGGTAGAAGGGGGGGACTGAGGCAGAACACGCTCGTGATCAAACATGCAGCATACTGTGCGTTAAAATTACACAAAGGATGATGAAATCATAGGGTATGTAACAATATACACAGTATTATCATTTCATCAGCCGTTTGAGTGTACACTGCAGGACCGGCCTATCCCGACCGAAGTGGGGACGATACAGCCCTTGTATCTCTACCAAGTGTCTTAGGCCGTCTGGTAGAGATTGTCTGAAGGGTGAGAAGTGCTTGTAAGTGTAATTGTAGTGTTGGAGTGGCTTTGGATGTGTGTGTGGTATGTGAACCAAATGTAATCGGCCCGGTCAAGTCAACTGGGTGCAAGCATACTTTATTGTATGCGACACTGGTTCAACCACAGCACCCCTTGTGTCCGCCAATGCAGTACGTGGCCGGGAGAACCTTACCAAAGTATATTACCCTGGCGGGGTGCGAACCCTCGTTCTTTAGTGTACGAAAATGCACACTTTACCACACACACACACACACACACACACACACACATATATATATATATATATATATATATATATATATATATATATATATATGTGTGTGTGTGTGTGTGTGTGTGCATGCGTGTGTGTGTGTGTGTGTGTGTGTGTGTTTATCATCATCATCCATTGCCAGTCCACTGCTGAATAAGGGCCTCCCTCAACCATCTCGAGAATTTCCTTGACTGCCAGGTTTTGACTGCATATCTTTCTACAGTATCTCAGCTGCACCTCCTATCATGCCTTTTTTCTGTTACATTTGCACTCTCCTAAAGTCGAGTTTGTCAGCTTTTGTTCAGTCGGTTTTCTCTTTGCTACATGACCAACCCAGTTTCATTTTTTTTTTTTTTTTTTTTTTTTTTTGAGGTTGTATAATGTCCTTGACTTTTTCTTCACTCTCTCACCCAAGTTGATCTCTTCCTGTGTCTCAAAAATATTCACATCATCGACCTTTGCATTGCCCTTTGAGAGCAGATTAGTTTGATATCCATTGTTTTTGTCAGTTTCCCGGTTTCATATCTGTACGTCATAGATAAGATTATAGGTTCATTAAATACTTTTTAGTTTCATACATACTGTCATTCAACTTTTTGTGATGTCTCTATACTTACCAAAAGCTTTCCATCCAGTTGTAATTCGTCTTTATATTTCATTTTCATGGTCTTTCGTTAGTTTTACTTTTTGCCCCAAGGTAACTGTACTCCTCAACTTCGTCAAGAGTCTCTTCGCTTATTTTAATAATGCCCTTTGTTAAATTTGAATTAAAAGTCACTTAAGTTTTATCCCAGATTTTCTTAGGTTTATTTTGAGACTTTATTTATGTCATTTTGCTCTGGGAGACTACCTTAATTGGACAACCCAAAGTTTACATTCGAAGTTTTCCTTTTCGTAGGTGAACTGCTAACCAAGGCTAATGAGCCCCACCCTCCCTGTCAGATGACTGTTGGCCAAGAAGCTCATCTGCCTTTTGACAGGTCTTGTCTTTGTCTTGCTAAATGTCTAGTCACCTCACCCTCCTCTCTCGGCAAAACCGGGAGAGAGAGAGAGAGAGAGAGAGAGAGAGAGCTTGTTGTACATCATCAGTCCGATGTTTATTTCTTCACTGATACTATGAACAGACGCTTTTAATCAGTAGAAAATGGTGGTTGCTGTGGTGGTCGGGGAGGTGTTGGTGGAAGTAGCTGGGATGATATTGGTGGTGATGTTAGCTGTGGTGGTGGTGGAGGTGGTGGTAGCTGTGATGACGGTGGTGGTAGTTTTTATGGCGATGATGGTAGCTGTGTTGATGATGGCTGGGGCTCTTGTGTTGGAGATGGTAGCTGTCATGGTGGTGGTGGTGGTGGTAGCTGTGGTGGTGTGGAGGTCATGGTACCTGTCACGGTGGTGATGGCAGCTGTGATAATTATGGTGATGGTGGTGGTAACTGTTATGGTCATCGTGGTGGTAGTGGTAGTGACGATTATTGCTAGCTGTGATGATGATGATGGTGGTGGCAGCTGTGTTTGTGATAGTGGTAGATGTGATGATGGTGGTGGTGGTAGTGGTGCCTGTGGTGGTTGTGGTAGTGTTGTTAATAACAGTGATGATGACGGTGGTGTTGGTTGTAGTGGTGGTGTTGGTGGTGATGATGGAGGTAGCCATTCAGGAACGGCTTTCATCTGGGCAAGTGCTTTGCGGCCTCACTGGGCAGCTCCAGAGCTAGACGTGGTTTAGAGATAACTGTAATTTAGATTAATGCTGAGTGGCTTGATAGGGCCGCGAGGCTTTTGCTAACTCCTGTTATCATAAGTGAATTGCATTACTCTTTCACGATCAGAATAACTTAATAAGTCTATCATCCTGGAAGAAACTGTTATTGTTC